>NC_085845.1:7108023-7463023 GCF_035594765.1 Anolis carolinensis
TAAGTGAGACTCTACTGTATTAGGGTGTACACATCTTGTGATAATGCAGCGTGTCTCATTAAGAGCCACATGCACTGTTTTAACATGTTGAATTGTAGCCACACTGGGCATGTGTATTCAGCAGCAGAGTAGCAAAGTGCAAGGACAGATGTCTTCACTGTGTCTGGTTGTGATCCCCAGGTTGTGCCAGTCAGCTTTCATATGATATTATTTCTAGCACCCACTTTTTGCTTGATATTCAAGCTGTGCTTCTTATAAGTCAGAACACGGTCCAGAGTAACTCCCAGGTATGTTGTTGTGCTGCAATGCTCCAGTGGGTTCCTTCCCAGGTTATCCTCAGAGCTCGAGATGCTTGTGTGTTCTTAAGATGAAAAGCACAGGTCTGTGTTTTAGATGGATTAGGAATCAGATGGTTTTTCATGTAATAGGCAGTAAGAGCACCTAAAGCTTTGGAGAGCTTTTTTTTCAACAATTTCAAGGCTGTGTGCTTGAGCGGTGATGGCACAATCGTCAGCATAGATGAAACTCTCTGTCCCTTCTGGCTGTGGCTGATCATTTGTGTAAATATTAATATTGTGTAAATATTAAGCATTGATAAAGATATCTAGAAGTACAGTAGAGTCTCACTTATCCAAGCTAAACTGGTCGGCAGAAGCTTGGATAAGCGAATATCTTGGATAATAAGGAGGGATTAAGGAAAAGCCTATTAAACATCAAATTAGGTTATGATTTTACAAATTAAGCACCAAAACATCATGTTTTGCAACAAATTTGACAGAAAAAGCAGTGCAATACGCAGTAATGTTATGTTGTAATTAATGTATTTACGAATTTAGCACCAAAATATCATGATATATTGACAACATTGGCTACAAAAATGCCTTGGATAATCCAGAACGTTGGATAAGCAAGGCTTGGATAAGTGAGACTCTACTGTGTGTGTGTGTGTGTGTGTGTGTGTGTGTGTGTATGTATGTGTATGTGTATATATATATATTCATGGACCTTACTTTTTGCGCCAGTCACCCTCTGTATATGTAGAAATTGATGTTCAGGTTTTTTAAGTAATTGTTGTGTTATGTTGTTTATATTTATATTGCTACATTGTTTTAAATTATTGATTGTATGCAAACTTATGTTGTTGCTGGGCTCGTCCCCATGTGAGTCTCCCCGAGTCCCTTCAGAGAGATGGAGGCGAGGTACAAGAATAAAGTTATTATTATTACTATTAGAAACACAACAAGGTGAATCCACAGCAATTTTTTATTATTATTATTATTATTATTATTATTATTATTATTATTATTATTATTATTATATCCAGCATGTATGCAATTGGAGATTAAAATATATATAAATCTTACTTTGCATGAATGCTGGATGCATTTTCGGATAAGAAAAAGTTCAGCCTAAAAATTCCTTTCAACAAACACAGCAGCTGTAAATTCCTTATTTTATCTGAAATTAGGGAAAAACCAAGCTGAAACCCATCTCCAAAGCAACTGCTTAAAGAAGTGTGCAAACTTGAATTGCCTGGACCATTAGGGATGTGTTTCAAAGGAGCAAATCTGTGCTTTATTTTCTTCTTATTTTCTTTTAAATAACACTTTGTGCAGGGCACTGTATTAACTTTGCATTCAGATGGAATTACATGTGACTTTCCCCTCCAGTATTTAGATCTCCCTTGTCTTAACTTGTCTCTTTTGGCCGATGCGTATGTTTTTCTGAGTGTGAAAGAGAGGATTACAAATCAGAGCAAACTGGCAAGCATTTCCTGGGATCAAGGATTTCCAGAATCAACATGGCTTTGCCCTTATCTTCTCCCTTTCCCACCATCCCATCCCCAATATAAATAAACCAGGGAAATCTATTTTTTCCTTGCCGACATAACAGGGACCCCATATACATTGCATATTGTAATATTTTCCCAATTGCTCCTTTAAATCTCTACTTTTGAACCTTTTAAATGCAAGGAATGCAAGGACCCAGTGAGAAATTGTGGTTGATATTATTAGACTTAACAGGGACCCCATATACATTGCATATTGTAGTATTTTCCAAATAGTTCCTTTAAATCTCTACTTTTGAGCCTTTAAATGCAAGGAATGCAAGGATCCTGTGTGGTTGAGATGATTATAAAGTTCTTATATATGAAATACAAAGTGTCCCAAAAGTCGCTATGTATTGGTAAAATAAAAAAAACATACTATATTTTGCACTATATTGTATATTTTGAATATTAATACTATTTATGCGTGTGTGTAGAAAGAAGTGGCCGACACGCAGAGAATATTTTGTAAATATTTTGGTCACTTAGAGATCAAGTGACATGGAGCTGAACTATATATAAGCCTGACCTTTCTTCAAACGGCTTTGGTTTAATTAAGAGGAATCTGCATTGTACTTCTGCTGCTGGACTTGTAAGAACCATGTTTCGGCAGAACGCCAAACTGAACGGGTAAATTAAAAAGCTAAATGAGACCTCAGCTGGTTTTGCAAATTTACCTACTGGTGCCGTCCTGTGCTTTCCCCTGCCTGTAATTCAACATTTAAATATGTGCGTTTTTTAATTAAAAACTGTATTGCTGTTGGCCTGACTTTCTAATTAATTGCCTGCCTGTTCTTCTCATAGTTGAAAAAGACTACAACTCCCCACCCCACCAGTATCTATCGATTGATTGATCAATCTATTCAGTGTTTTCTATTGATCAATACTCTCTATCTGTGCTCTCCTATCTTTCCATCTATGCTATCTATTGATCCAACCATGCTATGTTGTCTATTGATCTATGCTATCTGTCTGTTTATCAATCTATTGATCTATGCTATCTGTCTGTCTATGCTATTCGTATTGATCTATCTGTGCTATTGATCAATTGAGTGATCACTCTATGCAGTGTTGTCTATTGAGCTATCATATCATCAGTCTTTCTATCAATACTATCTATTGATCAATCTCTGCTATGTTGTCTATTGATCTATATTGTCCATTTATCGATCTATTGATCTATGCTGTCTGTCTATGCCATCCATATTGATCTATCTATCTATCTATCTATCTATCTATCTATCTATCTATCTATCTATCTATCTATGCCATCGATCATTCAGTGCAATGTTGTCTATTGATCTATGCTATCTATCTATTTATGCTACATTATTATTATTATTATTATTATTATTATTATTATTATTATTATTATTATTATTATTATCTGCATTTCTATACCGCTTTTCTCACCCCTGGGGGGACTCAAAGCGGTTTACAACATAATAAATGGCAAAATTCAATGCCTTACAAATATATAAAAATACTAGCTGTGCCCGGCCACGTGTTGCTGTGGCAAAGCGGTGGTGGTATTAGTTTAAAATTGTTGTGTAATTTTTATTTGACGTTATTTGTATTTTTTAATTAATTTTATTGTAAGTTATCTTTTTATTTATTATATTTTATTATTTTCTTGTATTATTTTTAGTTGTGTAATTTTTATTTGAAGTTATTTGTATTTTTTAATTAATTTTATTGTAAGTTATCTTTTTATTTATTATATTTTATTATTTTATTGTATTATTTTTAGTTATTTTTTGTTATTATAGTATTTTATTGTATTATTTTTTTTAGTGTTTTGAATTATTTTTTAGTGTTTTTTATTATTTTTATTGGGTTGCTAGGAGACCAAGTTGGAGGAGCTTAGCCTTCTAACTGGCAACAATTGGATAAAAGCAATTATTACTCTCTCTCTAATTAGGACTTTATTTTTATTTTCTTTTTGTTGTATCAACCTAGAGCCATGGATGATGGGTTGTGTCGTCAAATTTCGAGGTTGGGGGGCCTGTAGTTTTGTTGTTTTGTGGGTCGCCGTGATGCCATTACTCTTTTATATATATAGATTGATCTATGCTATCTGTCTATGCTATCCATATTGATCTATCTACCTATCTATCTATCTATGCCATCGATCATTCAGTGCAATGTTGTCTATTGATCTATGCTATCTGTCTGTTTATCAATCTATTTATCTATGCTATCTGTCTGTCTGTCTATGCTATTCGTATTGATCTATCTGTGCTATTGATCAATTGAGTGATCACTCTATGCAGTGTTGTCTATTGAGCTATCATACCATCAGTCTTTCTATCAATACTATCTATTGATCAATCTCTGCTATGTTGTCTATTGATCTATACTGTCAATTTATCGATCTATTGTTCTATGCTATCTGTCTATGCCATCCATATTGATTGATCTATTTATCTATCTATCTATCTATCTATCTATCTATCTATCTATCTATCTATCTATCTATCTATGCCATCGATCATTCAGTGCAATGTTGTCTATTGATCTATGCTATCTATCTATTTATGCTACCTTATTATTATTATTATTATTATTATTATTATTATTATTATTATTATTATTATTATTATTAACTGTATTTCTATACCGCTTTTCTCACCCCTGGGGGGACTCAAAGCGGTTTACAACATAATAAATGGCAAAATTCAATGCCTTACAAATATATAAAAATATATAACATATCTAAATAAAATACATACAACTGTAGATTAAATCCATTAAAACTATAAAAACATCAAAGACATATGCATAAAACATGCTATTACAGCAATTAAGCTTATCTAGCTATCTTCCTGTCTATGCTATCTATTGATCTATCTATGCTATGTTGATTATTGATCTATGCTATTTATCTTTCTGTGCTATCCATATGGATCTCTCTATCTAACCCTAATGATATATGCTATTTATGCTATCTATTGACCAGTCTATCCTATCTATCAGTCGATGCTATTGATCGATTGATCAATCTGTCCAATGTTGTCTATTGATCTATACTATCTATCTATTTGTAATATCCTATCCTATCTATATATTGACCCATCTTTGCTATGTTGTGTATTGATCTATGCTATCTGTCTATTTATAGATCTATTGATCTATGCTATCTATCTATACTATCCATATCTATCTATCTATCTGTATTGTTGTGAGTTTTCCGGGCTGCATGGCCATGCTCCAGAAGCATTCTCTCATGATGTTTTGCCCACATCTATGGCAGGCATCCTATAGTATTTATGCTGTTGGTCTATGTCAGGGGTCCCCAAACTTTTTAAGCAGAGGGCCAGTCCACAATCCTTCAGACTGTTGAGGGGCCAAATTATCATTTGAAAAGAAAATACAAACAAATTCCTATGCGTACTGCACATCTCTTATTTGTAGTGCAACAACAACAACAACAACAACAACGAACGAACAATACAATATTTAAAAATGAAAACAATTTTAACCAACATAAACCTATCAGGATTTCAATTGAAAGTGTGGGCCTGCTACTGGCCAATGAGATAGTCAAGTTAATTAGGGTTGTTGTTGTTGTTGTTGTGTGCCTTCAAGTCATGTCAGACTTTGGCCGAGCCTAAGTCTAAAATTAATTATTTATTTACTGCATTTATTTACTACATTTATATCCCACCCTTCTCACCCCAAAGGGGACTCAGAGTGGCTTACAAATTATATGTACATACAATATATTATATTATTAGCATAGCACAATATTAGCATTATATATTACTATATTGAACTATACCACTATACTGTAATATTATTAGTAATATTATATGTAATATAGAATATATAATTAATATTATTATATGGTATTATTATTAGTGTTATATTGTATTACATTATAATATTATCAATATTATATGTATATACAATATATTATATTATAAAACTGAGGGCGGAGGCCAGGGAAATGACCTCGGAGGGCCGCATCCGGCCCCCGGGCCTTAGTTTGGGGACCCCTGGTCTATGTTGTTTACGCTATCTTATCTATCTATGCTCTCTGTCTGTGTTATGTATGTATGCCATCTCATGGAGTTGTAGCCCTCAAAAAGAATCATCTGTGTCTTCCAGGCACTGCTTTCCTAAATTTTCCTTTGGCTCAGAAATATTCCTTTTATCAGTGTTAATGTTTTTGGAATGCTTGAGGATAATAGGCAGTGTGATAAGGACAGTTAAAAATAACCGGCGTAAATATTAAGGGAATGTGCCATTTATTCCCTACGCGGTGACATTCAAGACGCAAGCAGCCATATGCTCTTACTGCATGTTGTTGCATCTAGCAGTTTAAAAATGCATGTGAAGTATATTTCTTTTTCTCTTTATAGTTGTAAGTTAGGGATGGGAGCTGTGGAAGACATGGGGGATCCTTATTATTTGCTACTGCAAAAAGAAATAAGTATCTAATTTGTGGCCCCAAATATTCCTAATACCCTCTAAAGGGAATGGGGCATGTTTTGCACCTTTCCTATGCTAGCCATATACATATATGAGGGTTGAATGAAAAGTAATGCCTCCACCTTCGTAACTCCTCAACAGATGGCAGTCCTGGTATGCAGCAGGTCTTGCTTGTTCAGGAGACTCTCCTCTACAGTTCCATTTGGCGGGATGCCTTAGCATTGAACGGTTGTGTTGTTAAACTGCGAAGTATGGAACCCTACGCAGACGGTCAGTCAATGCAATTTAAGCAATGTGCAGTCACTGAATTCTTGACAGCAGAAGGTGTCACCCCAAAGGAGATTCATCAGAGAATGCAAGCTGCTTATGGGGATTGTGTTGATGTGAGTCCTGTGCGTTGTTGGGTGAGTAAGTTTAAAGATGTTGAGGTGGGAACATCTGACTTGCGTGACAAGCAAAGATTTGGACATCCTGTGACAGCAACCACCGAGTTTCATAAGCAAAAGGTTGACAGATTGATTCAGGGCGATCGTTGTATAACTCAGGGAGAAATTTCAAGCATGATCAGCATTTCACAAGAACGTGTGGGTCACATTATTGCTTTGCTTGGCTATTGGAAGATCTGTGCACAATGGGTCCTGTGAGACGCTGGTTGCGGAAACAGAGTGTCGACTTCATCCGTGACGGCTTCAGAAAACTTGTTCATTGTTGGCAGAAATGTATCCAATTGTCTGGTGATGATGTGGAAAAGTGAATAGTGGTAGTTAAAGAGCACATTCTAAGGATTATTTCTGTGTTTGATTTATTAAAATATTCCCATCCAAACCGAAGTAACGAAGGTGGAGGCATTACTTTTCATTCAATCCTTGTACTTGTGTGTGTATAGATTTAGTGTTGGACTAGAGGCACATCTACATGCAGAATTAATGCAGTTTGATGCCACTTGAACTGCCATGGCTCAATGCTATTGAATCCTGAGAGTTATAGATTTACAAGGTCTTCTCATCAAAGAGCGCTGTAGTTTATCTGGCAAATGCAGATGTGGATTCTATTCAAACGGATGCTGATTGCATTGTAGTCCAAGGGAAATGCCAATGGCAGAAGAAGGGTTAAATACAGAGCCTCTTTGCTGGATCCAAAACAAAGAAATCTGCCCTTTCATCCCAAGTTCCAGAAGAATTCAATGCATTCTTCTCCCTCCTGCTGGGTCCTGTAGATGCTTGCAAAGCGGGTAGGAAATGTCATTCAAAGCTCTTGGCTCCTGGCCAGAGTGTTAAAGTATGTCTTTTGTAATTGCGGAATCATAGTTTTGGACGTCAGGAAAAGCAAACATCATCTGGCTGATGGCAAAATTGAATGGAAAGAGCCAGTTGAATGTTGAGGTTGCTGCAAAACAGTGATTAAAAAAATACAGAGAGAGTCACATTATCTTGTTGTCATTGAGTATTCCATTATTTAAAATATTTGGGACCATGCAGTTGAAAGCCACACCCAAATACCACATCTCACGTAGTCGCCATTCAAATCTAGGCACTTACCATATCGATGAATGAGCTTTGCAACTCCTTCCCCACTAAATTCTGCCGCTTGCGTCCTCAACCAGCCAGTCACCCCTTCCCGCAGCTGCGTAGCATCACCAAAATGCTGCATTGCCAGCCACGCCCCCATTGTTGGAAACAAGTGGTTGAGGACGCAAGTGGCAGAGTTTTGTAGGGAAGGAGTTGCAAAGCTCATTCATCGCTATGGTAAGTGCCTAGATTTGAATGGCGACTACGTGAGATGTAGTATTTGGGTGTGGCTTTCAACTGCATGTGGTAAATGTTTTCTCCTAGACTTTGTTCATTTTTAATTCCAAAATGTAATCTACTTTCTGGATAACCCTCGTACTAGGAATCAGCTGGTTTTCCCTGTAAATAGGCAGTAAAAGCACCTAAAGCTTCAGAGAGCTTCTGTTCAACCATTTCAAAGCTCCCTGCTTTGGACATTGATGAGCTCCAAAATGTCCAGAGGATGGCAAATATCTACTTTAGGAGGAACTTTTTGATAGAAGTTTGCTTTGCTATCAAGATGAGTCTTGATTAGAAGTTTTTAAAAAGAATCTGAATGGCAATTGGTTAGGAATGCTTTAGCGATGGATTCCTCCCTTTGGGGAGAGTGGACTAGATGACCTTTGGGATTCCCCTCTAGCTCCATGACGCCAAGAACTGGTTAATACTTGCAAGAGAAAGGAGAAAAGCACTGTGTATATAGAGTAACATTTGAATAGAACTTTATGGTTCCATTACACAAGTCCACAAAATCCTTCTGAAAGATCTGTTAAACTTGTACGAATTGGACATCCCTTATCCAGAATTCCAAAATCCGAAATACTGAAAAATTGAACTATTATTATATTTACAGTAGAGTCTCACTTATCCAACGTTCTGGATTATCTAATGCATTTTTGTAGTCAATGTTTTCAATACATCGTGATATTTTGGTGCTAAATTCGTAAATACAGTAATTACTACATAGCATTAATGTGTATTGAACTACTTTTTCTATCAAATTTGTTGTATAACATAATGTTTTAGTGCTTAATTTTTTAAAATCATAACCTAATTTGATGTTTAATAGGCTTTTCCTTAATCTCTCCTTATTATCCAGCATATTCGCTTATCCAACATTCTGCCAGCCTGTTTACGTTGGATAAGCGAGACTCTACTGTATTTATACTTTGCTTTATCTCTCCCGAAGGAGACTCAAAGCAGCTGATTGTCTAAGATTATCATAAATACAGTAGAGTTTCGCTTATCCAATGTTCTGTATTATCCAACACAGTTTGCCTTTTAGTAGTCAATGTTTTTGTAGTCAATTTTTCAATACATTGCAAAGTTTGGGTGCTAAATTTGTAAATACAGTAATTATTACATAATGTTATCATGTATTGAACTGCTTTTTCTCTCGATTTGTTGTAAAACATGATGTTTTGGTGCTTAATTTGTAAAATCATAATGTAATTTGACATTTAATAGGCTTTTCCTTAATCCCTCCTTATTATCCAACATTTTCACTTATCCAACATTCTGCTGGCCAGTTTATGTTGGATAAGTGAGACTCTACTGTATTTAAATTTGAAGAAATGAGTGACTTCTCTCCATTCATTCCCCAATGAAGCAGAAGAAATGCTTTTTTCCTCTCTAATGTTTACAACCCTATTCCCACTGGACTGTTACTCCTATCTTACTATTGTCTTACCTTTGCGTCCTAAGAACTTCGTTCCTGCTTTCATAACAAAAGAGAAGTTCTCTGTGGTTTCACATGACGGGTTGCTCAAAGGCATTCCTTGGAAGTGCTTCTTGATGACTAATCTAACACACCTCGCATTAGGAAATAACATGTAGTAAGATTACTCAGTCTGTTGATTTCCCCATCCAGCGTACTGCTGCATGTCTCGCTTTAATCCAATAATTAGGGGGTCATGCGAGGTCAAGCCGGGCGTCTGATGAAGCCGCTTGGCTGTCTTTTGGGGCGCGAACCCATTTTCGTCTTGCAATCAAAGGCCACGCGTGGGAGCCTTGAAATGCTTGCTAGTTGAAAGGTATTCTGCAAATTCGTAAATACCCAGAGAGAAACAGATCCTGTCTCATTCTGGAAACCAGGCTGGATAATACAGTAGAGTCTCACTTATCCAACACTCACTTATCCAACGTTCTGGATTATCCAACGCATTTTTGTAGTCAATGTTTTCAATATATCATGATATTTTGGTGCTAAATTCGTAAATACAGTAATTACTACATAGCATTACTGCGTATTGAACTACTTTATCTGTCAAATTTGTTGTCAAACGTGATGTTTTGGTACTTAATTTGTAAAATCATAACCTAATTTGATGTTCAATAGGCTTTTCCTTAATCCCTCCTTTTTATCCAACATTGGATAATCCAGAACGTTGGATAAGTGAGACTCTACTGTATAATTAATTCCATTCATCCAAGATCCTCCTGCTCCATCCTTAAATCAGGCCATGTCAACTTTGTCATTTACTCATCAAAAGCTTGGGCACATAACCATGTTTTCACGGCCCTTCTGAATCCCAGCAGGGTAGGAACCTGTCGGATATCTCCAGGGAGATTATGTTATTTCCTAATGTGAGGTGTGTAAGATTAGTCATCAAGAAACACTTCCAAGGAATGATGAGTTGTCAAAGGCTTTCATGGCCGGGATCACAGGGTTGTTGTATGTCTTTCGGGCTGTGTGGCCATGTTCCAGAAGCATTCTCTCCTGACGTTTCGCCCACATCTATAGCAGGCATCCTCAGAGCTTGTGATGACCCCATTAATTTTATAGGGTTTTCTTAGGCAAGAAATACTCAGAGGTGACTTTGCCTTTTCCTTCCTCTGAAATATTTATTTATCATGTCAGGAGCGAATTGAGAATACAGTTATAATGTATAGAAAAAACACAAACAAAGTTACAAACTTGGCATTATACTGAATCTCCTTTGACCAGGGGCTGGCCACTTGGAGTGCCTCAGGTGTCACTCTAAGAAGGCCCTCCATTGTGCATGTGGCAGGGCTCAGGTTGCATTGTAGTCAGTGGTCTGTGGTTGGTTCTTCTCCACATTCGCATGTCATGGACTCCACTTTGTGGTCCCATTTCTTAAGGTTGTCTCTGCATCTCATGGTCCCAGAGCACCATCTATTCAGTGTTAGAGTAATTCGCAGCGTAGCAGCAGATGTATGTTGTCAATGGAACACAGAACAAAGAGACGTCAGAGACAATGTTAAAAATATATACAAAGCTTTACTGTACAAGACAAACAGACTTGCAGACGAACACAGGACTTGGCTTTCACTCTAGGCAGACACAACTCAGAACAGAGCAAGATCTCAACTGATGCAATCAGTAATGTACAAACACACTTGTGTCTGGACACTCCCAAGGTTCCAGCCACTCATCAAGGTCAACACAGCTTCTCCGTCATTAACTCTTTACAGACTATAGCATACTCTGGATGATGCAATCAGTATTGCAATACATGCCAGACACAAATTTCATTTAAACACTACCAATACACAAATCCCACATTAACATTCAGCACCTTCCAAGTCTCCCAGTCCTTTGTGTACCCAGGAGAGGGTCTCTAATCTGGTACCAGCCATGGATTGAGGTTCTGGGTTTTAGCCTTCCACTTTTGGACTCTCGCTTGCTGAGGTGTTCCTCTGTGAATCTTAGGAAACTCTTTTTTTATTTAAGGTGTTGGCATGCTGGCTGATATCTGTACAGAGGATGGGACAGAGATGTCAGGGTGGTGTAATACTGGTTAAACATTATAATTTGTCCAACAGTGCAGGGCGTAGACATCCTGTGATAATGTGACATGTCTCATGAAGAGCCACATCCACTGTTTTAACGTGGTGAGATGTATTCCACACGGGGCATGCATATTCAGCTGCAGAGTGGCAAAGCACAAGGGCAGATGTCTTCATGGTGTCTGGTTGTGGTCCCCAGGTTGCAAGTTGCTTCTGGTGTGAGAGAATTGGTCATCAGAAAGGACGTTGCCCAGGGGACTCTTGGGTGTTTTACTATTCTGTGGGAGGCTTCTCTCATGTCCCCACATGGGAAGCTGGAGCTGACAGACAGGAGCTCACCCCACTCCCCGGATTCGAACTGCCCACCTTTTGGTCAGCAGTTTTGCCGGCACAAGGGTTTAACCCATTGCGCCTGTTTAGGCTGACAAGAGTGGGTCTTTATTGGAAGACCAATAGAGGCCATCTTTCATGAATTAATCAGGTTCTCTCCTGGCCATAACCTTTTAAACCTTATCCGCTGAAGGCTATTATCAACACCTCTTCTCGTAATGAGCTCCATCTACTCGTTATGGCATGGAATCATTTGAGTGGGAGTTATTTTAATATACAGCCTTGCCTCTAAGCAGTGCAATTGATCAAGGCATTTGTTCAGTGTTTGGTCAGGAATTAACCCACGTCTTGAAAAAAGAGAAATCTATCCATAAGTTTCTTTGGTTTGGCACCACTTTAATTGCCGTGGCCTATGGGATTTTGGATTTGTAGTTTGGCAGAAAAGGCTAAAGATTTTTCAAAAACTGCAACTTCCAGGCTTCCATATCAATGATAAATACACACAAATGTCTATACTAGACAATGTCAAAGAGATAAGCAAACACTATAAAGGTTCAAAACATAAAAAGAGATGTGTATATTAGAGCATCTTGCAAAGGCCACAGCAATAGTCAGGCCTCTCTGAGTATAGAGTATAGCTCTTTTTATGTTTTGAACCTTTATAGTGTTTGCTTATCTCTTTGACATTCCATATCAATGAGCCATGCATCGCGGTTCAAGTGGTATCAAACTGCATTAATTCTCCAGTTCAGATGCACCCTCAGAGTGTTAATTTCTTAATTTATTACTGTGAATAACAATAGTAATAAAGTGTTGTCGAAGGCTTTCATGGCCGGAATCACAGGGTTGTTGTGTGTTTTCCGGGCAGTATGGCCATGTTCCAGAAGCATTCTCTCCTGACGTTTCTCCCACATCTATGGCAGGCATCCTCACAACCTCTGTACCTCACAACCTCTGAGGATGCCTGCCATAAATGTGGGTGAAACGTCAGGAGAGAATGCTTCTGGAACATGGCCATATAGCCTGGAAAACACACAACAACCCAATAATGATAACAATAACAATACATAAATAAATATTGCTTATCATCCTCAGAATCTAAGTAAGATTTTGAGGTACTTGTTGTTGTTAAGGATGAGTAATTTCCCAATCCCTTCCTGATGGAGCAAAGCTTTGGACTCGCGTCTTCAAATATTTATCCAACACGAGGAATTAATTTCCCCTATTTATTATTCATTTCTTGGCTTCGAAAACGGGTTTTCCTGACCCTCGGGAAACCCAGTCGGAATGAATAATTCAGCAGCAAAAAAATTGTTTAGCTAAGTCTGGCGTTTTGTTTTGGCTTTCTTGGTGCAGTATTGCTATACAAATAACATCAGTCATGGACAACAACAACAACAACACAAACCTTGAGGAGAAATGCAACCTTGCATGACAAAGCCATGCGCCTGTTGCATGAGAATTCTGCAAAGTCCTCACAAGGCTCATGCAAAAATAAGATTAATCCATGTGTATTCTGTACAGAGTAATTTCCACAAAATGTTTTGGCACGTGAAGTTTGGAAGAGATGTGATAGCTGTCATGGTTTGCAAAAGGCAGGATGCTGTGTGTGTTAACTGGAAAATGAAGTGCATGAAGCCTATTGGCTGAGCCTGCAAAGATCTTGGGATTGATTTAATACTGTTTCTGTTCTGCTGCTGCAGAACCAGTTTGGACAAGTTTTTCAGTGCTGACTGGGTACTGCTGGTATAGAGAGCAGTGTGTACTCAGAGAGGCCTTGCTATTTTGAGGCCTGTTTGCTGCTGAGAAAAGAGGGAGAAGAACCAGGACTGTATTCTTCTCTGAAGCAGATTTGTGGATTGAGAAAGGAATGTTTATGACTGTGGACTTCTGTAAGCGATCAGAGGGATCATTGTAAATACTACTGTTTTTGATTTCTTGGAGTTAGTAAAGTTCCTGCATTTTTGTTATCATCATCAATCTGCGACAATAGCCATTTTTAAATGCTTAAAATGATGTCATATTGAGGAGAAGAGGGCAAGCATGCTTTCTGCTGCTCTGGAGACTAGGACACAATGGAGCCATGGATTCAAATGGCATCTAAACATTCGGAAGAGCTTCCTGATGGATAATGGAATGTGCTGACTTGGCGTCCAGTGGAGTCTCCTTCTCTGGAGGTTGTTAGGCAGAGGCAGGATGGCCATCTCCTGGGAGTGCTTTGATTGTGTCTTCCTGCACAGCAGAAGGGAGTTGCACTGAGTGGCCCTTGTAATCTCTTCCAGTTGTATGATTCTGTGAGTTTATCCACATCAAACACAATATGCACATGAATGTGCGTCTTTGCATGCCTTCTATGACTCTATGGCGGTGATGGCCAACCTATGACACGCGTGTCAGCACTGACACGCCTAGACATTTTTACTGACACGCTGCCGCCTGCAGATTGATTGGATGACTATGTCTTTTGTGGCCAAATTTGGTGTGATTTGGTCCAGTGGTTTTGTTGTTTACTCCATGGGAATTATGCACATTACATGTATATATCTAAAATAACATTCTATTTTATATACATCTCTATTTTATAGGCAGTGTGGAAGAGGCCTAAGTGAGGCCTAACTCTGCCTGTCCCCTGGGCTGAGTGGGTTGCTAGGAGACCAAGTGGGCGGAGCTTAGCCTTGTAACTGGCAGCAATTGGATAAAAACAATTATTCCTCTCCCTCTAATTAGGACTTTATTTTTCTTTTCTTTTTGTTGTATGAACGTAGAGGCATGGATGAGGGGTTGTGCTGCCAAGTTTAGTGTTTCTGGGATGTGTGATTTTGTTGTTTTGTCCTAGGCCGAAATTTTATTACCCTTTTATATATATACTAGCTGTGCCCGGCCACGCGTTGCTGTGGCTTAGTCTGGTGGTGTTGGTCAGTCTACATTAGGTTGTATTTATGCTGTGACCTCCACCCTTCTTTATACTCACATTAGTAGTAGCATTTGAAGTCTGTTACCTTCCTCAATTTTTGTGTTGATTGATAATTGCTTGAGATCCCTGTTATCTTTGGTTTGTTGTTAATCGTGACGTCTGATTCTGCTGAGTGCGGTTTACATCTTATTGTGGTACAATAGTGTTTTTTTTGTTTTGCCTGTGTAGGTGTTTATTATTATTGTTGTTGTAGAGGTCATGAAGGCTGAATAAGTTAGATGCTACTGTATTGTTTTTTGGAGGCCCAGTGTAGCACTGACTGGCCTCTCAGTCTCAGTGCCTGGCTGCTTCTTGCCTGTGATGGTGTTGATTCTTATTGTTGTTGTTGTCATTGTTATTATTGTAATTGTTTTTTTGGAGGCCAAGTGTGAATGTAGGGATTGGGGAGGTGGATGAGCACTGAATGGCCTTGTAGACTCAGTGCATGGCTGATTCTTGCCTGTGTAGGTGTTTATTATTAGTGGGTGAGTGGATGGATAGATGAGTGGATGGATAGATAGAGTGGGTGCTCTCCTTGTTTCCTTTATTCCTATGCTGTTCCCTTTCTCTGCTCCGATCCTGAGCTCGCTGATAAGAACACACTGGTCAGAAAGGAGGGTAAATATAACCGGATCAATGGCCTTTCTCTCCCTTTTGCTCTTGGCTTTCCAGGCAGAGAGGGAGGGCTCTTGTACTTGGCGTTCCTTCGCTTCCCTTCCCTCCCTCCTTCCTTCTTTCTATTTGTCCTAGCCTTTCCTGCCTGCGGAGCCATGGAACTGGGTCAATGGGTTGGATGGCGGGGAAAGGGAGAAGCAAGAGGCCTTTAATTGAAATGCATGGACTCCATGCCATGGCGTGCTGGAATTTGTAGTTTGCATCCAGTCCAACCCCTTTCTTTCTTTTTGTCATGGAGGAAGAACCCACCCAAACCTTTCAGACAGATGGTCATCCGGTTTAGTTGTGTTGTTATAGTCACAATGCGTTGTTGTGAGTTTTTTGGGTCCAGATTGTGGTTTTGTGGTGTGGTTGTGTTGTTACAACCAGGAGGGAAGACTTTTGTGTTGTGTTGCCAAGTTTTGTATTTCTGGGGCGTTTAGTTGTGTTGTTATAGTCATGATGCGTTGTTGTGAGTTTTGTGGGTCCAGATTGTGGTTTTGTGGTTTGGTTGTATTGTTATAACCAGGAGGCAAGGCTTTTGCGTTGTGTTGTCAAGTTTTGTATTTCTGGGGCGTTTAGTTGTGTGCCAAGTTTTGTATTTCTGGGGCGTTTAGTTGTGTTGTTATAGTCACGATGAATTGTTGTGAGTTTTATGGGTCCGGATTGTGGTTTTGTGGTGTGATTGTGTTGTTACAACCAGGAGGCAAGGCTTTTGCATTGTGTTGTCAAGTTTTGTATTTCTTGGGCGTTTAGTTGTGGTGTTATAGTCACAATGCACTGTTGTGAGTTTTGTGGGTCCGGATTTTGTTTTGTGGTGTGATTGTGTTGTTACAACCAGGAGTCAAGGCTTTTGCGTTGTTTTGCCAAGTTTTGTATTTCTGGGGCGTTTAGTTTTGTTGTTATAGTCACGATGCATTGTTGTGAATTTTGTGGGTCCGGATTGTGGTTTTGTGGTGTGGTTGTGTTGTTACAACTGGGAGGCAAGGCTTTTGCGTTGTGTTGTCAAGTTTTGTATTTCTGGGGCGTTTAGTTGTGTGCCAAGTTTTGTATTTCTGGGGCGTTTAGTTGTGTTGTTATAGTCACGATGCATTGTTGTGAGTTTTGTGCATCCGGATTGTGGTTTTGTGGTGTGGTTGTGTTGTTACAACCAGGAGGCAAGGCTTTTGCATTGTGTTGTCAAGTTTTGTATTTCTGGGACATTTAGTTGTGTGCCAAGTTTCGTATTTCTGGGGAGTTTAGTTGTGTTGTTATAGTCACGATGCATTGTTGTGAGTTTTATGGGTCCAGATTGTGGTTTTGTGGTGTGGTTGTGTTGTTCCAACCGGGAGGGAAGGCTTTTGAGTTGTGTCGCCAAGTTTCGTATTTCTGGGGCGTTTAGTTGTGTTGTTATAGTCACGATGCGTTGTTGTGAGTTTTGTGGGTCCAGTGTGGTTTTGTGGTGTGATTGTGTTGTTACAACTGGGAGGCAAGGCTTTTGTGTTGTATTGCCAAGTTTTGTATTTCTGGGGCGTTTAGTTGTGTTGTTATAGTCATGATGTGTTGTTGTCAGTTTTGTGGGTCCGGATTGTGGTTTTGTGGTGTGATTGTGTTGTTGTAACCGGGAGGCAAGGCTTTTGCATAGTGTTGCCAAGTTTCGTATTTCTGGGATGTTTAGTTTTGTTGTTATAGTCACTGCGCCCGCAACTTTATCCTTTTATATATATAGATATATAAAATTCTATTATTATTCTGTTATTATTGTAGTATATTATCATATTATTACTATTATATTATTCATTATTCATGACTACACTGAAACTAGAATAGAGAGAAATCAGCGTGGAAACTGCAAGAGGTACCATAGATCGTTGTACATGGAAATAAGGGTAGTAAATAGTTTTTGATTTATTAAATACAGTTATATATTACAATTATATATTTTTGTTATTTAAACTATACATATTGCAAAATTGTGGGGTTTTTCTCTCTCAAAGTGACATACCACCCAAGTCATGCTAGGATTTTTGGTGAATTTTGACACACCAAGCGCAAAAGCTTGCCCATCATTGCTCTATGGCCATCCGCCATTCTATGATTCTATGGCCATCTGTCCGGAGAGCTTTGATTGGGTGTCCCTACATGGCAGAAGATTAGGATGGCTTCTATGACTTATGAAAGTTGCAATCCAGGACCTTGTGGAGGATGCCAGTTTGGAAGACAAAGCCACCATTTTTCACAGCCCTTTGGGGAAAAAAGCTCAATTTTAATTCATTTCTTGGGATGCATGACAGTAATGCATGTTGTTGTTGTCGTTGTTGCAGGTTACCTTAAATGCGATACAGACGATGGCTGCGAGAACAAAGAAGAGGTCGGGGGAGAAGAGCTCTTTGACACCGTAAATTCCTCCATCGTATCCGGGGACAGCATCAGGTTCTTTGTGAATGTCAACTTGGACGTACCGCAGAATGTTACAGGTAAAGCTCCAAGGCCAACAAACTTTTATTTACTTACTTTAATATTTTTGTTCCACTTTGATGCCTTTCGCTTACATTGACGCTGCAGGTTTGGTTTTTTTTTTCTCTTTTCCCCAAGTTTTAGTGATAAATTTTAATATCACACTTATTAAGAAACAATAGATGTACAATATATTGACACAGGTTTGACATTTGTAGAGATGCTGCTGCTGCTGTTATTATTATTATATTTATATCATCATCACCATCATCATCATCATCATCATCATCATTGTGGCTGAGTATGATTGGTATATGTTGTCGGAATCATTGGGTTGCTGTATGGCCATGTTCCAGAAGCATTCTCTCCTGACGTTTTGCCCACATCTATGGCAGGCATCCTCAGAGGTTGTGGATAAGAAGCACAAACAGGGCACTACATACTTTTTTTAAAAGGACTGAAACTGGAATATTTGGGGAGGTTTCTTTTGGCCACATGTTCCAGAAGCATTCCCTCCTGATGTTTCGCCCACATCCATGGCAGGCATCCTCAGAGGTTGTGCATAAGAAGCACAAACAGGGCACTACATACTTTTTTTAAAAGGACTGAAACTGGAATATTTGGGGAGGTTTCTTTTGGCCACATGTTCCAGAAGCATTCCCTCCTGATGTTTCGCCCACATCCATGGCAGGCATTCTCAGAAGTTGTGAGATCTATTGGAAATGAGGCAAGTGGGGTTTATATATCTGGAATAATGTCCAGGCTGGGAGAAAGAACTCTTGTCTGTTGGAGGCAAGTGTGAACGGTGCAATTGGCCACCTTGATTAGCACTGAATGGCCTTGCCATTTAATTTAATGCTAATTAAATACTGGACACTAACAACCACTATGTCAGATTGCACAGAGAAGCCATTCAAATCCACAAGCATGTGGATAATTTTAACAGAAAGGAGGAAACCATGAAAATGGTCAAAATTTGGCTACTAGTACAGTAGAGTTTCACTTATCCAACATAAATGGGCCGGCAGAACATTGGATAAGCGAATATGTTGGATAATAAGGAGAGATTAAGGAAAAGCCTATTAAACATCAAATTAGTCTATGATTTTACAAATTAAGCACCAAAACATCATGTTTTACAACAAATTTGATAGAAAAAGTAGTTCAATACACAGTAATGCTATATAGTAATTACTGTATTTACGAATTCAACACCAAAATATCATGATATATTGAAAACCTTGACTACAAAAATGTGTTGGATAATCCAGAATGTTGGATAAGCAAGTGTTGGATAAGTGAGACTCTACTGTATTTAAAAAACTTTAAAATCTGAACAGTAAATAAAGAACAACTCTAAGGAAACAGGGGATCTCCAAACAGGAAACAATCAAGGTCAGCTAACACCTCCCAACAAAGGACTCCCCAAGGCAGGAATCAGCCAGGTTTTGAAGTTGCAAGCTGCTGCAGGATGTTTTTGCAATTTAATAAACTTTTCCTATGTTTTTATGATAGAACCAATTAGAAAATGACATTTATAACCCAGGAACAAAAATTCATGTTAGATAGTGTAATGCTTGCAATGCGGTAGTTGATTGCAGAAACAGAAAGGGAAAATATGGTTTCAAAGGAAGGCAAAGTCTGTAGTCAGCACCATCTTTATAGGACACAATTTCCGCCCAGCATTCCAGTTGTGTTGGCTTGTGTCCCTGCGCAATGCCGGCTGTGTTAATGTCACAGCAGGTGCTTGAGCCATGGGGGACTTGGTCTACCAGGTGAACAGGAAATGAACAGAAGGGACTGGGGATTATTGGCAGAGACTGGGCACACACAAAGGAGCTACACACAAGAGAGTTAGCTCTTGTGTGTGATAACTTTCTCCTAGTATCCCCAATCATCATGCAGGCTACAGGATTCATGCACTTGTTGTCCCCATTTGCGCTGCTCTAGAGGCCAGAACATGGGTCAGTATGCTGCCTTGAAGACTGATGGAGTCTCCTTCTCTGGAGGTTTTTCAGTAGAGGCTGGGTGGCCATCTGCTAGGAGATGTCTTCTTGCATGCCAGCATGGGGTTGGACTGGATGGCCCTTGGGGATCCCTTCCAGCTCTATAATTCTGTTGTTCGTAGTATGATCTATCCTCTATATCAGGGGCATTAAACTCATTTTCATGGATGGCTGCATAAGCCTTATGGTGGACGGTGTTGCACCTCAGGTTAGCTTCACCTTGCTAAAGACACCAGGCTGCACACAGAGCGTAGTCTTTTGTAGTTTATTAGGATATTAGGAAAAGTTAGCTCATAAAAGGCAAAAGTTCAGTTCTAAAAGATAATGCCAAAAACAAGGCTATAAGCACAAATCCATGGAAACATTAGGCATGAAGCAAGGTCCTTAAAATGAAGCCAAAGTCCCAGAAACGAGGATACATCCAGGCTATAAGATAATGCAGGAAAGCAGACTTAGTTCTTGATTCAAGCGAGGAATTGTTTTGATGAAGATTTCCCTCTCAGCAGAGTGTTTTAATAGCATAGCATGAAGGCATTTCTTTGCCCTTTGCCCTCCCTCTTATTTGCTATTCTGAGACTTCCAAATGACTAGCCCGATCTAGAGAAGCGGCCACGGGGCTCGTTAGTGTTGTCAGGCTGAGGCTGGGAGCTGCTCTCCCTTCCTGCTTCTTGCACCTGAAAACCATCATCAGTAACAACATCATTTCTTCCCGTGGGAAAGCCTCCCTGCTCCTCATCTCCCACAGCAGAGACATCCTGCACCTGAATCCCATCATCTTGAAACTGCATCCCAGAATCCTCATCAGAGTCATACAAAGGCTGAGTCACAACAGACGGAGAATCTGTGGAGACAGAAAGAGGGTCAACTATAATTTTGCCGGTGGAATCTAAGTGATAAAAACAAGTGGAATTTATTGATCCAGAAGCACAGAGGGTTAAATAAAATCGTCTAGGTCAGGGGTCCCTAAACTAAGGCCCTCCAAGGTCATTGACCTGGCCTCTGTCCTAAACTTTAGACTTAGGGTTGACCTAAGTCTGAAATGACTTGAAGGCACACAAAAACAATCCTAATTGTTTACTGTTTCATCCTAGTCCGGCCACTCAGCAGTCTGAGGGACTGTGAATTGGCCCTCCACTTAAAAAGTTTGAGGACCCCTGCCCAACAGGATGTGTGTCCCTGCAACTCAAGTATTTTCTCTCTGAATGAAAAATGGACAATGCAGTCAGGGTGAAACTGGGATGGGTGTGTAATGGGAGGACCAACCCCAGGCCAAATTAGCAGGAGCTACATTTAGCACATTACAATCTGGGGGTGGGGTTAGGCGGAAGAATGGCTGAATGTCACCTCCTTATCATGCTGCTGCCGTAGACCGTGTCTTGCTTTTTCCCTCCCTTCTATTTATGCAATCGATTGTGCTATTCTTCACCTCTTGGCTATTTGAAAGAGAAAAAAACCCTTGCATTGTTCAGTTCCAGAGAAAACACCCCTCTGGAATGAATAGAAGGGGCCTGGAGATCTTGCTCTGGCCATTTCCTTGCTACTTTTAGATGCTTCAAAGTCACATATCTTGAGCCTGCAAAGAATGTACCAAGGGGAGAATATGGTTTGGAAGGAGAAGGTGGGACATACAGGCAGTGAGATTTTGTATGCTTGTTCTTAAGCTGAATTTGTTTGTAAGTCGGAACTGGTATATTTTTAAGATACCTCCAACCATATATAAAGGTAAAGGTTTCCCCTGACGTTAAGTCTAGTCATGTCTGACTCTGGGGGTTGGTGTTCATCTCCATTTCTAAGCCGAAGAGCCGGCGTTGTCAGCCGAAGCGGTACCTATTGATCTACTCACATTTGCATGTTTTTGAACTGCTAGGCTGGCAGGAGCTGGAGCTAACAGCAGGCACTCAAGCCGCTCTTGGGATTTGAACCTGGGACCTTTCGGTCTGCAAGTTCAGCAGCTCAGAGCTTTAACACACTTCGGCACCGGGGCTCCTCCAACCATATATATATATATATACACACACACACACACATACATACACACACACACACACACACACACACACACACACACATATATACATACACTAGCTGTGCCCGGCCACACATTGCTGTGACTTATGGAACTGCTTTGTTGGCCAGGTTGAATAGCAGTGAATAGCCTTGCAGCCTCAAAACCTGGCCGTTTTCTTCTTATGTGAATCCTTGCTTGGTGAGCTGGAACGCAATGGAATAGGCTTGCTGCTTGGAAGGCTGCGTACTTACGTTCTAAGGGAATGGTTTTCCGGGCTGCTAGAATTGCAACGAATAGGCTCGCTGCTTCAAAGCTTGGCTGTGTTACACACCTGGGCAGCGAGAGCACTGAAAACCAACACAGAGACCAATACAGTATAATATCTTTATTGAAGCAAATAAAGTTCCAAAAGAAAATAAGCAGAAAAGTTGAACAAGCAATTGACCTTTCAGGAAAGATCAAAATTAGTCCAATAAGTGAAAGTCTTACGTTCAATATTAAGGTCCAAAGTCCAGAAACCGAAACACACTCAAACTCAGCTTGAGTATTGAGTGGGGAAAAGGAGCAAGGTAGCACAGATGAATTCTCTGGAGAAAATGTCCAAAAGCAAGATTTCAAGGCAAGGCACAAGCTGGATGTGCTGGAGCTGAAACGCAGTCCAAACTTGGGCAAGAAGGTAGACCGGCGCCCGGTCTACTCAGGAGTAAGCGCACCGTCAGACCACTTGGAATTCAGGAGCTAGAGACGATGATGCTTCTCAGTAAGAAGTAACGTTGACACCGCAAAGGAAAGTTTCCAGCGCAATACTTTTATTGAAGTTCATAAGCTCCCCCAAGCCAGGTGCCTGACTCTCTAATTCTTCCCAAGAGAACGGAGCTTAGCCATAGTCACCATGGTCTGCTAATCTGGCGCTTCTCCTCAAGCTTTGTCTCTGTGATCTCTCTGTTTTCAAAAAAGCCCTGTGATCAAACACTAACTCGTCAGGAGAATCTGGGAGAGCCGGCACTGTTTCAAGGGCATCCTTAATTGGCGCTGGCTCGGAAATGTCAATAGAAGGCATCTGGAAAGGAGTTGAATCTTGCTGACGTGGGAGAAAACCAAAGTCTTCTTCGTCCTGGTCAGCAATGGCCACAGGGTCAGGGGCCAAAGGCGCCTGAGGTATCACAGGCTGCTTGCTGCCTAGCGGAATCTTTGGTTGGTCAGCTTCAATAGTACAGAGTAGTATCGCTGCTTCAAAGCCTGGCCGCCACCTTCTACCAAGGTTAATCATTTGTTGGTCTGGATGAATTGCACTGAATAGCCTTGCAGCTTCAATGCCTGGCTGTGTCATACCTAGGGGAATCCGTGTGTTTTTTTTTGGGGGGGGGGTTGAGTGAAGGACTACCTTGCATGTGTTGGTATATTGTGGCCAAATTTGGTGTGATTTGGTTCAGTGGTTTTGTTGTTTACTCAGTCCTACAAATGTACACTACATTTTTATAGATATAGATATACAGTAGAGTCTCACTTATTCAACGTAAACAGGCCGGCGGAACGTTGGATAAGTGAATATGTTGGATAATAAGGAGGGATTAAGGAAAAGCCTATTAAACATCAAATTAGGTTATGATTTTACAAATTAAGCACCAAAACATCATGTTATACAACAAATTTGACAGAAAAAGTAGTTCAATACGCAGTAATTCTATGTACTAATTACTGTATTTACGAATTTAGCACCAAAATATCATGATATATTGAAAACATTGACTACAAAAATGTGTTGGATAATCCAGAACGTTGGATAAGCGAATGTTGGATAAGTGAGACTCTACTGTAATGACTGTATTTACAACTTTAGCACTAAAAGATTGCAATGTATTGAAAACATTGACTACAAAAATGTGTTGGATAATCCAGAACGTTGGATAAGTGAATGTTGGATAAGTGAGACTCTATTGTAATTACTGTATTTACAACTTTAGCACTAAAAGATTGCAATGTATTGAAAACATTGACTACAAAAGGTTGCTGGTCATCGACCGTAATAAATAAATATAGATTGACTACAAAAATGCGTTGGGTAATCCAGAACGTTGGATAAGTGAATGTTGGATAAGTGAGACTCTACTGTAATGACTGTATTTACAACTTTAGCACCAAAAGATTGCAATGTATTGAAAACATTGACTACAAAAATGTGTTGGGTAATCCAGAACTTTGGATAAGCGTATGTTGGATAAGTGAGACTCTACTGTAATTACTGTATTTACAACTTTAGCACTAAAAGATTGCAATGTATTGAAAACATTGACTACAAAAAGTTGCTGGTCATCGACCGTAATAAATAAATATAGATTGACTACAAAAATGCGTTGGGTAATCCAGAACGTTGGATAAGTGAATGTTGGATAAGTGAGACTCTACTGTAATTACTGTATTTACAACTTTAGCACTAATAGATTGCAATGTATTGAAAACATTGACTACAAAATCTTTGACTACTAAAAGGCAGACTGTGTTGGATAATACAGAACATTGTATAAGTGAAGGTTCGATAAGCGAAGGTTGGATTTGCCTTTGCAAATTGTGTAACAATACTTACATTGCAAACATTTTAATAAATACAGTAGAGTCTCACTTATCCAACATTCACTTATCCAACGTTCTGGATTATCCAACGCATTTTTGTAGTCAATGTTTTCAATGCATTGTGATATTTTGGTGCTAAATTCATAAATACAGTAATTACTACATAGCATTAATGTGTAATGAACTACTTTTTCTGCCAAATTTGTTGTGTAACATGATGTTTTGGTGCTTCATTTGTAAAATCATAACCTTTTTTGATGTTTAACAGTCTTTTTCTTAATCTCTCCTCATTATCCAACATATTCGCTTATCCAACGTTCTGCCGGCCCATTTATGTTGGATAAGTGAGACTCTACTGTATATAAAAAGTAAAGTCATGGTGCCTACAATCTGTCATGTTTTCTTTATGTTTTCTTAGCCGTCAAGTGTTTTGATGTAAACCCACTTGGTCGGCAGGATATGGCTTTTGTCAGCGACAATAATGGGGCAGAAATTTACACTTTTAACACTTTTACAGCCCGCTTTATGGGGATTTGTTCCACCCTCCGGCAACAATAGATCATTCCTCGATCCCCGAGTCAACAGTTTCCTGAAAGGCGCTCCGGGCGAACGCCTGGACACAGGCAGCACATTGCAGCCTGTCTAGCAAAACAAGTGCTTCCCCACGGAGGCTGGCGAAGGTTGTTTGTGTAACGGGGAGTGCAAGGGAAGCCCATAGAAAGCCACTCTGGTGGCGCCAAGGAATCCCAGGGAGAGCGTGCGCCCAGAGACGATCAGTCTGGGCATCCTCTGCACACAATGGCCGCGTTTCCTCGCATTAATGCCGAGGCCCTTTTCATGTCGCCAGGCACAATGCGGACCCCACGATCTCCATCTGATAAAAAAGGGAAAATGCCTATTTTGGAAACCTGATGTCAGGGGCGGGACGCGAGCCACTTCGGGCATCGAAGAATGGAAAATGGATGCGCCGATTGTGCGCCTTGTGAGCACGGACTCCGAATGGGCTTCCTGGGTTTTCAACCCACCTCCCCTTCCAAACACCGGTGCATAATTGGCGTGTGTTTAGACAGAAGGAAATAAGACTCGTTCCAAGATTTATGTGCCAGGGAAAAGGGTGCAGATAAGAACAACCTCTCCATTTCATTTCTGTTCCGCCAGCCATGATCTTCATCCTGTGCCATTTCTGTGCCGTGATTATTATTATTATTATTATTGACACAACGACGATGTATGACACAGCAAACAAGATAGGTATGCTGGATTTCGTTTCACAAAATCACAAGTCGAACACTTCCCAAGTGTCTAGGACTGTGTGATGTATTTTCGGATGATGCGTGCAGATCCCAGTAGGGTGGCCTTTTGCAGTTGGCAGATCGTAATTTTGTCAATGTCTATTGTTTCCAAATGCCGGCTGAGATCTTTTGGCACGGCACCTAGTGTGCCCATCACCACCGGGACCACCATTATTATTATTATTATTATTATTATTATTATTATTATTATTATTATTATCTGCATTTCTATACCGCTTTTCTCACCCCTGGGGGGAACTCAAAGCGGTTTACAACATAATAAATGGCAAAATTAAATGCCTTACATATATAAAAAATATATCACGTATTTAAATAAAAACATACAACTGTAGATTAAACAATTAAAACTATAAAAACGTCAAAAATAGACATATGTATGAAACATATTAGTTAGATGCGGTTTGGACCAGATCTTCATCCTGTGCCATTTCTGTGCCGTGATCTTCATTCTGTGCAAGATTCTCCCCAGGTTTCCAGCCCAGAAATCGATCCATTAATCCAGAGCTTTCCAAACTGTGTGTCGAAACACAATCATATATCACCTGTAGTCCCTAGGCGTGTTGCGTGAAAAGTGGTGGTGTGTTGCATGAAAAGACTGGTCCTGTTCAGGTGTAGGTACTGTTTTAATGTTTGTAATTTGCACCATTTGTTGATTGAGTTGCAATCATGGCCACTAAAATGGATATGGTTCTAATTTTAAAAAAGAAAATCTGTCCACAATGGTGTTTGTAATGAATCCCATGGAACAGCTATAGAGGAAACTATACAAGAATAAAGTGCAGTACATAAGAAGTATAAAGGAAATATTTCAAAACCTTGTTTATACTGGGGGTTTTTTGTGTCAGAAGCAACTTGAGAAACTGCAAGTCGCTTCTGGTGTGAGAGAATTGGCTGTCTGCAAGGATATTGCCCAGGGAACACCTGGATTTTTAAAACGTTTTTCCCATCCTTGTGGGAGGCTTCTCTCATGTCCCTGCATGGATCTGGAGCTGACAGAAGGAGCTCATCTGCTCTCTCCCCGGGTTGGATTCGAACCAGCAACCTTCAGGTCAGCAACTTAACCTTCAAGTCATCAGTCCTGCTGGCACAAGGGTATAACCCACTGCGCCAACTGGGGGCTCCTACCATAATAATAATAATAGCACAACACACCAGACATCACAGTTGTGGAAAAGAAAAAGGTTTGGATCATTGATGTCGCCATCCCAGGTGACAGTCGCATTGACGAAAAACAACAGGAAAAACTCAGCCGCTATCAGGACCTCAAGATTGAACTTCAAAGAATCTGGCAGAAACCAGTGCAGGTGGTCCAGGTGGTGATGGGCACACTGGGTGCCGTGCCAAAAGATCTCAGCCGGCATTTGGAAACAATAGACATTGACAAAATCACGATCTGTCAACTGCAAAAGGCCACCCTACTGGGATCTGCACACATCATCCGAAAATACATCACACAGTCCTAGACACTTGGGAAGTGTTCAACTTGTGGTTTTGTGATATGAAATCCAGCATGTCTATCTTGTTTGCTGTGTCATAATATAATAATAATAATAATAATAATAATAATAATAATAATAATAATAATAATAATAGTAATAAGGCCTGATCCTTGCATCCCAGGAGCAAGCCATCAGAACAAAGGCAATTCAGGCCAAGATCGAAAAATCAGCTGATGACCCAAAATGCAGACTGTGCAAGGAAACCGACAAAACCATTGATCATATCTTGAGCAGCTGTAAGAAAATCGCACAGACAGACTACAAACAGAGGCACAACTATGTGGCCCAAATGATCCATTGGAACTTATGCCTCAAGTACCACCTCCCAGCAGCAAAGAACTGGTGGGATCACAAACCTGCAAAAGTATTGGAGAATGAGCACGCAAAGATACTGTGGGACTTCCGAATCCAGACTGACCAAGTTCTGGAACACAACACACCAGACATCACAGTTGTGGAAAAGAAAAAGGTTTGGATCATTGATGTTGCCATCCCAGGTGACAGTCACATTGACGAAAAACAACAGGAAAAACTCAGCCGCTATCAGCACCTCAAGATTGAACTTCAAAGACTCTGGCAGAAACCAGTGCAGGTGGTCCTGGTGGTGATCGGTACATTGGGTGCCATGCCAAAAGATCTCAGCCGGCATTTGGAAACAACAGACATTGACAATATTATGATCTACCAACTGCAAAAGGCTACTTTACTGGGACCTGCACACATCATCTGAAAATACATCACACAGTCCTAGACACTTGGGAAGTGTTCGACTTGTGATTTTGTGATACGAAATCCAGCATATCTATCTTGTTTGCTGTGTCATAATAAAATAATAATAATAATTAGGTAGTAGTAGTCTTCCAGTACAACTCTCATTGATTTACACGAGAGGACCTATTTATTCCTAATGAGTGCATTTTAATGAAATCCGTAATCATCAAATCCATAAAGAACAAACTTGCAAGTGCGGAGAGCTGACTGTACTGCAGATAAAAGGATGTTTTCTGGGATGTAGGCATTTCTATCTTTTTGTCCTGCTTCTCAGAGACAAGTTCTGTAACTGTGATCCAGGTGATGTGTTCAGGACTGCAGCTGGTTGTGTTAATGAAAAAATTGGGTTCGTGGCTTTAGAGAATTGGTGAAGGGAACAGTCCTGGCGGGAGGAACGGAGTGCAGAAGAGCACAACAAGGGACTCCAGCGGGAGACTCGAATGTTATTAAATTTCCACACCTCCTTCAACAAAGGACAGAACATAGACTTCCAGACATCCCCGAGAGCTTTTTGAATTCAGCGGAGATTTTAGGGTTGTGTCCCTCTCTGCCTCTCTCTTCCTGGGGCTCAAAATTGCATATTCTTCGCACATGGATTTCCAAGCCGGCCTTCCCCAGTGTCTCACGTTGCTCGTACCTAGAATCATAGAATCATAGAACAGTAGAGTTGGAAGAGACCTCAAAGGCCATCTAGTCCAACCCCCCGCTAAGAAGCAGGAAATCGCATTCAAAGCACCCCCGACAGATGGCCATCCAGCCTCTGCTTAAAAGCCTCCAAAGAAGGAGCCTCCACCACGGCCCGGGGGAGAGAGTTCCACTGCCGAACAGCCCTCACAGTGAGGAAGTTCTTCCTGATGTTCAGGTGGAATCTCCTTTCCTGTAGTTTGAAGCCATTGTTCCGTGTCCTAGTCTGCAGGGCAGCAGAAAATAAGCTTGCTCCCTCCTCCCTATGACTTCCCCTCACATATTTGTACATGGCTATCATGTCTCCTCTCAGCCTTCTCTTCTGCAGGCTAAACATGCCCAGCTCTTTAAGCCTCTCCTCATAGGGCTTGTTCTCCAGACCCTTAATCATTTTAGTTGCCCTCCTCTGGACGCTTTCCAGCTTGTCAGCATCTCCCTTCATCTGCGGTGCCCTGAAATGAATTAATTCCTGGCATCAACATCACAGTAAAGAAAAACTCCATATGGAGCGCCAGGGAGGTAATCTGAAAAGCGCAGAAAAGGGGAAGGAATGTTTTAAACAAATACCCATGTTTATTTATCATTTTGCTTTTGCAGTTAGGAAGGGCTGGAGGATAGATTTAGGTGGAGAATTGGTGTCATGGTTCACTAAATTTATAGTGGATTGAGTGTTGGATGTACACTCTGGAAACCAGGGTTCAAATCCCCATTCAGCTATAGAAACCTATTGGATGAGTTGCACATTCTCAGTACTAGAAATCCTTAAGTCAGAAACAACCTGAAGGTACAACAAAGAAGATGACTTCAACAGGTTATGGAAAAGGTCTCCTCGGAAGATGGAAACTTCCTTTGGCATCTCCAGGAGAAGATGGAAACTCCATGGGCATTTCCAGGAGAAGATGGAAACTTCCTTTGGCATCTCCAGGAGAAGATGGGAACTTCTAGAAAAGATGGGAACTCCCATGATCATTTCCAGGAGAAGATGGGAACTTATTTTGGCATATCCAGGAGAAGATGGGAACTTCTAAAGAAGATGGGAACTCCCATGAGCATTTCCAGGAGAAGATGGGAACTTATTTTGGCATATCCAGGAGAAGATGGGAACTTCTAGAGAAGATGGAAACTCCATGGGCATTTCCAGGAGAAGATGGGAACTTATTTTGGCATATCCAGGAGAAGATGGGAACTTCTAAAGAAGATGGGAACTCCCATGAGCATTTCCAGGAAAAGATGGCAACTTGTATAAAGAAAATGGAAACTTCTATGGGCATTTGGAGGAGAAGATGGGAATTTCTAGAGAAGATGGGAACTTCTTTGGGCATCTCCAAGAAAGATGGGAACTTTTAAAGAAGATGGAAAGTTCTATGGGCATCTCCAGGAGAAGACGGGAACTTCTGAAGAAGATGGGAATTTCTAGAGAAGATAGAAACTTTTATGGACATTTCCAGGAGAAGATGGGAACTTCTTTGGGCATCTCCAAGAAAGATGGGAACTTCTAAAGAAGATGGAAAGTTCTATGGGCATCTCCAGGAGAAGATGAGAACTTCTAGAGAAGATGGAAACTTCTATGGTTACCTCTACAAGAAGATGGAAATTTCTATGGGCATCTCCAGGAAAGATGAGAACTTCTAAAGAAGATGGGAACTTCTATGGGCATCTCCAGGAAACCTTCTTAATCAAAGACATCTCTCTGAGGTTTCGTAGGAATAGGTGTCCTAGCAGCCCTGTCCTCTAACAATCCCCAAATTATTAACTTGTTTGGCTAGAATAACGGCTCTTGGAAGGGAAAATTATGGAAGAATAATTCCAGTTCTGAAGTGAGCCAGAGTGGAAAGCACAGTAATACAAGGGCTGATGTGCTAAATCAACAACAAACAAAGGCTACCACGATGTCTTCTCATAGGATCTCCATTGTAAAGGACATTCAGAACTAATGACCCTTGCCTCCCCCTGCCCTTATCTTTGAATAATCCTCCTTTAGTGTCAACATCCCATCTCTGCTTCTGCCCAGGAGCTGTTTCGCACATTGTTTTTAGCTCCAAAACAAAACGCTGCCTGATGTAGGAGACCGTATCAGCAGCAATCGGCCCATGCCACCCAGCAGCATGCAATTATAGAGAAAGAGAGCAGAATGAGGAATGAATGAGACACGTATTGCCAGGACAAGTCATTATGATGTGTTGTCACAGTCATTTTCTTGTGCCGTAATGTCATCTTGTTCCATCTGTTTGTGCACAACTGAGACTGAATGCAGACACTGTCATAACAAAGGTAATAAATGTTCATAAATGATCCAACTATCCATTGCAATGGAAAGACACTTGTTTTTGTAATTCATGCAACCATTTCCTGGGACTTTTTTTTGCTCCCTGATGTCTGGACAATTCAGGTATACAGTAGAGTCTCACTTATCCAACGTAAACGGGCCGGCAGAACGTTGGATAAGCGAATATGTTGGATAATAAGGAGAGATTAAGAAAAAGCCTATTAAACATCAAAATAGGTTATGATATTACAAATTAAGCACCCAAACATGTTATACAGCAAATTTGACAGAAAAAGTAGTTCAATACGCAGTAATGCTATGTAGTAATTACTGTATTTACGAATTTAGCACTAAAATCTCATGGTGTATTGAAAACATTGACTATAAAAATGCATTGGATGATCCAGAACGTTGGATAAGTGAGACTCTACTGTATTTCTCTTTCCCTGCAGAATGCAACTGCATGATTTTTGTTCCTTTTTTCTTGATCAGGTTTATGTTGAATACAGGGCCTCCAGCTAAATCGTCCCCAAAAGATAGCAGTCCAGCTTCTTTTTGAATCATGGAATCATGGAGTTGGAAGAAACTCCAAGGATCATGCTTTTGCTATCAGAGGGAAAAATAATATTTTACAAGTATAGAGTTGGAAGTGTTTATACATACCATATATACTCGAGTATAAGCCGACCCGAATATAAGCCGAGGCACCTAATTTTATCACCAAAAACTGGGATAACTTATTGACTCGAGTATAAGCCGAGGGTGGGAAATGCAGCAGTTACAGGTAAATTTAAAAATAAAAATAGATACCAATAAAATTTCATTAATTGAGGCATCAGTAGGTTAAATGTTTTTGAATATTTACCGTATTTTAAAGAAAAGCAATAAACTAGGCCTATAAGTGGAAAAGTAGGGGCAACAAAAACAATATGGTATCAACAGTAACCTAATAATAATAATAATAATAATAATAATAATAATAATAATAATAATAATAATAATAAACTTCATTTGGATCCCACCCTATCTCCCCATGGGGACTCAGTCCGGCTTCCAACATAGTAACAGGCAAACATTTAATGTTTATATAAACAATGCAGAGCTAGATATAGATCTATAATTATAGATACTAATTTCACATATGCATTTCCCCCTGAAACGTTTGCAAATCCCTCTGTGTGTGTGTGCATTTCCCCTACAATATTTGCAAACCCTATATATATATATATATATATATATATATATATATATATTCATATATATATATTCATTCATATCTATCTAGACATGTCTATATATATTTGTGTGTTCATTTCCCCCCTGTAATATTTGCAAGCCCTATATATAGGTAGGTAAGAATATATTCATATCTATCCAGACATCTCTCTTTATATAGATATTTGCAGAGACTTGCAAACATTAGAGGGTAAATTCATATATAAAAATAATGTATATGTATGGCTACAGATACACAGGTACATGGATCTATATGTATAAAGGATTTGCAAAGACCTGCAAACATATGAGGGGAAATTCATATATAAAATAATGTATATGTATGGCTACAGATACACAGGTACATAGATCTATATGTATAAAGGATTTGCAAAGACCTGCAAACATATGAGGGGAAATTCATATATAAAATAATGTATATGTATAGCTACAGATACACAGGTACATGGATCTATATGTATAAAGGATTTGCAAAGACCTGCAAACATATGAGGGGAAATTCATATATAAAATAATGTATATGTATGGCTACAGATACACAGGTAAATAGATCTATATGTATAAAGGATTTGCAAAGACCTGCAAACATATGAGGGGAAATTCATATATAAAATAATGTATATGTATGGCTACAGATACACAGGTAAATAGATCTATATGTATAAAGGATTTGCAAAGACCTGCAAATATATGAGGGGAAATTCATATATAGCAGTTTTAGCAGTTTTTGTTTCAGTCAAGATAGAAGCTGAATGTCAAACTATGATTAACCACACGAACAATAATGTTTTAGCAGTAGAGATAAAATTCAGGGATAACCAGGTTCTGCTGTGTATTAATGTATACGTGCCCCCAGTAAACTCATCGTCTTCGACCAAAGAGGTATGGAGGCTACTAGACGCAGCCTTAGGGGACATTACCGCGGACTTGGAAAACACGAACATAGTCTTAGGAGGGGATTTTAACGCGAGGATGGGAAAATCAAATGAGGATCTAGCGCAGCATTTTGGGCTTTATCTAGAGAACCAGTTCTCGCTTGGCAGAAACTCAAGAGACGTGAAAATTAATAAGAATGGGCTGGAATTATTCTTACTAGCCTATAAGCATTTTTTATTAATTATGAATGGTAGCTATTTAGAGGAGTCATCTGGACTATACACTTACCACTCAGCAAGACGGGGAAGTGTTCTAGATTACTTTATAATCTCAACTGGGTTGTTACCAGCAGTTAAAACCTTTAAAGTGGACATGCGCCCAGAAAGTGACCATCACCCAATTAAATTAATTATAAAAACAGAAGTAGAGCAGGACAGTGCGTCAAATAATTATCCGCTGGACCTGGTCTCCACGGGTCCCAGACGACTCAAATGGTCAGGGCCCATGTGCGAAAAGATGTTAGACCTACTTACCGGACCGACTCTCGAAACTTGCAGAGACAAGATACTCAAAAGCACTATCGACCCAATAGAAGGTTATCAACAAATTATTACCTCCCTCAAACCCCATCTGATTCACTCAGATCCAGCTAAAGACATCAAGCACAGCAAAGGAAGTTGGTTCGATGCAGAATGCAGGAGCCAAAAAAAGACCCTTGTCCGGGCCATTAGAGCAGCCAATAAAAATGGGACCGAACAATCCTATAAAAGTCTGAGTGTAATCCGTTCACAGTATAAATCCCTACTAAAAAAGAAGAAATTCGAATTCAACAGGCAAAATTGGTGCAAACTGGACCTGGCAATTAGGCAAAAGGATGAGGGCAAATCCTGGAACATGGTACATTCTGGGCTAAGGTCCGTGCAACCCCACTTAGATTCCCAAATTTCAGCTCCTACATGGGAAGCCTATTTTGGAGAGGTATTTGACGACCCGGAGGCAGCGGGAGAGGTATCCGAACCTATTGACGCTCCTGCTTGGCCACCAGTTTCTTCTGAGGAAATGGAAGGCCTACTTCAAAAATTAAAAGCTGGAAAAGCTCCAGGAGAGGACATGCTCCCCCCAGAACTGTTCAAATGTAACATCTCCTGGTGGGCCCCCATCTTGGCCAAACTGTTCACACATATCAACCAGACAGGAATCATTCCGAGTGGGTGGAAAACCAGTATAATTGTTCCACTATATAAAAAAGGTAATAGGACGGACCCCCACAATTATAGACCAATTAGTCTGTTGGATGTAGTATCAAAAATCTATGGTAGGTTTCTGTTAAACAAATTACAGAGTTGGGCGGAGGAAAATAATATTATTGCGGAAGAACAGGCTGGATTCCGTCAAGGCAGAAGCACAATTGATCAATGCTTTGTGCTGTCGCACTTAATCCAAAATAGTCTGAGGAAACCAAAGGGTTGCCTTTACACAGCATTTGTGGATTTCACCTCAGCTTTTGATTTAATTGATAGACAACGTCTGTGGGCAAAGTTGGCAAAAACGAATGTGGACAGACGACTGCTGTTATTATTGCACCAGCTATACTCGGGAACTGATCTAAGAGTGAGGTTAGGGCTATCAGGCAAGCTATCGAACAACATTGAAACCAAAAGAGGAGTGAGGCAAGGCTGCTTGCTTGCACCTTTTTTGTTTATCTTCTACGTGAATAACTTAGTGACCGAGTTGAGCTCTCCTGAACATTTTCCCCCAGCAGTAGGTAACAGGAGAATCCAAATCCTATTATATGCGGATGATATGGTGCTACTCTCATCTACGTAAATAGGTCTCAGGAGACTTTTGAGGTCACTAAGTAGGATTTGTAAACAAGAGAAGCTGACAATCAATCACTCAAAAACCAAAGTGATGGTATTTTCCAAAAGGAAGCAAAGTCACACCTGGAAATTGGATGGTCACTCAATAGAGCAGTGTGATAGTTTTAAATATCTGGGCTTACACTTCGCATACAACGGTAAATGGAAGAACCATATAGAGGCAGCCAAATTATCTGCCTGGAGGTCAGCAAAAGCAATCCTAGCCTTTGGAAAAACAAAGGGAGGTTCACTGGTTTGTCCCACAGTAAAGATTTTTGCCGCTAAAATTTTACCCCAACTGTTATATGGAGCGGAAATTTGGGGGCAAGGTAACACAGAACAGGTTGAATGCATCCAGAACAAGTTTGCAAGAGCTCTTTTAGCCCTTCCCTCGGGGACCCCAGCCGCCTTGTTAAGACTGGAATTAGATCTTCCCTCACTCAAGGCCAGAATGCACAAGCTTAACATCTCGTATGGGAAGAGATTGCTAGGAATGGAGGAGGAGAGCATAGCAAAGCAATGCTTGAGGGAACAGTTTAAACGGGGAGGTTGGGTGCAATCCTGGCTAGCCTTGCTCCATCAATATTTTGATGGGTCAATAACAACTCTAATGCAGCTAGACAAGAAGGCGATTAGGGACAATATCTTTGAGAAGGATGCAGCCGACAATTTAGAGATTAGTAAAAAGCAAAGTTTTTCTATATGGTATCCCAGACTAAAGAGTGACCAATACTGCCAACAATATCTTCAAGACCTAACGTCAGCTGAGTTGAGGAAAGCCTTTACAGCCCTGCGTTTCCAAACAATGCCCTCAAACTGGCTAGAAGGGAGATACAGAGGGATCCCTCATGCCCAAAGGCTTTGCATTTGTGGCGCCGGGGAAAAAGAAGATCTAACTCACTATCTATTGCACTGCCCTTTGTATAATGACCCCAGAAAAAATCTCCTGGGAACTCTCCTTGAAGAAAGGGCAGCATGGCAAGAACCTGCCGTGATTGGTGCCTTACTAGCAGATTATGATAAAAATATAACACTAAAAGTAGCCACATTTGCAATCGCTGCCCAAAAGATCAGAGACAGAGTAGCAAAAACCTCGCCGGAGACCAGATAGGGAAAGGGAGATGGTTAAGGAGGTCACAGACTAGACGCTGTTATTGCTAGGTTTCTGCCAGCAAAATTTTAAAGTACTAGTTTTTAAATCTTGAACGGGTTTTGCTTTACATTGGAATGTGTTTATAAAGGTTGTATGTTATTGATGTCATGGCCTATGGCTAGTGCAATAAACTTTATTGATTGATCATATATAAAATTAATGTATATAGACAGATACACATATAAAGGTACATAGAGATTGCAAAAGCTTGCAAAGAGTTAATGCCTATATATCTGTAGGAGAGTTTAACAAATATTTCAGGGGAAAATGCTTTCATAAGATTAATGAATATATATATTTCTTCTTCCTGACTTTGCAAGGGTGTCTCTCTTTTCAAAATATTCCCTTGATTAAGAGCGAGGGAGGCTTTGCAAAAGAAAACACACTGATAAGGGAGGAGAAGAGAGAAATAGATCACATATTGCAAGCAATAGCCTGCAGGCTCCATTGCCGGTCTTGGCCCGATTATAAGTGGGGAGGCTTTTTCAGCTCATAAATAAGGGCTGAAAAACTCGGCTTATCTTCGAGTATATACTGTATGTTCTGATTTGGCCCATTATTATCAACCTTTGAGGTGAGACTGCTGAAATTTTATTTGCAGTGCTCTCTGTGCAACCTGCAGCAGAACTATTCCAAACTTGAAAATACTCACAAAACTGTTGTTTACTGTACCCACAATGGTAACTTCTTTCTCATTTTTTCTAGCAGAAAGCGAAAGCACTGGCTGCGTTTTATTACACACATCGAGAAAAGTAAGTGTAATGATGTTTTGTTTCATTTTTTAATGAAGTTGCCTTTATTACTCTTGCAGCATGAATACTTTTTCCAGGTGTTTGCATGGCCTAATTTTTCCCCATTTAGCAGCTGCATTTGAAGAGCGCCAAGGTGTAGAAAGCTTGCCTTCTGTTCAATCTAGGTTAGACCTGGCTCTCTTCCTGTCTTTCTGTTTTGAAACCTGAGTTTCCGAAGTTCTTTGTTCATAGCTGCAATTGTCAGAGAAATAACTGATCTTGTCATCGCTTCCTGGCAAGGCAGTCGATCATTTTCACCTAGAATGAAAATCCTTTGCACGAAGAGAAGTCATTCTTTTCCTTTTTGTAACCGAAGGTGATAATAACCAGCACATTGTGGAGGGTGAGAATTTGGGGCTTTAAAGCTGAATGATGCTCCAATACAGTAAGGGTAATGAATCCTGATTTATCTCTGAAGCTAAGCAGGGTCAGTCCTGGTTAGTACTTGGATGGGAGACCACCATCAAATACCAGGTGCTCTAGACCCTATTTTAGAGGGAGGAATTGGGCAAAAACAACTTCCGAGTCTTCCTTGCCTTAAAAAAAACCTTCAGAAATCAATGGCAATTTGAAAGTTCAAATGCAAAATGCTCCAATCAAGTGTGACTTAATTAATTAATTAATTAATGCAGGTTAGGTAAAGATAAAGGTAAAGTCTAGTTGTGCCTGACTGCGGGTTGGTGCTCATCTCCATTTCTAAGCCGAAGAGCCGGCATTGTCCGTAGACACCTCCTAGGTCATGTGGCCACTGGCATGACTGCATGGAGTACAGTGACCTTCCCGCCAGAGCCGTACCTATTGATCTACTCACATTTGCGTGTTTTTGAACTGCGAGGCTGGCAGAAGCTGTGGCTGTGCCCGGGGCTGTGGCCAGGGCTGTGGCGCAGACGGGAGAGCAAACCAGCTGCAATTAACTGCAATGAATCACTCTGACCAGGAGGTCATGAGTTCGAGGCCCGCTCGGAGCTATGTTGTTTGTCTTTGTCCTATGTTAAAAGGCATTGAATGTTTGCCTATATGTGTAATGTGATCCGCCCTGAGTCCCCTTCGGGGTGAGAAGGGCGGAATATAAATGCTGTAAATTAATTAATTAATTAATTAATAAGCTAGGGCTAACAGTGGGAGAGATTGGTACCACTTTAACTACCATGACTCAGTGCTGTGCAATCTTGGGATGTATAGTTTGACAACTAGTTTGGCAGAAAAGACCAAAGCCCTTTTAAAATGACAATTCCTCCTATTACATATCTTTGCGCCATGGCATATAGTGATATCAAACTGCATTCGTTCTGTAGTGCAGATTTTAGGTTAAACAAGACAATGCCGAGCTTTGTACATTTCTAGGTTCCCAATCTTGGATAACTCCTATGAAGTTCAGACTAAAACCCAGAGCGGGCTTATTTTTCCACTAATATTAACCGCCATTGTCTGTCCTGCATTGCTAATATCTAAGTCCTATAAACATAATTCCCATAATTCCCATTTGGTCAGACCCTTGGAGTCACATCCTGGCAGGTTGAGATAAAGTATTATCTAAATTAGGTTAGATGATGCATTTAATGATATCTAGCTATACCCACATTTTGCCCCCTTCTAATGTGCGACAATTTCCATATAATGATCATAAAGGAAAGTTAAATTTCCTGTTTCGGAAAGTCACAATGCCTTTGATGAATATTGTCAAGTCTTTATGTATCCTGGCTCTTTTCCTTTCCCAATCAGTTGTGGCAACTACGCGCAAGGAATGTGCCGAATCCAGAAATATGCGTAGATCCATCCATTGGGTGGGGAGGAAGTGTGCCTTGATCCGGACCCAGGTCTTGCACCCGAGGTGGAGTCGGCCGTACAATTTAGTTGACAAGGCAAATATAAAGTCCCATTGAATCCTCATGCTCCTAAAAGATCAATGAATTCATGGCTGGGATTTGTAACTTGGCTGAGAGTTCGATCCTGGACATTGCCAACCAAGATCAGAGTCAGAGTTTGCCTGACTCTGGAACGTTTTCTGACTTTGACATTTTAATAAAATCACCTTTTTTATGTTTTGAGGGTGCATCTAAACTATGGAGTTAATGCAGTTTTGACACCACTGTCGCTTCCATGGCTCAGTGCTATGGAGTCCTGGGATGTGTGGTTTGGAGAGGCACCTGCATTGCTTGGAAATCCATTTATCTTGCCAAACTGCAACTCCCAAGGATAGGTGAAATTGTGACCCTTCAAATAATGTTGGGTTATCATTTTCCATTTGGTATGTCAAGCCCCCGGTGGTGCAGCAAATTAAACCGTTGAGCTGCTGAACTTGCTGACCGAAAGTTCGGTGGTACAAATCCGGGGATCAGGCAGAGCTCCCACTGTTAGCCCCAGCTTGACAACCTAGCAGTTTGAAAACATGCCAATGTGAGTAGATCAATAGGTACTGCTCTGGTGGGAAGGTAACAGCACTCCATGCAGTCATGCCGCTGAGCTGCCGAACTTGCTGACCGAAAGTTTGGTGGTACAAATCCCAAGAGCGGAATGAGCGCCCGCTGTTAGTCCCAGCTCCTGCCAACCTAGCAGTTTGAAAACATGCCCATATGAGTAGATCAATAGGTACCGCTCCGGTAGGAAGGAAACGGCGGTCCATGCAGTCATGCCGGCCACATGACTTTGGAGGTGTGTATGGACAACGCCGGCTCTTCAGTTTAGAATTGGAGATGAGCACCTACCCATAGAGCTGGACACAACTAGACTTCATGACAGGGGAAGACATTTACATTTACCTTCTGTAGTGCTTTCCTAGACAATTAAAAGCAGAGGTTGTCATGCTTCTCTTCGCAGAGAACCTTTAATACACCAAACATTATAATGGTACATCAAACCAAATTACAGCTAATGCATTCTGAGTTCTGTAACAAAGTGGCTTCCAGCCTGTAAAAGGTCTCATTATGTCGTTTCCTGCCCCGCTTTGGCTGAAAATAATAATGATATTAATAATAATAATAATTGTATGTGTTGTCAAAGGCTTTCATGGCTGGAAGCACTGGGTTGCAGTGAGTTTTCTGGGCTGTATGGCTTTGAATCAAGGAACATGAAAGGCACTGCAGACTAATTCATCCAGAGAGGCCAGCCATAGCAGAGCACTTCATGAACCAACCTGGACGCAGTATATTATCTGAGAACATAGAAATGCTTGACCACTCACGACAACTATCATGTCAGACTACACAGAGAAGCCATTGAAATCCACAAGCAGGTGGACAATTTCAATAGAAAGGAGGAAACCATGAAAATGAACAAAAATCTGGCTACCAGTATTAAAAAAATACTCAAGACAGTAAATAAAGAACAACACTCAAAATACAGAGGATTCCAGACAGGAAACAATCAGGGCCAGCTAACACCTCCCAAACAAAGGATTTCCCCAGGCAGGAAGCAGCCAGGCCTTGAAGCTGCAAGGCCATTCAATGCTGATCAACCATTCACCCTTGCCTCCAACAGAAAAGAGTTCTTTCTCCCACCCTGGACATTATTCCACATATATATATATATATATATATATATATATATATATATATATATATCCCACTTGTCTAGTTTCCAACAGATCTCACATCCTCTGAGGTTCTGCCACAGATGTGGGTGAAACATCAGGAGAGAATGCTTCTGGAACATGGCCAGACGGCCCGGAAAACTCACAGCAACCCAGTAATAATTGTATTTATTACCTGCCTCCCTGTTAGCTCGAGGCGACACACAACATAATCAAAGACATATTAAAACGTAATTAAAATGCAACCCTAAAAGTAAGTATTAAAAAGTAAATACCATATATACTCAAGTATAAGACGACCCGAATATAAGCCGAGGCACCTAATTTTACCACAAAAAACTGAGAAACATTGACTACACTATAAGCCAAGGATAGTAAATTTCAGAAATAAAAATACCGTATATACTCCAGTATAAGTCAACCTGAATATAAGCCGAGGCACCTAATTTTGCCACAAAAAAACTGGGAAAACATTGACTCCAGTATAAGCCGAGGGTGGTAAATTTCAGAAATAAAAATAGATACCAATAAAATGACATTAATTGAGGCATCAGTAGGTTAAATGTTTTTGAATATTTACATAAAGCTCAAATTTAAGGTAAGACTGTCCAACTCTGATCAAATCATTATTCTCATCTTCTTCAATGTAAATGTGCTTATGTATCCTTTTAATAATAATAATAGAGTAAAATAATACATGTAAGTATAATAATAATAAGTACAGGAAAATAATACATGTAATAATAAATAGAGTAAAATAATAAATGCAATAATAATAATAATAAGATCCGAGTGAAATAATAAATGTATTAATAATAAAAAATAGAGTAAAATAAATGTAATAGTAGCAACAATAATAGAGAAAAATAATAAATGTAATACTGTACCAATAAAAATACATTAATTGAGGCATCAGTAGGTTAAATGTTTTTGAATATTTACGTAAAGCACAAATTTAAGGTAAGACTGTCCAACTCCGATCAAATCATTATTCTCATCTTCTTCAATGTAAATGTGCTTATGTATCCTTTTAATAATAACAATAGAGTAAAATAATACATGTAAGTATAATAATAATAAGTACAGGAAAATAATACATGTAATAATAAATAGAGTAAAATAATAAATGAAATAATAATAATAATAAGATCAGAGTGAAATAATAAATGTATTAATAATAAAAAATAGAGTAAAATAAATGTAATAGTAGCAACAATAATAGAGAAAAATAATAAATGTAATACTGTACCAATAAAAATACATTAATGGAGGCATCAGTAGGTTAAATGTTTTTGAATATTTACATAAAGCACAAATTTAAGGTAAGACTGTCCAACTCCGATCAAATCATTATTCTCATCTTCTTCAATGTAAATGTGCTTATGTATCCTTTTAATAATAACAATAGAGTAAAATAATACATGTAAGTATAATAATAATAAGTACAGGAAAATAATACATGTAATAATAAATAGAGTAAAATAATAAATGAAATAATAATAATAATAAGATCAGAGTGAAATAATAAATGTATTAATAATAAAAAATAGAGTAAAATAAATGTAATAGTAGCAACAATAATAAAGAAAGATAATAAATGTAATACAGTAGAGCAGGGGTCCCCAAACTTTTTAAGCAGAGGGCCAGTCCACAATCCTTCAGACTGTTGAGGGGCCGAATTATCATTTGGAAAAAAAATACAAACAAATTCCTATGCAAACTGCACATGTCTTATTTGTAGTGCAACAACAACAATAGAATACAATATTTAAAAATGAAAACAATTTTAACCAACATAAACCTATTAGGATTTCAATGGAAAGTGTGGGCCTGCTACTGGCCAATGAGATAGTCAAGTTAATTAGGGTTGTTGTTGTTGTTGTTGTTGTTGTTGTTGTTGTTGTTGTGTGTCTTCAAGTCATGTCAGACTTTGGCCGAGCCTAAGTCTAAAATTATTTATTTATTTACTGCATTTATTTACTACATTTATATCCCACCCTTCTCACCCCGAAGGGAACTCAGAGCAGCTGTATGTACATACAATATATTATATTATTAGCATAACACAATATTAGCATTATATATTACTATATTGAACTATACCACTATACTATTATATAATATGTAATATAAAACATATAATTAATATTATTATATGGTATTACTATTAGTATTATATTGTATAACATAAGATTATTATCAATATTATATGTAAATACAATATATTATATTATTAAAACTGATATAAAATATTATATTATAAAACTGAGGGCGGGGGCCAGGTAAATGACCTTGGAGGGCCGCATCCGGCCCCCGGGCCTTAGTTTGGGGACCCCTGCAGTAGAGTCTCGCTTAATATCATGATATATTGAAAACATTGACTACAAAAATGTGTTGGATAATCAAGAACGTTTGATAAGTGAGACTCTACTGTAATACCAATAATAATAGAGAAAAATAATACATGTACCATATATTCTCACCCTTAATAATACAAATAAAATAAAATAAAAATAATACATTTACCATATAAAATAAAATAAAATAAAATAAAATAAAAATAATACATGTACCATATAAAATAAAATAAAATAAAATAAAAATAATACATGTACCATATATTCTCACCCTTTGGGGTGAGAAGGGCAGAATATAAATGCTGCAAATAAATAAATAAATAAATATTCTCGAGTATAAGCTGACCCAAATATAAGCCAACCAGGACCCTCAATCAAATATAAGCTGAGGGGGGCTTTTTCAGTCTTTAAAAAAGGGCTGAAAAACTAGGCTTATACTCGAGTATATACAGTATATTAAAATATATGACACACAAATTACAATAGAATGTGATTTAAAGGGGGATTTGGAAATAACTTTTAAAGGGAAATTCTTCAGTCTGGTTCTAAGCCATATAGGGTTCGTGTAGGTTAAAATTAGAATTTTGAATTGTGTTCAGAAACAGGCCAGTCGTCAATTTAGGGGCCGTAATGAGCCATTTCTGCTTGTTTGCTTGTTTTGCACGCAGTACCTAAAATTAAAGAATTTTGAGGAGGAGGTCCGAGCGCACCGGGACCTGGACGGGTTCCTGGCCAGAGCCAGTATCATCCTGGACGAGACGGCAACCTCTCTGGACGACGTCCTGCGGGAGATGTTGAAACACTTTGCCGAAGACTCGGACAACGCGGAGCCCAGCTGCAACTTCGACAAAATCATGAGCACTTTATTCACCGATTCAGGAACCCCGCGAGAAGGGAATGGTAAGACCGGCGCTCGTTCTCTCTTTGTCTCAGCTGAAAACCATGAAGTATAGAATCATAGATTTGAAAGGTCATCCAGTCCAACCCCATTCGACCATGCAGGAAGACAATCCGATCCCTCCCGACAGATGGCCATGCACGCTTTGTTTCAAAACCTCCCCCATTGTACTCTGACGCAACATATGCCACTATTGGATAGGTAGAATGCCTTTTCCATGCTTGTGCAAGAAAACTTTCTGATTATTATTATTATTATTAGCAACATTTATATCCTGCCCTTCTCACCCCAAAGGGGACTCAGGGAGGCTTACAAGTTATATATACATACAAAATATTATATTATTACTATATTATATCAATTTAATGATATAATAAGGGCGGGATATCGAATTGTTGCCAGTTGTACGCCGCCCTGAGTCCCTTCGGGTGAGAAGAGCGGGATAGAAATATTGGAAATAAACAAATAATAATATTATACTATACCAATATTATAATATATTGTATATATATGTAATATTAATAATAATATTATGATGTAATACAATGTAATAATTATTATAATTCACTATTATAATTGTATATTTATATTACATGCAATATTACTAATAATATTGCAATATAGTCATATAATATAATATACTAGCTGTGCCCGGCCACACGTTGCTGTGGCAAAGTGGTGGTGGTATTGGTTAAAAATTGTTGTGTAATTTTTATTTGACTTTATTTGCATTTTTTATTAATTTTATTGTAAGTTATCTTTTTATTTATTATATTTTATTATTTTCTTGTATTATTTTTAGTTATTTTCTGTTATTATAGCATTTTATTGTATTAATTTTTTAGTGTTTTTTATTATTTTTTATTGGGTTGCTAGGAGACCAAGTTGGAGGAGCTTAGCCTTCTAACTGGCAGCAATTGGATAAAAGCAATTATTCCTCTCTCTTTATTTAGGACTTTATTTTTCTTTTCTTTTTGTTGTATTAACCTAGAGGCGTGGATGATGGGTTGTGTTGTCAAATTTCGAGGTTGGGGGGCCTGTAGTTTTGTTGTTTTGTGGGTCGCCATGATGCCATCACTCTTTTCTATATATAGATTGTATGTAAACCGCCCTGAGTCTACTCTATAAATAGAGTATAGAGCCAGGAAAATAGTTCCATCTTGTCTCCTGTGCCATAGCAACATGCTATGCTTTTTTTATTTTTATATATATATATATAATTTACCACTATATAATATATTTTATATACATATAATATTGATAATAATATTATAATGTAACAATACTATACTAATAATACAATATCATAACATTAATTATATATTATATATTAAATGTAATATTACTAATAATATTACCATATAATGATATAGTAATTTAATGCTTATATTGTGCTATGCTAATAATACAGTAGAGTCTCACTTATCCAACGTTCTGGATTATCCAACACATTTTTGTAGTCAATGTTTTGAATACATCGTGATATTTTGGTGCTAAATTCGTAAATACAGTAATTGCTACCTAGTATTATTACGTATTGAACTACTTTTTCTGTCAAACTTGTTGTATAACATGATGTTTTGGTGCTTAATTTGTAAAATCATAACCTAATTTGATGTTTAATAGGCTTTTCCTTAATGCCTCCTTATTATCCAACATATTTGCTTAGCCAACATTCTGCCGGCCAGTTTACGTTGGATAAGTGAGACTCTACTGTATATTGTATGTTCATTTGATTTGTAAGCTGCTCTGAGTCCCCTTTGGGGTGAGAAGAGCGGGATATAAATGTATACTAAATAACTAAATAAATAAATATAGCACAATATAAGCACTATAAAATCATTATATATTATTATATTGTACTATACAACTATATTGCAGTATTGTTAGTAATATTACATGTAATATAAATATGCAATTATAATAGTTTGTTATTATTATTATTACATTGTATTACATCATAATATTGTTATCAATATTATCATCATAATATTATGATCAGGCATTTATTAATTTAATGCACTTAAATGTGTAGACCTCAAGACAGCTTCCAAAATAATTAAAAATATTCACAATGGGTGTGTTTACACTGCAGAATGAATGCAGTTTGGTGCCACTTACTGTATATACTCGAGTATAAGTCTAGTTTTTCAGCCCTTTTTTAGGACTGAAAAAAACCCTCCTCGGCTTATACTTGGGTGAGGGTCCTGGTGGGCTTATATTCAGGTCAGCTTATACTCAAGTATATAGGGTATATTTATTATTATTATTCTATTATTATTGGTATTATTACATTTATTATTTTACTCTATTTATTATTATTACATTTATTATTTTACTCTATTATTGTTGTTACTTTTACATTTATTTTACTCTATTTTTATTATTATTAATACATACATTTATTAATTTACTCTATTTATTATTACATTTATTATTTTCCTGCATTTATTATTATTACATTTATTATTTCACTCTATTATCAATAAAAGGATACATTGGTATTATTACATTTGTTATTTTATTCTATTAAATATTATTATTACATTTATTATTTTACTCTATTATTGTTGTTACTTTTACATTTATTTTACTCTATTTTTATTATTATTAATACATACATTTATTAATTTACTCTATTTATTATTACATTTATTATTTTACTGCATTTATTATTATTACATTTATTATTTCACTCTATTATCATTAAAAGGATACATAAGGACATTTACATTGAAGAAGATGAAAGTAATGATTTCATCAGAGTTGAACAGTCATATCTTAAATTAGAGTTTGATGTAAAGATTCAAAAACATTTAAACTATTGATGCCTCAATTAATGTAATTTTATTAGTATCTCGGCTTATACTGCAGTCAATGTTTTCCCAGGTTTTTTTGTGTGTGTGTGTGTGTGGTAAAATTAGGTCCCTCGGCTTATATTCAGGTCGACTTATACTCGAGTATATACGGTACTTTCCATGGCTCAATGCTCTGGGATCCTGGAAATTGAAATTTAGTGATACACACACAAAAATACGGCTTCATCTTCTGTGCTAAGTTATGCAAAAGCTAGAATAAAATATATCTAGTCCTATTAAAAAACTTACCGGTAGATTAGCTTCCAAGTGAATTTGCAAACAGTACAGATTCAGTTCCATTTGTGATGGTTCGTGGATCTAACGAGAGTCTTTCTTTCTTTCTTTCTTTCTTTCTTTCTTTCTTTCTTTCTTTCTTTCTTTCTTTCTTTCTTTTGTACTTTCTTTCTTTCTCGACAGTTCACCTCTTGTCAGATACGATTCAGGGCGTCACAGCGACAGTCACCGGGGTGCAATATCAGCAGTCCTGGCTTTGCATCATGTAAGTACAGATGGTTCTTTGCATCTCACTGCAAATCCTGTTTTTGGAGTATAATAAGAAACTCTTATGCGACCACGTTCTTTCCTTCACCCCCTTCCTTCCTTCTTTTTTTTGGCACACCCAAAATTGCCAAGGATCAAATACCTCTTCCTTGGATTGCTATGAGTTTTCCAGGCTGTATGGCTATGTTCCAGAAGCAATCTCTTCTGACATTTTGCCCACATCTATGGCAGGTATTTTCAGAGGTTGTGAGGTCTGTTGGAAACTAGGCAAGTGGGGTATATATTTTCAGGGAGATGGAGGAGGGGTGCAAAATAAAGTTTTTTATTATTATCATTATTATTATTATTTTATTACGACACAGCAAACAAGATGTATATGCTGGATTTCGTTTCACAAAATCACAAGTCGAACACTTCCCAAGTGTGTGATGTATTTTCGGATGATGCTGCAGATCCCAGTCAGGTGGCCTTTTGCAGTTGACAGATCATAATTTTGTCAATGTCTATTGTCTCCAAATGCCGGCTGAGATCTTTTGGCACGGCACCCAATGTGCCCATCACCACCGGGACCACCTGCACTGGTTTCTGCCAGAGTCTTTGCAGTTCAATCTTGAGGTCCTGATAGCGGCTGAGTTTTTCCTGTTGTTTTTCGTCAATGCGACTGTCACCTGGGATGGCGACATCAATGATCCAAACCTTTTTCTTTTCCACAACTGTGATGTCTGGTGTGTTGTGTTCCAGAACTTTGTCAGTCTGGATTCGGAAGTCCCACAGTATCTTTGCGTGCTCATTTTCCAATACTTTTGCAGGTTTGTGATCCCACCAGTTCTTTACTGCTGGGAGGTGGTACTTGAGGCATAAGTTCCAATGAATCATTTGGGCCACATAGTTGTGCCTCTGTTCGTAGTCTGTCTGTGCAATTTTCTTACAGCAGCTGAGGATATGATCAATGGTTTCGTCAGCTTCCTTGCACAGTCTGCATTTTGGGTCATCAGCTGATTTTTCAATCTTGGCCTTAATTGCATTTGTTCTGATGGCTTGCTCCTGGGCTGCAAGGATCAGGCCTTCTGTCTCCTTCTTCAGGGTCCCATTCGTGAGCCAGAGCCAGGTCTTCTCCTTATCAGCTTTTCCTTCAATTTTGTCAAGGAACTTTCCATGCAATGTTTTGTTGTGCCAGCTGTCAATTCTAGTTTGTAGTGCGGTTTTCTTGTACTGGTTTTTTGTCTGCTGTGCTTTGAGGAGTTTCTGTTTTTTGACTTCAATCAAAGCAAGTTCTTCAGTTTCCTTTACTTATTATTATTATTATTATTATTATTATTATTATTATTATTATTATTATTTTATATGGCACGTTTTCTTGTAATGAGTAGAGTCTCACTTCATCATCATACGTGGAAGGTCCAGGGTGGGAGAAAGAACTCTTGTCTTTTGGAGGCAAGTGTGAATGTTGCACTTGGCCAGCTTGATTAGCATCAAATAGCCCTATAGCTTCAAAGCCTGGCTGCTTCCTGGGGAAATCCTTTGTTGGGAGGTGTTAGCTAGCCCTGATTGTTTCCTATCTGGAATTCCCCTGTTTTCTGAGTGTTGTTCTTTATTGACTTTCCTGATTTTAGAGTTTTTTAAAAATACTGGTGGCCAGATTTTGTTCATTTTCATGGTTTCCTCCTTTCTGTTGGACCATTCTAACAACCACTATGCTGAACCACTCTAACAATAATAATAACAACAACAACAACAACAACAACAACAACAAGTTTATTTATACCCCGCCTCCATCTCCCCCGAAGGGGACTTGTGGTGGCTCACAGATAATACCAGATAAAAAAAATAACAATATACAATACATCAACGAGCAAGAACATACGCAAATTATAAAATTTAAACATTTAACCTCTAGATATAAAAACACACTTAATAAAACATGGAATTAAAAACAGCAAGGTTATGATAATATACTAAGTAAAGTGCACATTATAACAACCACTATGTCAGACTACACAGAGAATCCATTTAAATCCACAAGCATGGGGATGATTTCAACAGAAAGGAGAAAACCATGGAAATGCCCCCAGTGGCGCAGTGGATTAAACCCTTGTCCTGGCAGGACTGATGACTTGAAGGTTGGGTTGCTGACCTGAAGGTTGCTGGTTCAAATCCAACCTGGGGAGAGTGTGGATGAGCTTCCTCTATCAGCTCCAGCTCCACACGGGGACATGAGAGAAGCCTCCCACAAGGAGGGCAAAAACATCAAAACATCCAGGCGTCTCCTGGGCAACATCCTTGCAGACAGCCAATTCTCTCACACCAGAAGTGACTTGATTTTTTTTTCATGAAAAAAAAGTATGATATGGTGTGAAAATCAGGACAGTAAATAAAGAACAACACTCAGAAAACAAGGAGAATTCCAGAGAGGAGACAATCAGGGCCAGCTAACACTTCCCAACAAAAGATTCCCCCAGGCAGGAAGAAGTCAGGCCTTGAAGCTGCATGGCCAAGGTGGTTAATTGCAACATTCACACTTGCCTCCAACAGACAAGAGTTGTCATGGGTATATAAACCTCCCTTGCCTGGTTTGCAACAGATCTCACAACCTCTGGGGATGCCTGCCATAGATGTGGGCGAAATGTCAGGAGAGAATGCTTCCAGATCATGGCCAGACAGCCCAGAAAATTCACAGCAATTCCCAATTCTTTCCTTTCCTTTCTTTCTTTCTTTCTTTCTTTCTTTCTTTCTTTCTTTCTTTCTTTCTTTCTTTCTTTCTTTCTTTCTTTTTTTTTCTGCACCCTCTTTTCTCTCTCAGGTTTGCCACATGCTCCACATGCAATGCGCACACACACATGCTTCCTCTCTGCTCCATCCCTTTCTTTATCCCTTCCCGGGGAAGCCACAGAACAGATATCTGAGCCCGATCTCTTCCAGAGGGCTTTTCTGTGTCATCCGAGAGAGCCGCGCATGACTCATCTCAGCCACAGAGAAAGTCAGCAGTGGGGCTGAATGCAAAGCACAGCCTCGTGCGCACCATGCACAGAGCAGCAGAAGCAGCATCGGAAAAACATCATTTCTCCCATCCTTGTCCTGAGGGGGATATTGTTTTTAAAAGTCATGTGTCCTCATAGAGTCTTATGCAGCTTGAACCATGTGAGAGATTTCGACACTTGAAGTGAGACTCTTGAACATGGGATATCATGTTTTAAAGCTTTCCAACACATCTGCTTGCAGGTAGTTCAACATGCTATGTCTCACTCACAAATATTTGCACCCATCCCATAACCTGACTGGCCCAGTCTAGCCATGGATAGTGGGAGGCATCCAGAAAAATGTATAGTAGATTTTTATTTTATTTTATTTTTTTCGTGTCATGAGCAACCGGAGTTGCTTCTGGAGTGAGAGAATTGGCCATCTGCAAGGACGTTGCCCAAGGGACGCCCAGATGTTTTGATGTTTGGAATAGTAGATCATAGAACTGAATGGGACTGCAAAGTCCATTGTCTTTTTCTGGAATTGGGGCTTTATCCAGGCATCTCCTTTAAAACTGGACAATGACGCATGTTACTGCTACAAGGGTTGAATGAAAAGTAATGCCTCCACCTTCGTGACTTGGGTTTGGAGGGGAATATTTTAATAAATCAAACGCAGAAATAATCCTTTATAACTACCACTATTCACATTTCCACATCATCATTTCTGCCAACAATGTACAATTTTTCTGAAGCCGTCACGGAAGAAGTCGACACTCTGTTTCTGCAACCAGCGTCTCACAGGACCCATTGTGCACAGATCCTCCGATAGCCAAGCAAAGCAATAATGTAACCCACACGTTCTTGTGAAATGCTGATGATGCTTGAAATTTCTCTCTGAGTGATACGACGGTCATCCTGAATCAATCTGTCAACTTTTTGCTTGTGAAACTCAGTGGTTGCCATCACAGGACATCCAACTCTTTGTTGTCACGCAAGTCAGATGTTCCCACCTCAACATCTTTAAACTCACTCGCCCAACGACGCACAGGACTCTCATCAACACAATCACCATAAACATCTTGCATTCTCGGATGAATCTCCTTTGTGGTGACACCTTCTGCTGTCAAGAATTCAATGACTGCACGTTGCTTAAGTCACATTGACCGACCGTCTGCACAGGGTTAGATACTTCACACTTTGACAACACAACCGTTCAATGCTAAGGCTTCCCGCCAAATGGAACCATAGAGGAGAGTCTCTTGAACAAGCCAGGACCTGCCGCAGACCAGACTGCCATCTGTTGAGGAGTTATGAAGGTGGAGGCATTACTTTTCATTCAACCCTCGTATAAGATAAGCATTATTGATGAGTTGCTGTGAGTTTTCCCGGTTGTATGGCCATGTTCCAGAAGCATTCTTTCCTAACAGTTTGCCTACATCTATGGCAGGCATCCTCAGAGGTAGTGAGGTCTGTTGGAAACTAGGCAAGTGGGGATTATATACCTGTGGAATAATGTCCAGGGTGGGAGAGAAGACTCTTGTCTGCCTGAGGCAAGTGTGAATGTTTTCAGTTGGCCAGCTTGATTAGCATTGAATAGCTTGGCAGCTTCAAAGCCTGACTGTCTCCTGCCTAGGGGAATCCAAACGGGGGGATTCCAGACATGAATCAATCAGAGCCAACTAAAACCTCCCAACAAAGGATTACCTCAGGCAGGAAGCAGCCAGGCTTTGAAACTTTCAAGCTGGCCAACTGCAACATTCACACTTTACAAATTAAGCATCAAAGCATCATGTTTTACCACAAATCAACAGAAAAAGCAGTTCAATACACGGTAACGTTATGTAGTAATTATTATTACTGTATATACGAATTTAGCAGCAAAACTTTGCAGTGTCTTGAAAACACTGACTACAAAACCATTGACTACAAATAGCCCTGTAGCTTCAAAGCCTGGCTGCTTCCTGGGGGAATCTTTTGTTGGGAGGTGTTAACTGCCCCTGATTGTTTCTTATCTGGAATTCCTCATTTTTCTGAGTGTTTAAAATACTGGTGGCCAGATTTTGCTCATTTTCATGGTTTCCTCCTTTCTGTTGGACAACTGTTGGATGAGCGAATATGTTGGATAATAAGGAGGCATTAAGGAAAAGCCTATTAAATATCAAATTAGGTTATGTTTTTACAAATGAAGCACCAAAACATCATGTTAGACAACAAATTTGGCAGAAAAAGTAGTTCAATACACAGTAATGCTATGTAGTAATTACTGTATTTATGAATTTAGCACCAAAATATCACGATATATTGAAAACATTGACTTCAAAAATGTGTTGGATAATCCAGAACGTTGGATAAGCGAATGTTGGATAAGTGAGACTCTACTGTAATTACTGTATTTACAACTTTAGCACCAAAAGATTGCAATGTATTGAAAACATTGACTACAAAAATGCGTTGGATAATCCAGAATGTTGGATAAGCGAGTGTTGGATAAGTGAGATTCTACTGTATTTGTAGACATACATTTTAATTATGGTATTTTATAATACATTTTCATTATCATATTTTATCATTCTTATGATGAGTAAGTGTTTTTAGCTGTGTTGTAACCTGTGTCTAGCTAAGAGGAAAGATGTTGTTGTTGTTGTTGTTATTATTGACACAAAGACATACAGCAGAGTCTCACTTATCCAACATAAACGGGCCGGCAGAACATTGGATAAACAGTCTTTAGTAAAAGCAAAGAGAGTGTTGGATAAGTGAGACTCTACTGAATATACAAATTTAGCCGCAAAACTTTGCAGTGTATTGAAAACACTGACTACAAAACCATTGACTAGTAAAAGGCAGACTGTGTTGGATAATCCAGAATGATAGATAAGCGAAGGTTGGATAAGCAAGACTCTACTGTACTTTCAAAGTAAGGGCCTCACAATGGAACATAAAATAACACTTTCAAACCAGGAACATATTTTTTATATATTTTGTTACAGAGTGTAATTCAAAACTGTATCAATAATCGAGACGCGTCTCCTGTCCTCTTGTGAACCCTTCTCCTGGGAAGCCTTTGCCGGAGAGGTTTAGCATATACCTATCAAGTTCTGTCTTTCTTTCTTTTTTTCCCCCTTCCCACGCTGTGCTGTAGGATGTTTTCTTCTTAATGGAGCAAACGTTCGGATTAATTAAAAGTACGGCGAGCACTCATCCGCCAGAGGTTCAGATGTTCTCTGCCACAAAAGGCAACCGCGCACACTGAGTCATGCCAAATCCCTGGGTTATGCCTTTTTTTTTGCTATTTAAATGACAGGCTAATGGAAGTTGTTGGCCTCTGTGCCCTTTTTTAAATGTTCTGTCTGAATGTTTAATTAAACCCAAAAAATTACATTAAGCTTTGCTTCTGGAATTAGGCAGCAACTCCTTAATGCTGTCATTGGCTAGATTTGGAATTGCATTATATGGTCAATATAGATCCGTATAATCCAGTTCAATGCAGTTAAATGGCACACAATTTTCTTCTGCATATTGTAATCTATGTATTTGTAGACATACATTTTAATTATGGTATTTTACAATACATTTTCATTATCATATTTTATTATTCTTGTAGAATCATAGAATCATAGAATAGTAGAGTTATGATGAGTAAGTGTTTTTAGCTGTGTTGTAACCTGTGTCTAGCAAAGAGGAAAGATGATATTATTGTTGTTATTGTTGTTGTTATTATTATTATTATTGACACAAAGATATACAGCAGAGTCTCACTTATCCAACAGGAGGGATGAAGGAAAAGCCTATTAAACATCAAATTAGTTTATGATTTTACAAATTAAGCACCAAAACATCATGTTATACAACAAATTTGACAGAAAAAGTAGTTCAATACACAGTAATGCTATGTAGTAATTACTGTATTTACGAATTTAGCACCAAAATATCATAATGTATTGCAAACATTGACTACAAAAATGCGTTGGATAATCCAGAATGTTGGATAAGCGAGTGTTGGATAAGTGAGATTCTACTGTATTTGTAGACATACATTTTAATTATGGTATTTTATAATACATTTTCAGTATCATATTTTATCATTCTTATGATGAGTAAGTGTTTTTAGCTGTGTTGTAACCTGTGTCTAGCTAAGAGGAAAGATGTTGTTGTTGTTGTTGTTGTTATTATTATTGACACAAAGACATACAGCAGAGTCTCACTTATCCAACATAAACGGGCCGGCAGAACATTGGATAAACAGTCTTTAGTAAAAGCAAGGAGTTCAAGGGCAACAGTCTTCAATTAAAATTGAGAGTTTAAGATAATATAAGAGCAATAAGATAACAGCTTCAGAACTTGCCCTTGAGCTCGGCTGACGCTGCTCCTCACGTTAGATAAGCGAATATGTTGAATAATAAGGAGGCATTAAGGAAAAGCCTATTAAATGCCAAATTAGTTTATGATTTTACAAATTAAGCACCAAAACTTCATGTTATACAACAAATTTGACAGAAAAAGTAGTTCAATACACAGTAATGCTATGTAGTAATTACTGTATTTATGAATTTAGCACCAAAATATCACGATATATTGAAAACATTGACTACAAAAATGCGTTGGATAATCCAGAACGTTGGATAAGTGAATGTTGGATAAGTGAGATTCTGTTGTATTTGTAGACATACATTTTAATTATGGTATTTTATAATACATTTTCAGTATCATATTTTATCATTCTTATGATGAGTAAGTGTTTTTAGCTGTGTTGTAACCTATGTCTAGCTAAGAGGAAAGATGTTGTTGTTGTTGTTGTTGTTGTGGTTATGATTATTATTATTATTGACACAAAGACATACAGCAGAGTCTCACTTATCCAACATAAATGGGCCGGCAGAATGTTGGATAAGCAAATATGTTGGATAATAAGGAGAGATTAAAGAAAAGCCTATTAAACATTAAATTAGGTTATGATTTTACAAATTAAGCACCAAAACATCATGTTATACAACAAATTTGACAGAAAAAGTCATTCAATACGCAGTAATGCTATGTAGTAATTACTATATTTACGAATTTAGCACCAAAATATCATGATACATTGAAAACATTGACTACAAAAATGCGTTGGATAATCCAGAACGTTGGATAAGCGAGTGTTGGATAAGTGAGACTCTACTGTAGTATGATACAGCAAACGAGATCTATATGCTGGATTTCGTATCACAGAAATCACAAGTCAATCACTTCCCAAGTGTTTAGGACTGTGTGATGTATTTTCGGATGATGCCGGCTGTTAGGAATTGTGGGAGTTGAAGTCCAAAACACCTGGAGGGCCGAAATTTGCCCATGCCTGCTCTATATCTAATAGTTCTCAATGTTCACTTATAGGGTCATGCTGCGGACAGTTCCCTCCAGTGTTTTCCTCCCCGTCGTCTCCTTTGTTGTGCCTGAATTAATTGTGTGGGTGGATCGTGTGTTGCTTTGTCGGACAGCGCAGGGCGGATGCGTTAATGGCAGCGATGAGCCAAAGCAGAAGCATGTTTTGTATTTTATCTCCGGCTTTGAATAGCACAGCAGCATTCTTTTTGGACAGTGTGTAATTTCTCCTTTAAAAGCTATGAATAGAGAGGACGAAGCAAAGATGGAAAGTTCATACATTTGAAGTTTCATCAAATGAAATAAAAGTAGTCAAGACTTTTATCAGAGATGCTGAACATGGAGGAATAATTGTATCATCAAGTTGGAAGAGAGACCCCAAAGGCCATCTAGTCCAACCCCAGTCCATATCAGAAGGCACAATCAAAGCACTCCCGACAGATTGCCATCCAGTTTCTTCCAGAAAAGGAGTCTCCATAAAGTCAAAATCGGTCTTGGTTTATTAGGTTAACTTCCATTTAATTTGAAGATAGGAGCAGATAGGGCTGTCAACGAGTCCAGTGTGCACAGAGATGCTTTGCAGATGCCTTTTCCTCTAATCTGCAGATAAAGTTGTCTCTCATGGGAATAGCCTGCAACAAATTCAGATTTGGAACGAGATTCTGAGGCATCTCAGCCAGTGATCAAAGCCGCTTTACAGTCAAAGCTTTTTCATTTTTTGGCTTTATATGAGCAATTCATTTCATCTTCCTGGGACACATTTCCCCACCTGCGCTTTAGCCTGGAAATATGCCGATTTATATGCAAGTGAATTAAACATTCACTTTCCATCCCTTCTATATTTTTTTGCAAAGAAGCCAGGTCATTATCATAGGATATTTTTTTAAAAACCCTGGATTTTACAGCTAAAGAGGTTTAAAACATGGTAATTAATGAAAAGCCCCTCAGAATAATGCAGTGTATCTGTATAACATGTATATTGTATAACATGATGTTTTGGTGCTTAATTTGTAAAATCATAACCTAATTTGATGTTTAATAGGCTTTTCCTTAGTCTCTCCTTATTATCCAACATATTTGCTTATCCAATGTTCTGCCAGCCAGTTTATGTTGGATAAGTGAGACTCTACTGTACTTTACGTTGCTTGATTGTGCCATGTTAACTTTTATACTGTCAGGGTACGGATATATATATATATACACACACACACACACACACACACACACACACATACACACATATACATACACACAAACCCAGGATTTATTTCATTATAACTGAGAAAGTTAACATGCTTTGAGTACTCTTATGCTGATAACGTTGAGATTTTGAGCATTTAAATGTATGAAACATAGAATTAATAATTAATTAAAAAAATTAATAATAAATACTATCAATACTAAAAATAAATATAAATAAAATAATAAATAAAAATAAAATTAATAAAAGATAAAACTAGCCAAAATCACATAACAACCATTAAAATATTATTAAGATAATTAAAATGCTACATAGAACCACCACTGCCTCATTTTATAATGCATGATGTTATCTTATAATATGTAGTATTATATTTTTATATTTATTTTTATTTATTTATACTGTGCTTTTTTTCTCCATAAGGAGCCTAAAGTGACTATAATATAATATAATATAATATAATATAATATAATATAATATAGGCGCACACACTGTCTTGGCGCCAGTTGTTTGTTCTGCCCTTCCTATGGACACACAACCCAGTCCAAATACATTCCTCTCTATTGTATTGATGTGCGTTCCGAAGACGTTTTGGCAGGACAGCCACTTGCGTCATCATCCCATTGTTGCGCATTGTTTGCCAGTTGGTAGCGATTATCCCTCCGGAAAAAAATCCGCACTCAGTGGTTGTTTATTAACCTTTTTTGGCTCAGTTACCTGTGCGGACACTTTTGGGTCGGTGGTTGTTTTTCCTGTCCTTGCGCTCTTTCGTTCTTTCTTCGGACACCTGCATCCCCTGGAGAAGAAATGTCCTGGCCAGAAGCAAACAATCCAGTTCATGAAATAACAATAGTCATCAAATTGCAATTGTTTTCGAGGTCTCCTCCCATATTATAGAGTTGTGCCAAAGGACCTAGAGTTTCCTAGAGGTATCCTTTCTAGGAATTGCTTTGGTCCACCAGCATAAGACAATAGTAACCATAAAACTGTTTTGAAGGATGTAGCCAATTCGTAGAGAAATTGTGCATACAACAAAACGCCATTAAATTACTCAAACTGCGATCCCACCATACCATCATCCTTGAGATTGACAGATGTATTTTATCAAGAGATAAAAGTGGGGTACATTATTATTATTATTATTAGCTTGGGTACCCAACAATGCCCATAAAAATGAAGTAATTTTTTAAATCTCCCCCCTTGAGATTGACAGATGTATTATATCAAGAGATAAAAGTGGGGTACATTATTATTATTATTATTATTATTATTATTATTATTATTATTATTAGCTTGGGTACCAAATAATGCCCATAAAAATGTAGTAATTTTTTAAAATCTCCCCCCCTTGAAATTGACAGATGTATTTTATCAAGAGATAAAAGTGGGGTACATTATTATTATTATTATTATTATTAGCTTGGGTACCAAATAATGCCCATAAAAATGAAGTAATTTTTTAAATCTCCCCCCTTGAGATTGAAAGATGTATTATATCAAGAGATAAAAGTGGGGTACATTATTATTATTATTATTATTATTATTATTATTATTATCATCATCATCTTGGGTACCCAACAATGCCCATAAAAATGAAGTAATTTTTTAATCCCCCCACCTGAGATTGACAGATGTATTTTATCAAGAGATAAAAGTGGGGTACATTATTATTATTATTATTATTATTATTATTATTATTATTATTATTATTATCATCATCTTGGTTACCCAACAATGCCCATAAAAATGAAGTAATTTTTTAATCCCCCCACCTGAGATTGACAGATGTATTTTATCAAGAGATAAAAGTGGGGTACATTATTATTATTATTATTATTATTATTATTATTATTATTATTATTATCATCTTGGGTACCCAACAATGCCCATAAAAATGAAGTAATTTTTTAATCCCCCCACCTGAGATTGACAGATGTATTTTATCAAGAGATAAAAGTGGGGTACATTATTATTATTATTATTATTATTATTATTATTATTATTATTATCATCATCATCTTGGGTACCCAACAATGCCCATAAAAATGAAGTAATTTTTTAATCCCCCCACCTGAGATTGACAGATGTATTTTATCAAGAGATAAAAGTGGGGTACATTATTATTATTATTATTATTATTATTATTATTATTATCATCTTGGGTACCCAACAATGCCCATAAAAATGAAGTAATTTTTTAATCCCCCCACCTGAGATTGACAGATGTATTTTATCAAGAGATAAAAATGGGGTACATTATTATTATTATTATTATTATTATTATTATTATTATTATTATTATTATCATCATCTTGGTTACCCAACAATGCCCATAAAAATGAAGTAATTTTTTAATCCCCCCACCTGAGATTGACAGATGTATTTTATCAAGAGATAAAAGTGGGGTACATTATTATTATTATTATTATTATTATTATTATTATTATTATTATTATTATCATCTTGGGTACCCAACAATGCCCATAAAAATGAAGTAATTTTTTAATCCCCCCACCTGAGATTGACAGATGTATTTTATCAAGAGATAAAAGTGGGGTACATTATTATTATTATTATCATTATTATTATTAGCTTGGGTATCCAACAATGCCCATAAAAATGAAGTAATTTTTAATAGTTGTTGTTGTTGTTGTTGTTGTTCTTATTAGCTTGCGTACCCAACGATGCCCGGGTTATTTGAAGTCATGTTTTAAAATTTTATGAATGGTCCCATTAAGAGAATGCCAAAGGTTCTGGGTGAACTACAACTCACATCATGCTAGGTTAAACCCCTCAGACTCCATCAGTACTTAAAAATTGGGCAAGTTTGCTGCATGCAGATGCATAATCAATGGGATTCAGTGTGCTCTCTGGCTGCAGGATGAACTACAACTCCCATCATGGTGGGTCAGTCCTCTCAAACACCTCCAGTAGATTCAGTTGGTCATGGAGGTTCTGTTCTCAGTGTGGTCCAGGTCCATTGTCAGTTGTGGTCACAGTTTCTGTGGATGTAGGTGAACTAGAGCTCCCAGAATTTGAGATCATTTCCCCTCAAACTCGTTCAGTTGGTCATGGGCGTTCTGTGTGTCAAGTTTGGTCCAGATCAATTGTCAGTCATGGTCACAGTTCCTCTGGATGTAGGAGAACTGCAACTCCCAAAAAATCAAGATCAACCCTTCCCAAACCCTTCCAGTACTCAAATTTTAGCATATCGGGTATGCGTGCCAAGTTTGGTCCAATCCATTGTTGTTTGGGTTCACAGTGCTCTCTGGATGTAGGTGAACTACAACTCCCTCAAATTAAAGTGAATCCCCTCCCAAAGCCCTCCAGTATGTTTTATTGATCAAGGGGGTTCTGTGTGCTTTGTCGGTGGGGGTCACGGTGATGTCTTGACACAGGGTGAACTACAACTTCCATCATGTTGAGTCAGTCCTCCAAACCCCTCCAGTATATTCAGTTGCTGATCAATTCCTGTTTGCTGTATGCCATAGAAAAAAGTAGGAAAGGGTTATGGAAGAGGCAGTGGGCGGGATCGTGCAAATTCCACACCAATGGAGAAAGTAAGAAACACTGAGGTGTCTTTGGTGAAGGAAAAACAGAAAATCTAGGATGAAATTGTCCCTGTATGAAAGCCTTCACTTGAGTGGCAGGCAGTGTGGTGTTTGTGGAGGACACAGTCAGGGCTCTTGGACATGTTCACGGCGCTCGCTATAACCTGCAATGTAATTAGACGGAAGGCCTTTGGTGGCTCCTCATTGGTGTAGGGGCTATAGCTATGAGAGTTGAATGAAAAATAATGCCTCCACCTTCATTACCTTGGATGAGAATATTTTAAGAATTCAAACTCAGAAATAATACTTAGAATGTGCTCTTTAATTACCACTATTCACTTTTCCACATCATCACCAGACAATGGGATACATTTCTGCCAACGATGAACAAGTTTCCTGAAGCCGTCACAGAAGAAGTCGACACTCTGTTTCCACAACCAGCGTCTCACAGTACTCTCAATGTCTTCATCAGAAGCATAATGATGTTCCCGCAGATCTTCTTTCATTATCGGGAACAGATGGCTTCTCTGATAAATCTCCTTTGAGGTGACACCTTCTGCTGTCAAGAATTCAACGACTGCACGTTGCTTAAGTTGCATTGACTGACCGTCTGCGCAGGGTTCCAGACTTCGCACTTTAACAACACAACCATTCAATGCTAAGGCTTCCCGCCAAATGAAACTGCAGAGGAGAGTCTACTGAACAAGCCAGGACCTGCCACAGACCAGGACTGCAATCTGTTGAGGAGTTACGAAGGTGGAGGCATTACTTTTCATTCAACCCTCGTATTTGTGGAAGTGGGAGCTTGTCTGTGGAAGTGGGAGCCCCAACCATATGCATCCATACATATTTTCACTTTTATTATGGATACAGATTACTATTACAGTAGAGTCTCACTCATCCAAGACTTGCTTATCCAAGCTTCTGGAGTATCCAAGCCATTTTTGTCATCAATGTTTTCAATATATCATGATATTTGGGTGCTAAATTTGTAAATACAGCAATTACAACATAACATTACTGCGTATTGAACTACATTTTCTGTCAAATTTGTTGTATAACATGATGTTTTGGTGCTTCATTTGTAAAATCATAACCTAATTTGATGTTTAATAAGCTTTTCCTTAATCCCTCCTTATTATCCAAGATATTCGCTTATCCAAGCTTCTGCCGGCCCGTTTAGCTTGGATAAGTGAGACTCTACTGTATTAGATTCCCCTTAGAATCTCCAATTCCCCCCCATCAGTTTTATTGATTCTTCTGACTGGTTTTGATCTCCTGTTAGCATTTGCACCCAGTATGTTTTTATTTGTTCCACATAGTTCCCTTCTGCAAGATAAATAATACAAATGAGACATTAAGGCTAATGCATTCCGGGCAATACCTCGTAATGGGATCAGACCATTGTTTGCTAACCGTTTCGGATCAGACCAGAGGTCATGCGCCGCGGCATTCCAGTTTTATTGCCAGAGCAAAAAAATAATAGTAATAATAATTGTTCCCTAGCGAAAGCGTGGAGAAATTCCTTCACGTTGCATTGTCTTTTAATGATGCCGCTCCAAGGACTGGGGTTTCCTCTTCCTTTCCATAATCAGGACGGAGCTAAAAATATAACCAGAGTGTTCTGTTTATGTGTCCTTAGAGATGCATATTTTCTTATCAGTGTGGAATTTGCTTTTGAGATATGTAAGGAGGGTAGGCTGAAAACGACGAGTCTTCTCTTGAGGTGTGGGTGGATACTGGGAATTGTAGTCCGACACATCTGGAGGGCATTGGGTTGATTGTTTTATTGCTTTGTTACTGTTATTTGTTTGTTTTATCGGGCCAGGCCCCATGTAAGCCGCCCCGAGTCCCTTCGGGGAGATGGGGCGGGGTATAAAAATAAAGTTATTATTATTATCATCAACACAACGACGTTGTATGGCACAGCAAACAAGATAGATATGCTGGATTTCGTTTCGCAAAACCACAAGTCGAACACTTCCCAAGTGTCTAGGACTGTGTGATGTATTTTCTGATGATGTGCGCAGATCCCAGTAGGGTGGCCTTTTGCAGTTTGCAGATGGTGATTTTGTCAATGTCTATTGTTTCCAAATGCATTGACAAAATTATTATTATTATTATTATTATTATTGACACAACGACGTTGTATGACACAGCAAACAAGATAGATATGCTGGGTTTCGTTTCACAAAATCACAAGTCGAACACTTCCCAAGTGTCTAGGACTGTGTGATGTATTTTCTGATGATGTGTGCAGATCCCAGTAGGGTGGCCTTTTGCAGTTGGCAGATGGTGATTTTGTCAATGTCTATTGTTTCCAAATGCATTGACAAAATTATTATTATTATTATTATTATTGACACAACGACGTTGTATGACACAGCAAACAAGATAGATATGCTGGGTTTCGTTTCACAAAATCACAAGTCGAACACTTCCCAAGTGTCTAGGACTGTGTGATGTATTTTCGGATGATGCGTGCAGATCCCAGCAGGGTGGCCTTTTGCAGTTGGCAGATCGTGATTTTGTCAATGTCTATTGTTTCCAAATGCCGGCTGAGATCTTTCGGCACGGCACCCAGTGTGCCCATCACCACCAGGACCACCTGCACTGGTTTCTGCCAGAGTCTTTGCAGTTCAATCTTGAGGTCCTGATAGCGGCTGAGTTTTTCCTGTTGTTTTTCGTCAATCCGACTATCCCCTGGGATGGCAACATCAATGATCCAAACCTTTTTCTTTTCCACAACTGTGATGTCTGGTGTGTTGTGTTCCAGAACTTTGTCAGTCTGGATTCGGAAGTTCCACAGTGTCTTTGCGTGCTCATTTTCCAATACTTTTGCAGGTTTGTGATCCCACCAGTTCTTTGCTGCTGGCAGGTGGTACTTGAGGCATAAGTTCCAATGAATCATTTGGGCCACATAGTTGTGCCTCTGTTTGTAGTCTGTCTGTGCGATTTTCTTACAGCAGCTGAGGATATGATCAATGGTTTCACCGGTTTCCTTGCACAGTCTGCATTTTGGGTCATCAGCTGATTTTTCGATCTTGGCCTGAATTGCCTTTGTTCTGATGTCTTGCTCCTGGGCTGCAAGGATCAGGCCTTCTGTCTCCTTCTTCAGGGTCCCATTTGTGAGCCAGAGCCAGGTCTTCTCCTTATCAGCTTTTCCTTCAATTTTGTCAAGGAACTTTCCATGCAATGTTTTGTTGTGCCAGTTGTCAGCTCTAGTTTGTAGTGTGGTTTTCTTGTACTGGTTTTTTGTCTGCCCATTAGCATTATGGAGAATCAAACCCAAACGAAGTCTATACTGGCTCGGTCGTCGCCCAGGATAAAAAGGACCGCGGTGGATGCTGCTGATTCTGGACATCCATCGACAAGTGGGCTACGGAATCATCAAAACCCAAATGAACAGTCACAGAAGCGGCAGAAATACACAATGCCAGAAAACCGCACAATTATTATTATTATTACTATTATTATTATTATTATTATTATTATTATTATTATTATTATTGATGAAGGGAGGGCTCAAGCACTCTTTAGTTGTTATTGCATGTCTTTAAGGCACTTCTGGCCTATGCTGACCCTAAGGCAAAATGATAATCAACTTTCTTCTCTTAAAACCTACAACATATAGCTACAGTAGAGTCTCACTTATCCAAGTTTCTGGATTATCCAAGCCATTTCTGTAGTCAATGTTTTCAATATATCGTGATATTTTGATGCTAAATTCGTAAATACAGTAATTACAACATAACATTACTGCGTATTGAACTACTTTTTTGGCAAATTTGTTGTATAACATGATGTTTTGGTGCTTAATTTGTAAAATCATAATCTAATTTGATGTTTAATAGGCTTTTCCTTAATGCCTCCTTATTATCCAACATATTTGCTTATCCAAGCTTCTGCCGGCCCGTTTAGCTTGTATAAGTGAGACTCTACTGTACTAAAATAGAATTAAGAAAAAAAGAAAGAGATGGAGATGGGGAGAAAGGAAGGAGGGAAGGAAGGCTATGAAGAAAAAGGGAAGAAAGGGAGGAAGAAAGAAAAGTAGGTAGGAAATAGAGAGAGGGAAAGAAGGAAGAAGAAAAGGTAAAAGAAGGAGAGGAAGGAAAAGGAAGGAGGAAAGGAGATAGGAAAGAGAGATGGAAGAAGGAAGAAAGGGAAGAAGAAATGCAGATAGGAAATAGAGAGGGAAGAAAAGAAAGAAAGGTAGGAAAAAGAGAGGGAAGGGAAAAAGGAAGAAAAAAGGGAGGGAGGGAGGAAAAAGGAAGAGGGAGGAAGGTAGGAAAGAGAGGTGGAAGAAATGGGAATGAGGAAGAAGGGGAGGAAGAAGGAAAGAAAGGTAGGTAGCAAAGAGGGAAGAAAAGGAAAGAAGGAAGCGAGGAAGAAAGATAGGTAGGAAAGAGAGGGAGGGAAGGAAGGAAGGAAGGAAGGAAGGAAGGAAGGAAGGAAGGAAGGAAAGAAAGAGAGGAAAGGGGGGAAAGGAGTAGGAAGGAAGAAAAAAGGAAGGAAGGCAGGTAGGCAGGCAATAGAGAGGGAAGGAAAGAAGAAGAAAAGGGAAAAGGAGAGAGGAAGAAAAGGGAAGGAGGGAGGGAGATGGGAAAGAGAAATGGAAGAAGGAAGGAGAGGAAGGAGGAAGAAAGGGCGGAAAGAAGAAAGGGAGGTAGGGAAGCGAGAGGGAAGAAAAGAAGGAAGGAAGGTAGGTAGGTAGGATAAAGAGAGGGAAGAAGAAAGGAAAAAGCAAAGAGGGAAGAGTGGGAGAGAGGACGAAAAGGAAGGAGGAAGAGGGCAGGAGGGAGGGAGATAGAAAAGTGATGGAAGAAAGGGGAAGAAGGGAGGAAGAAAAGAAAGGGAAGAAGAGAGAAGGTAGGAAAAAGGAAATAAAAGGGAGGAAGAAAGGTAGGAAAGAGAGGGAAGAAAAGAAGGAAAGAAGAAAGAAAGGTAGAAAAGACGGAAGAAGGACTAAGAAGGAAGGAAAGGAGGAAGAAATAAAGAGGTAGGAAAGAGATGGAAGAAAAGGAAGAACGAAAGAAAGGGAAGGAAAAAGGAAGGTGAAGAAAGGTAGGGAAGGAAAAAGGAAGGAAGAAAGAAAGGTAGAAAAGAGGGAAGAAGGGAGTAAGAAGGAAGGAAAGGAGGAAGGAAGGAAGAGGTAGGAAAGAGATGGAAGAAAAGGAAGAACAAAAGAAAAGGGAAGGAAGAAGGAAGGAAGGAAGGTAGAAAAGAGGGGTAAGGAGGAAGGAAGGAAGGGGGGAACAATTAAAGTTAGGTAAGAAAGAGAGAGGAAAGGAAGGAAGAAAAAAAGAAGAGGGAAGAGAGTGAGAAGGAGGAAGAAATGGATGGAGGAAAACAGGGAGTAAGAGGTAGGAAAGAGAAGGAAGGAGCGAGGAAGAAAACCATGTAAAACCACTGGAAATTGTTTTAAAAATATTACGACATTACGCAGCACAGTTTTCTCAGCAAGATTGTTCAAGGGGAGTTGGCCATTGCCTTCCTTTTGTGGCCAAGAGAGTGTGACTTGCCCAAGGTCATCCAATGGACTTCCATGTTTGAGTGAGGATTCAAACCCAGGTCTCCAACATTCAAACAACGTCAACACTCTGAATCTTGTATTTAAGTCTTACCTTTTTCTATCTCTTCCTCTGGAAAACAAGTGGCTTCCCAGAGTGGTTGGGGGGGGGGGGGGAATCACTGTTACTTAAATGTTTAAAAATGAACAGCTGAGTCACTGAATACACAGAGCAAAATGACACATTGCAAATATGCCACTCGTCTCCCCATTCGTTTGCCCGGCCGGCCGATGGAATATGCATGAGATTTAAAATGAGCCCTAGATATCCAATTGCTTATTTATATGGTGAGTTTCATGAATACCTGTAGGAAGATGAAATCACGATTCAGCACATTGGGGATGATAGGAGACTGATTTTAATATTTGGAGAGAATTATATTCCATTTTTTCTTTTGCTTATTTGTTGAATTTCATAGTATCCCCCCCCCCCCCCGCCCCAAACTGGATTGATGCTCCAAGGTGCACAAGCTAAACATTGTCCATAAAGTTGTTAATTCATAGTTATTTAATTTGTGTATGTACTTTGATGTCACCTATTGACTTATGGCAAACTAATGCATTTCATAGTGTTTTCTTAGGCAAGGAAGACTGTCCCAATTAGGCAGGGATTATTTGCTGCTGATTTTCCAGCTCCTGTTAAATCTCCCAGCTTCTCCCTTTGTGGTTGCAAACTTGAGTTCAACATGCAGAAATTGTTTGCTGCATCTACACTGTATTATTAATGTGGTTTAATGCCACTTAACTGCCCTGCCTTAAAGGCTGTGGGGAACATGTGAGTTGTAGTTTTACAAGCTTCTATGGAAGAGTGCCGGTGCTTTACCAAATTACAACTCCCCGGAATCAACAGCATAGAACCATTGCAGATAAAGTAGCATCCAACTGCATTCATTCTCCAATGTAGATGGATCTTGTAACTAAAGTGGGCTTTAGACAGGTGTGGCAAAAATCATTTATTATTTATTTATTTACAGTATTTATATTCCGCCCTTCTCACCCCGAAGGGGACTCAGGGTGGATCACATTATGTACATATAGGGCAAACATTCAATGCCCATAAACACATCGAACCGAGATAGGGGCAACAAACAGACAGACGCAGAGGCAATTTAACCTTCTCCTGAGGGGATGTTCGATTCTGGCCACAGGGGGGAGCAGCTGCTTCATCATCCACTCTGATGGCACTTCCTCACTTCCTCTTTCCAACGTTGTAAATTAGATAAACTTGCCTCCCCCCTTTTTATAAGTGTTACCTTATTTCCTACTTGATAGATGCAACTATCTTTCGGGTTGCTAGGTCAGCAACGAGCAGGGGCTATATTTTATTTTTAATTGACGGGTGCTCACCCCGCCATGGGCTGGCCTCGAACTCATGACCTCATGGTCAGAGTGATTTATTGCAGCAGCTGTTTACCAGCCTGCGCCACAGCCCGCCACAGCCCTCTTAAGCTTTTCCAGATGAAACATGCCTAGCTCCCTAAGCTGACTTAATTTTGATGATCCTTTTTGAGATGTTTCAGAAACAATCTAGTGTAGAGACAGGTAAGGTTTTTTTTGTGGAGAAAGGATACCACAAAAGGCTAAGGACATTTGGGTATGGCGGAGTGAGACTGATAAATGCATGCCAAGTTACTTATGGAAACAAAATACAATCAAGTGGAGAACCTCCCAGACAGAAATGAAAACAAATAATACCTACATACCATACATCCAGCCAGCCTATCTAGATGGTCCTAAAATCTCTGAATTTAGTTCTTTCCCATATGTCTAAGCTCTTGGTTCCCAAGCTGCTAGACATAAGTTTACTTGGTTCCTTTATGAGAAACACAAGATCTGACCTTACTATCAGTAGTCTCTGCTGTCTGGAAAGGTTTCTACAAGCCAATCTAGAAAGCCACACCCTGGTCAAATAATAATACTTTATTTATATCCCGCCCTATATCCCAAACAATTTTCATTCTGCTCATTTCTCTAGGGGCAAAATACTTTAAGTATTAATATCTGAATACTTTCCTTTCATTTCCCCTCTCTCTCATACTGAGCCTAATAGGCTCAGGCAAAAGTAGAATGATCCAATGCTTTCCTGTTTGTGTGCTTTTTGTTGATGGTTGTAGAAATAAATAAATAGAAGCTTTACCACAGTTTCTGAATCAAGATAAACCCTGCAGTATAATAAAATGTCACACAGGCTTGTGCAACAAGTAACAGTATATTTACTTCAGTTCAAAAGTTCAAACAGGGCAACAATATATATAACAGTCTTTCTGAATTCACGCAGAGAACATAGGGATAAACAGTCCCTTTAAATATGCCTCATTTGCCTTATAAATAATCAAGCTTCGGAGAGTATGGCAGCCATTTCCTTCCTGACTATTTTCAGTCAGCTGCTCTCTTCCCTCTCTGAGATGAAAGTGGTAGTTAAAACTGTTTGCCTCAGTACCAAGCTAGAGGCAGCAGCCAATCGGAATTCTGGCTCCTGACTGGCTCAGCCAATCAGCTGTCGCCACATACCCTTTCCAGTCAGCTCACCACCATCATGGTGCCTATTTTACAAACCCTCACATTTTTCCTTATTAATATCTTTTGTGATATGATGGCCATGTTTTTATTTATGAAATATTGGAAACTATGCTGGCTTCTTCATGTCTGCTGGGATTGGGTTCCATCCCTCCAGATACCAACATTCACGGGTGCTCAAATTCATGGGTGCTTATATACAACGGTGTAGTAAAACGGTGTCCCTTCTATACAATTGCAAAATCAAAATTTGTCTTTGGGATTTCTATTATTATTATTATTATTATTATTATTATTATTATTATTATTATTATTATTCTCAGTTCATGGATGATTAAATCTGTGGATTGCAGGCTCTGTTTGGGTTTAAACTGGAGGCAGGATTTTGGACCAGCTAAAAGTTTATAGACACCTCTCCCACCTGATTTCTGAAAATATATATATTTTGAATGCAAGGAAATAAAAGTCATAGTTCCAGTTCCAGGTTTCATGCAGATTTAACTGTGGGGTTGATGGAGAAACTCTTTGACATTTGCCATTGGGAAAGAGATTGTTTTGTTACAGACTTGGCGAAGTTGGATGAGATGTTGGAGGTATAAACTACGTGCAACTGGGAAGCACTGGTTTCTCTGTTTTCCATTATCTTGTGACCAGTTGATATCTGAAGGAGGATAGACCTCGAAATTTGGGTCAGTTTGGAGGTTCAAGTTGAAACTCACACTGTTCTTTGCAACACTATGGAAAGGAGCTCACCTAACGACAACGATGTTGTCTTGTCTTCCAGACTGATTTTTATTTTGCATTGATCAAGTCACCAAACTGTCAAGGTGCCAATCAAAAGAACTCATTCACTGCTAAACATTTGCATAAAGGTTTGCTTATGTGAATTAATATCTAGGTCTGTGTGATGAACCATGGGCCTTGTAGTCCTGCTCAGGACATTGTAATCCCTGATGAAGATGAAAACTTGGGTTTTTTACCTTCCCAGTCTGAACTGGATTCCTCTCAGCCAGATCCTTCCCAGGCAGATCTGGAAACCTTGCACCTGCAAGAAAGTTGTGCCCCAGAAGTATGTCAAACAACCCCAGAGCCTACTTCTCCCGTGTTCTTGCGCCGGGAGTTTTGTAAACAACAGAGAAGTTTGGATTCAGCTTCGCGCAGGAGTGCGAGGATAGCAGCTAAGAATGTTGCCAATTAACATTGGTTCTCGTGAGAATCTTTAAGGAGTTTAACATCTGGTCTCAGAGTTTAGCTTTCGTTTCTGATTCCCAGAGAACCGCTTTGGTGAGAAAGTTGGACTCTATATAGGTGTTTTGCCCGCGTAGCAACTTCGCGGAGTCAATTCGTCAGCCTACGGAGCGAGTTGTGTCTGGACAGCGCGCTCCGATTCAAGCCTCGCTTCAGCTCAAGCCTTGCCTTGCTATCCAGCCTTCGCCTTGCTTCCCAGCCTTTGTTTACCTACGGACTTTGCCTTGTTTCCCAGGACTAATCCTTGCCTTGTTTCACGGATTTTACCAAGTTATTCCACGGACCTTGTTCTTGTTCTTAGTTACCTTGTTCCACGTTCAAGCCTTGTTTCAAGTATCAAGTTATTTCCTAGCCACGTTCAAGTTTTATGGACTAAAGGACCTTGTCATCTCCCCTCACTTTGCTTGGCAAAGTGAGTGTTTCGGTTATTGGATTACAACTTTGGACCTTAATATTTCTTATTGGACATTGCTTTTTTGGACTAATTCTGACCTTTCCTGAAGGGTCTAATTCTGGACTATTTTCTATACTTGTTTTTATTAACTTTATATATTCCTTCAATAAAGATATTAGTTAGATTCTGGCCTCTGTGTATGGTTATTGGTGCCTCTGCCGCCTGGGTCGTGACAGTTTGACTCCGCCACCCATAAGCACCAACTAACCGAGGCCAGGATGTCTACCGGAGCCGCGCCGGCTGGACAGCCGCTCAGCTACACCATCAGCAAGGACGAAGTGGACCGCATCCGTGACAGACTCAACGCGCAGGATGGAGAAATAAAAGGGTTGAGGGAGCGCGGAGTTCGCCTCCCGGCCATGGCGTTGCCTACCAAGTTTTCTGGAGAAGCTGCTAAGGTTCATGTTTTCCGCCGCCAATGTCAAGCTTATCTAGAGGCCCGTGATGCCGAGTTTCCCCAAGAAGACATCAAGGTGGCGTGGGTCTACAGTCTTCTAGACGGACCAGCGGCTAGCTGGGCGACGGCCCTGTTTGATCAAGCCTCCCCCCACCTAAGTTCAGCACAACGCTTCTTGGATCACCTTAAGGAGACCTGGGGAATCGAGGACAATTTGGAGGCAGCCGGTCACAAACTCCGGCGCCTCCTTCAAGGAGACAGACCCATGTCTCAGTACATAGCCGAGTTCCGCGTGCTGGCCCACAACACCGGCTGGAACGATGTAGCCCTCAGAGGACAATTTCGGGAGGGTCTCAACATTGAAATGCTGGAAGAAATCTCCAAGGTGGATCCTCCCCAGACCCTCGAGGCACTCATTGATCAATGTTTACGGGCTGAAGTCATGATTGCCAACAGGAAACAATGGGTTCGAGGCCAGGGCGGTAGAGCCGGGGCAAAACCCCCCGCTCCCGCCAGTGTTCAGCCACGTCCGGTGTGGAGACCCCCGCCGCCAACCCCATACCCCAGAGGAGGCGAGGAGGTGCCGATGCAGTTGGGCAATGTGCGTCCCAGACTAGATGCCGCCGAGAAGGCCCGTCGTCAACGCTTGAACCTCTGCTGGTACTGCGGGAACGGGGGCCACTTCGCCAGAGAGTGCCCAGCCAAAGGGAAGCCTGCCGCCCGTCTTGCGGCGGCGTCCTCCACGGAGTCGAAGGCGTCTGAGCCGACTGGCACACAGCCGGCGGGGGAAGCCAACGACCGGGTGTAGAGAGGCTCGCCAACCCGGTCAAAAAATCCATCCAAGAGCCGCCAACCGGGGTCCTGTTCCTTCTCGTGGTCACATTATGGTCAGCAAAAAGGGGACCCGTCATGATCCACGCCATGATAGACTCTGGAGCTACCAACAATTTCATCGATAGAGAGTATGCCGACTCTCTGGGATTACAATATCATGATTTCAAGAATGCCCGTGTGGTGCAAGCCATAGACGGCCGCCCCCTCAAGACGGGCCCCGTAAGCCAGTGGTCGGAACCCACCAGGATGTGGATAAGGGAACATATGGAAGAGATTTCCTTCTTTGTTACCGAGGTTCCCCATTTCCCTGTGATTTTGGGAATTCCATGGCTGACACTCCACGACCCTAACATCTCCTGGTCCAACAGAGAACTGCAGTTTGCTTCACCGTACTGCCAAAACCATTGCCTCGTAGCCAAGGTATGCCATGCCACAGACTCCGAGCCCATCATCACCTTGCCAAAGAAGTACTCCGAGTATTGGGATGTATTCAATGAGAAAGAAGCCGAAAAATTACCCCCACATAGACCTTATGACTGTGCCATTGACTTGGTGGAGGGGGCCCCGATCCCGCGAGGGCATCTCTACTCCCTGACTGAACCAGAGCAAGAAGCTCTCAGGGAATTCTTAGAGACAAACCTTCGCAAGGGGTTCATCAGACCCTCTCAATCCCCAGCCGCCTCCCCAGTGATGTTTGTGAAGAAGAAGTCAGGGGAATTACGCTTGGTGGTGGACTACAGAGCATTGAACAATATCACCAAGCGGAACAGCTATCCCCTGCCCTTAATCTCGGATCTACTGGACCGACTTCGAGGAGCCAAGGTCTACACCAAGCTGGATCTTCGGGGGGCTTATAATCTAGTTCGCATCAGAGAAGGGGACGAGTGGAAGACCGCCTTTCAGACTAAATTCGGATTATTCGAGTCCCGAGTTATGAATTTCGGTTTATGCGGAGCTCCCGCAACGTTCCAGCATTTTGTCAACGATATTTTTCAGGACTATCTAGACAGATTCTTGATAATCTACCTGGACGATTTTTTGGTGTTTTCCAGATCACAATCAGAACATGAGAACCACGTCAAAATGGTGTTGCAACGATTGCGGGATCATGGACTTTATGCCAAGCTAGAAAAATGCGCTTTTGATCTACAAGAGGTAGATTTCCTTGGCTACCGCATCTCGCCTCTAGGGCTTTCCATGGATCCAGCCAAAGTTTCAGCAGTATTGGAATGGCGGGCGCCAACTAACAAGAAAGAGGTGCAGCGTTTCTTGGGGTTCGCGAACTACTACCGCAAGTTCATTCCAGATTTTGCCCGCTGGTCCGACCCCATCACTAGCTGCATCCGTGGAAAGCAGCCTTTCCGCTGGACTGATCAAGCAGAGAAAGGGTTCCAGCAACTGAAGAAACTATTCACCTCCCAGCCAATTCTACAGCACCCAAATCCTGGAACCCCTTTTGTGGTGCAAGCGGACGCCTCTGATGTGGCAATTGGGGCTGTACTCTTACAACCGGTGGGAGATCACCTCCACCCCTGTGCCTTTTATTCTCGTCAACTAACCACACCAGAGAGGAATTACACCATTTGGGAAAAAGAACTACTGGCCATAAAGGCAGCCTTTGAAACTTGGAGACATTGGCTAGAAGGGGCCAAATTCCCCATTGAAGTCCACACTGATCATCGTAATCTAGAACATCTAAGAACTGCCCGCAAACTAAATCAGAGGCAGCAACGTTGGGCTTTATTCTTTGAACGTTTCAACTTCCAGATCCATTATGTGACCCCAGCTCAAACCAAGCAAGCAGACGCCCTGTCACGTAAACCGGAATACGCTGCAGGACGCAAGGAGACCTTTGAATCCCAACTGCTACAACCTGAGAACTTTGCCACGCTCACAGTGGGGAACACCAAATCCAGTCCCATTGGTTCAACTTCCCCTACTCCAGGACCCATCTGTGCTCAAGAAATCAGGGCTAGTCAGCAAGCAGATGCCTGGGCGCAGGACCAACTTCGCCAAGGTCTGCATTTTCCCTTTTCGCTTAAAGATGGGCTGCTCTGCTATAGAAATCATGTTTATATCCCACCCGGACCGGGCAGGGAAAAAGCGCTTCGTCTGTGTCATGACTGCAAACCAGCAGGACACTTCGGACTATTTAAAACCATGCATTTGATCCTAAGAGATTTTTGGTGGCCCAAGATCCGCAAGGATGTGGAAAAATATGTCAACACCTGCCCAGTATGCCAGCGCTCCAAGATACGAAGGGAGAAGCCCTCAGGGCTTTTACACCCCCTTCCTACCCCATCTCGCCCATGGGAAATAATTTCCGCGGATTTCATCACTGACCTACCACCTTCCTGTGGATTCACCACGATCTTAGTGGTGGCGGACCTATTCACCAAGTTAGCCCATTTCATTCCCTGCGAAGGCCTCCCCACGGCCAAAGAAACTGCGGATCTATTTCTTCAGCATGTTTTCAGACTACATGGATTGCCCAAGAGTTTAGTCACAGACCGTGGATCTCAATTCACCTCTCGTTTTTGGAAGGCACTACAAAAACTACTGGGCATAGACTCTCGCTTATCTTCAGCTCATCATCCCCAAACAGATGGGCAAACGGAGCGCACCAATGCCACTTTGGAACAGTATCTTCGCTGTTATGTAAACTACCAACAGGACAATTGGGCTTCTCTGTTACCACTGTCTGAGTTTGCCTACAATAATGGAGTTCAAGCTTCTACAAAAGAAACGCCGTTCTTTGCAAACTACGGTTTCCATCCACGTTTCTTTCCCCCTGTCATTGAAACTTCAGAAGTTCCCGCAGCAGAGGATTGGCTGCAGGAACTCACAGCGGTGCAACAACTTTTGCTCCAGCAACTGGACCAAGCCAAGGAGGACTATAAACGCCACGCTGACAAACACCGCCAGCCGGGCCCCGAAATCAAGGTAGGAGATCGGGTTTTACTGTCCACTCGCTTTCTGCCCTCCCACCGCCCATGCCGGAAGTTAGATGCCCGCTTCATTGGCCCCTATCCAGTGGTGGCGCAATTAAACCCCGTGACTTTCAAACTCCAACTTCCGCGTTCAATGCGCATTCACCCAGTGTTTCACCGTTCCCTGCTCCTTCCGGCGGATGGTGTGCGTCCTGATACAGACCAACCGGCCCCCCCTCCTGTTTTGATGAATGGGGAGGAGGAGTTCGAGGTTGAGGACATTTTGGATTCTCGCTTTCATCGCCGCCGCCTACAATATCTCATTGACTGGGTGGGTTTTGGGCCTGAGGAACGCTCTTGGGAAGACGCCTCCACAGTCCATGCTCCTGATCTAACCCGTCGCTTCCATCTGACCTATCCCACCAAACCGCGACCTCGCGCCTCGGGGAGAGGACCCCAGTTTGGGAGGGGCCCTGAGGAGGGGGATAGTGTGATGAACCATGGGCCTTGTAGTCCTGCTCAGGACATTGTAATCCCTGATGAAGATGAAAACTTGGGTTTTTTACCTTCCCAGTCTGAACTGGATTCCTCTCAGCCAGATCCTTCCCAGGCAGATCTGGAAACCTTGCACCTGCAAGAAAGTTGTGCCCCAGAAGTATGTCAAACAACCCCAGAGCCTACTTCTCCCGTGTTCTTGCGCCGGGAGTTTTGTAAACAACAGAGAAGTTTGGATTCAGCTTCGCGCAGGAGTGCGAGGATAGCAGCTAAGAATGTTGCCAATTAACATTGGTTCTCGTGAGAATCTTTAAGGAGTTTAACATCTGGTCTCAGAGTTTAGCTTTCGTTTCTGATTCCCAGAGAACCGCTTTGGTGAGAAAGTTGGACTCTATATAGGTGTTTTGCCCGCGTAGCAACTTCGCGGAGTCAATTCGTCAGCCTACGGAGCGAGTTGTGTCTGGACAGCGCGCTCCGATTCAAGCCTCGCTTCAGCTCAAGCCTTGCCTTGCTATCCAGCCTTCGCCTTGCTTCCCAGCCTTTGTTTACCTACGGACTTTGCCTTGTTTCCCAGGACTAATCCTTGCCTTGTTTCACGGATTTTACCAAGTTATTCCACGGACCTTGTTCTTGTTCTTAGTTACCTTGTTCCACGTTCAAGCCTTGTTTCAAGTATCAAGTTATTTCCTAGCCACGTTCAAGTTTTATGGACTAAAGGACCTTGTCATCTCCCCTCACTTTGCTTGGCAAAGTGAGTGTTTCGGTTATTGGATTACAACTTTGGACCTTAATATTTCTTATTGGACATTGCTTTTTTGGACTAATTCTGACCTTTCCTGAAGGGTCTAATTCTGGACTATTTTCTATACTTGTTTTTATTAACTTTATATATTCCTTCAATAAAGATATTAGTTAGATTCTGGCCTCTGTGTATGGTTATTGGTGCCTCTGCCGCCTGGGTCGTGACAGTCTGGAATGAATTCGTTCTGCTTTGCATGTGTTCCATATCACAGGGATGTTGTTTCTGGTGACATCGAAGGTGGCATTTTCCCCACTTGTTTCAATTTGGCAGAGACACTATTATAATCCTCTGTCATCCCACTTTTACGGCTCCTTTTAAAATGTCCCAGTTTCCTTCTCCTTCCACTTTGGGCCTTTGTCTTACCTTAGTTGCTTCAAACTTGAGTTCAAAAATAGTTTGCTCTCAATTCACGCAATAAGGGGGTATTTAAGACTTAAGAGTGACAAATAATGCAGTTTGACACCACTTTAATTGCCATGGCCCGATGATATGGAATCCTGGGATATATAGTTTGGTGATGCACCAGCATTATCTGGCAGGATAGGCAAAAATACCTTATGAAACTAGACTTCCATGATTCCATGGCATTGAACCATGGTGGTTAAATTAAAGCGGTTAATTAATTAATGCAATTTGCTACCACTTTAACTGCCACGATGGAATCTTGGGAGTTGTAGTTTGGTGAGGCACCAGAATAAAAACCTTATAAAACTACAGCTCTCATGGTTCCATAGCATTGAACTGTGGCAGCTCCAAGTAGCGTCAAACTGCATTAATTCCACAGTGTGGATGCACCCCTGCTTAGATCGATTCTGAACTGGAATAACAGAAACCATTTCCATGGTGCGGATGATTTGATTGACTTCCATGAAACCAGTTTGATGCCTGGACTTTTACTGCCATGGCTCAATGGTCCTGGGAATTGTAGTTTTATAACATACTGCAAACTACAAATCTCATAATCCCATTGCATTTGTTTCAAAATTCCATTCATTCTATAGTGTTGATATGCCGTAGGTAACTTTTCCAAACTCTGGAAAACGAAACTTGGAACACTTTGAATGTCTCTTTTAATCAGCAGTGATTATTTGGTTGGCACATTTTGTTTTGAGCGCAAATATCTCCGAAAGTATGGCTTCCTCGGTTGACTCACGAAGCTATTAAATCATTAATGCAATGGACAGGTTTAGCGTATAATTTCCCTGATGGGTGATCGGTGCCCTTGGGCACATTGCATTGAATCTGTCTGTACCCTGGCATTATTTCACTCAAAAGCTTGAAAGCCCATAATTAAAACCTTGCAAAAATGTGTGTTGCTGGGATGTGAGAGGTTGTGAAAACAAGACAGCGCTGCCGGGGAAACTTTCAGTGTGTCCTTCCTAACTTTCCGGGGAAAGTTATATTTCTAAGATTACAAAGACGTGGGACATGCTGGGGATTGTAGTCCAGAAAAGTAATATTTCAAGTACAAGTTATCTGTAATTCCAAAATATTCCAAAATCCACCATTATCTTGTGTGGCTGAGTTAATGAAACTTTTGCTTCTCTAATGTTTCAATGTACAGAAATTTTATTTCATGCACAAAATTATTAAAATATCATGCATAAATTTTATTTTTAGGCTAAATACAGTAGAGTTTTGCTTATCCAGCCTCCACTTATCCAACGTTCTGTATTATCCAATGCAGTCGGCCTTTTAGTAGTCAATGTTTTTGTAGTCAATGTTTTTAATACATTGCGATGTTTCAGTGCTAAATTTGTAAATACAGTAATTACTACATAACGTTACTGTGTATTGAACTGTGCTTTTTCTGTCGATTTGTTGTAAAACATGATGTTTGGGTGCTTAATTTGTAAAATCATAGTGTAATTTTATGTTTAATAGGCTTTTCCTTAATCCCTCCTTATTATCCAACATTTTCACTTATCCAGTGTTTATGTTGGATAAGTGAGACTCTACTGTATATGTGAAACATAGATTTTAATAATAATAATAATCAATAAATTAATCACGTAGCTTGCTATCTTCTCCCTCAAAATTCATTCCCGTTGCTATTTTTCTCCAAATCTCTCGTAATAGCAATTTCACTTCTTTCTCCATTTTGTGTTAAAAAGGAAGGCACATTAATATGCATATTTTCATCTTTAAATGCCTAAAAAGGGCCTGTAACAATAGCTAGGAAAGTTAATTTGCAAATATCCCCTTGCTTTCCAGTTTTGCAATATTCCCATTGGTTAAGATGCTTCTGAAGTGCAGCTTTGGGTGCGTCTACATTGTGGAATTAATGCACTTTGGCACCACTTTATCCGCCTGGGAATCCTGGGAGTTGTAGTTTGGTGAAGCACCGACACTCTTCGGCATAGAAAGCGGAAGACTTTTTAAAACTGCAACTCCCAGGATTATGTAGCTTTGAGCTATCAAACTGCATTTATTTCTACAGTGTAGATGCACCATCAGTTATACACCTGTAGCACAAAGAAATAAAAAAAAATTAGAAGTATTGCTTGTAACTTGTTGCTTCCAATTGCTTTCCCGTGGATTTATCTTCTTTTGGGCGAAATATTTCCCCTTTTCTTCGGCAGTTGCACTATAAAGTCCCTTCAGCGGCGCCACGTTTGCATCAGCCGGCTGGAAAGGCCCCAGAACTGGGGAGAAAACTCCTGCGAAGTCCGGTTCGTCATCCTGGTCCTGGCACCTCCCAAAATGGTACGCTTTCCTCCTCCTTCATCTCATAATAATACTGGCATTTTCTTTGGAATCCTATTAAAAGTGCATCTACACTGTAAGGTTAGTGTAGTTTAAACCCCACTTGGAACCGCCAAGGCGCAATGCTATGAATTCAAGGGAAGTTGTAGGTTGGCGAGACCCCAAGCGCTGTTTGTCCAAGACCTTATAGAACTACAACTTCCCAGGATTCCATAGAATTGAGCCCTGGCAGTTCCAAGTGGGATTTAAACTGCATTATTTCCACAGTGTAGATGCACCCTTAAGCAATGACTGATTTTGAGTTTAATAGTGTAGGATGCTCATCATACATGGAAAATGCTTACTTAAATTGTATAGAATCCTCCATCAATTAGTTTGCCCATATTATGAGAAAGTATATCCTAATTCTGTTGGCATGAATATGGGCAAACTGGAATTTTTATCCAAATGTGGTGGGACTGTGTATACAATTGGCCATGTTGGGTCTGTGTGCCAAGTTTGGTCCAGATCTGATGTCAGCTGGGTTCAGTGCTTTCAGGTGAACTACAACTCCCAGAATCAAGGTGCATTCCCCTAAACTCCTGTTGGTCGTGGGGCTTCTTTGTGCCAAGTTTGGTCCTCATCCATTGTCAATGAGAGCTGCAGTTTCTCTGGATGTAGGTGAACTATAACTCCCAAAATCAAGGTCCGTTCCCACTAACCCCCACAGTGTATTCAGTTGGTCGTGGGGCTTCTCTGTGCCAAGTTTGGTCCTGATCCATTCTCAATGAGGGCTGCAGTTTCTCTGGATGTAGGTGAACTATAACTCCCAAAATCAAGGTCCGTTCCCACTAACCCCCACAGTGTATTCAGTTGGTCGTGGGGCTTCTCTGTGCCAAGTTTGGTCCTGATCCATTCTCAATGAGGGCTGCAGTTTCTCTGGATGTAGGTGAACTATAACTCCCAAAATCAAGGTCCATTCCCACTAACCCCCACAGTGTATTCAGTTGGTCGTGGGGCTTCTCTGTGCCAAGTTTGATCCCAGTCCATTTTCAGTGGGGAATCACAGTTCCTCTGGATGTAAGTGAACTATAACTCCCAAAATCAAGGTCCATTTCCACTAACCCCAGCAGTATGTTCAGTTGGTCATGGGGCTTCTTTGTACTAGGTTTGGTCCCAGTCCTTTTTCACCTCACCAAATCTGGCCCTCTTTGCAAAAGGTTTGGACACCCCTGGCCAAGAAAGCACAAGGAACTGAATCAGACTATCTTTATGATCAAACAAATAGAATGAATGATAAAGAAAATATACAACTATTCCCAGAGGGAGTGGGTTGAATGGGAAAGTGAGAGCGGAGGGGGAAAACAGCGGAAAAGGGATGGATCTAAGTAGGAGACGAGAATGGAATGAATAAGATGTAGACAATAGTTAGTGTACACTAGACAGCACAGCGATCCCCCTCTTGCTTTGTTCCTCCCAGAAAAGCACCAAAACGGCCACCGAAGTGGGCAGGACGTTTGCCACAATGTTCTCGGACATCACTTTCCGGCAAAAGCTCTTGGAAACCAAGACGGAGGAAGAGTTCAAGGAGGCCTTGGTCCACCAGCGTCACCTGCTGACCGTCGTGAACCAAAGGCCCTCGGCCGTGGCGGATGGTCACAAGGCCCACGGCCACAAGCCCCTCAAGGTACGCCGGGTGTTTTGTACAATTCTGCAAAATCACAATGGGATTCTAACTTTGGTGGTTGCATAAGTGTTGTGTGATAACATTCCACTTCCAGGGTTGCTGTGAGTTTTTTGGGCTGTATGGCCATGTTCCAGTAGCATTATCTCCTGATGTTTTGCCTGCATCTTTGGCTGACATCTTCAGAGGTTTGTTTGGAAGTGAGGCCAGTGGAGTGTATATACAGTAGAGTCTCACTTATCCAACATTCATTTATCCAACGTTCTGGATTATCGAACACATTTTTGTAGTCAATGCTTTCAATACATCATGATATTTTGGTGCTAAATTCGTAAATACAGTAATTACTACATAGCATTACTGCATATTGAACTACTTTTTCTGTCAAATTTGTTGTATAACATGATGTTTTGGTGCTTAATTTGTAAAACCATAACCTAATTGGATGTTTAATAGGCTTCTCCTTAATCTCTCCTTATTATCCAACATATTTGCTTATCCAACGTTCTGCCGGCCCGTTTATGTTGGATAAGTGAGACTCTACTGTATACTTTATTTATTTATAGCATTTATATTCCGCCCTACTCACCCCGAAGGGGACTCAGGGCGGATCACATTGCACACATAAAGGCAAACATTCAATGCCATAACATAGAACAGAGACAGAGACAAGACACAGGCATAGGCTGGCCTCGAACTCATGACCTCTTGGTCAGAGTGATTGGTTGCAGCTGGCTTGCTATCCAGCCTGCACCACAGCCCGGCCTGTAGAGTGTCGCTTATACAACACAAACAGTAGAGTGTCGCTTATACAACACAAACAGGCCGGCAGAACGTTGGATAAGCGAAAATTTTGGATAATAAGGAGAGATTAAGGAAAAGCCTATTACGTTATGATTTTACAAATTAAGCCCCAAAACATCATGCTTTACAACAAATTGACAGAAAAAGCAGTTCAATACACTGTAACGTTATGCAGTATTTACTATATTTACAAATTCAGAACCAAAACATCTGAATGTATTGGAAACATTGACTACAAAAACATTGACTACTAAAAGGCAGACTGTGTTGGATAATACAGAACGTTGGATAATCGAAGGTTGGATAAATGAGACTCTACTGTTTTTGGAATGTCCAGGGTGGGAGGCTGTTTTTCTGAGCAGTTTCCTTTCACTTGAAATCACTAACGATGTGGAAAAAGCTCTTGACAACCTCAACTGTACCAAATCTTCCAAGAATCCTGAAATTAACTTTTCTGGGGGTCCCAAGATTCCACAGCCGGTTAAAAAGGGTGTTCAAGTGCATTAATTATACAGTGTATTTGCACCCAAGTAAACAGTAAAATTATTCGTAGGTGAGCTGCTTCTAAGACAGTGGTTCCCAAATGGTGTTCTGCTGAACCCTAGCATCGCAGGGATTTCATAAAAAACCTTAAAAACCAATTTTAATACATATTTGAAAGGAAAATCACACAAGGCCAACTATTCAGTAGATCTACAGCCTTCATAATAGCTACTATTTGCACCACAACTGTTGTTCTCAGGTATGTACGGTAGTTACCGACTCCACATTTCACCATGTTCTTTGCCATCTGAACAAGAGCAATTCATTTGTAGATGATTTTTCACTTTGATTCCACATTTCCTGTTTTGAATGTTGTATTTCTTGGACATTTTTTAAAGATTAAAGACATCTGGGATATTGGGATATTATTTATAAAGTATCAAGAGTAAAATTTACTCCCAAACTAGACATTGTAAAAGAAATGGAGTACCATAGAACTAGTTTAAGATGATCCAGAAATTATATGTTGATTAAACAAATCAGGGATACAATTGGTGTTCCATGAAAAATAAATGTCTTCCATTGATGAACCAGCCTGGACACAGAATACTATTTGAGAACACAAAAATGCTGGACCATTCTAACAACTATCATGTCAGACTACACAGAGAAGCCATTGAAATCCACAAGCATGTGGACAACTTCAACAGAAAGGAAGAAACCATGAAAATGAACAAAATCTGGCTACCAGTATTACAAAACTCCAAAATCAAAACAGTAGATGGGAACCAACACAATGAGGACTTGACTGAACAAAGGATGCCCCCAGGCAAGGGACAAAACATTTCCAGTGCCAATTAGGGTGATTAACTGAAACATTAATGCTGGCTCCCAGTGACAAAGAACTCTTGCCACACCTTGGACTCTACACAGATATATATTCTTTCCTTTCCTGACTTAGTTTATCCATACCTCACAACCTCTGAGGATGCCTGCCATAGATGTGGGCGAAACGTCAGGAGAGAATGCTTCTGGAACATGGCCACACAGCCCGAAAGACATACAACAACCCTGTGATTCTGGCCATGAAAGCCTTCGACAACACGTCTTCCAAAGAGTTTATAACCTTAAAAGTTTGGGAACTGAGGTTTCAGGATAGACTCCATAATTGCACTATTTAACACGATTTTTGTTCCTGGGTTAAAAATGTCATTTCCTAATTGGTTATATCATAAAAACATGAGGAAAGTTTATTTCTGCTGGGGAAAACATGGGGAAAGTTTATTAAACTGCAAAAAAATTGTTTCTACGGGAAGTACAACCTGCAGCACATTTTGCTATAGTTTTTCAATGACTATCTCATGAGTTCCAACTAATTCTACATAGTTTGAGGCACGAAAAATGAAGTTTCTGCAATAGAACAGCTACTTTCAAAGTAAGGGCTACACAATTAAACAGGAAATAATACTTTCAAACCAGGAAGAGAATTTTTTTCAATTTTTCAAATTATGGAATGGGCAAGGGATACCTAGATTGGCATCTTTTCATCCAAAAGTATAGGGCCAGACTGTGGATGCAATACAATAAATGTCTTGCTGCAGGATTTCTCTTTCTGGGCTGAGCTTTAGCACAGTTGTTAAATCACCAGCAGTAATAAGATCTACCAACCAAAACGTAGGTGACATAGGCACCTCAAAACCACACTGGAGCCCCAGAATATAAACAAGCAAGTTGTTATATGCAAGCAAAAGCAAAATAAAGTTCAGAGTCAGTAAAATAGGTTCAAATCCACAAGAGCAAGGTACTTGAAATTCATGAAGCAAGAGTCTATAAAAGCTACTCAAAGAGCGTAGTCCAAAACTGGAAGTTAAAGTAAGTCCCAAGAGGTATTAAGAATGGTCCAAACAGGATTATTTTCAAGACAGGAATCAAGGATAACCACAGGAAGACAAGACTAGAGTGCAGGATTAACTTCAAGGTAGTCCAAGGTATAAAATCAATGATGAAGCACAAGGCAAGGGTTTTAACTGGAATAAAAACCAGACGGCAAAATCACTGGAATATCCAACTGGATTCACAGGCCAAAGCAAGGCTGGAACTTGAAGCAGGATATACGGCTGCAGGAATACACAGGAACACGGAGCAAAGATCCTTCTTTCTTCAATAAGCAATGTTTCCACCTCTGGCTGTGGCAGAGAAAGCAAGGCATTTTAAGGAAAATCCAAGGTCTTTCTCTCATGAGAAAACTATTCATTAGACTGCTTCGAAAGCAACCGTCTACTTCTCCAGAGACATTCTCGTTCCCTCCTCTGATGAGTTATCGCTGCCTTCCTGTCAAACTCATTATCTTCCTCTAAACTAGAATGTCCATCTGGCACCTGGAGATCCGACCTTGACTGCTTTGAGGAATGTGATTCAAACTGCCTACTTGCAACCATTCTGTCTCTGGTCCCATAATCCACTGGGACAAACTCTGGCTGCATCTCAGGCCCAAACCCAGAATCCTCTGGCAAGGCAGGTGCAGGGACAATCACAGGCTGAATGGGCCCAGTCTCAGGCTGGGCTACAACAGGTGGCCAGTTTGAAGTCCAGTTGGGGTGAGCACCCAACTGTCAAGCCCAGCTCACTGTTTACCTAAGCCATTCAAAAACAGCTTAGAGCTGTAAGTAGAGAAATTAGGTACTGCTGATTAATTAGGTATTTTATGACATCATAAACGAAAAAGATCAGAAATGCCAGTGACCAAAAGGAAGAAGGAAGTCCTGATGCTCTTCGTCATAGAGAATGAAGCAACAGCACCCCCTGAAGCTGAAACCAAGCACAACCTCAAAATTGCCGAAGCTGGACCTTGACACAACATACCTCCTTTTTGTCTGTTCTGTCTCTCTGTCCAAACAACATTGAATGTTTGCTGTGCATGTGTACTGTGATCCGCCCTGAGTCTTTTTGGTGTGATAGGGTGGAATATAAATTATTATTATTATTATTATTATTATTATTATTATTATTATTATTATTATTATTATTATTATCAACACAACGACGTTGTATAGCACAGCAAACAAGATAGACATGCTGGATTTCGTTTCACAAAACCACAAGTCGAACACTTCCCAAGTGTCTAGGACTGTGTGATGTATTTTCTGATGATGTGTGCAGATCCCAGTAGGGTGGCCTTTTGCAGTTGGCAGATCGTGATTTTGTCAATGTCTATTGTTTCCAAATGCCGGCTGAGATCTTTTGACACAGCACCCAGTGTGCCCATCACCACCGGGACCACCTGCACTGGTTTCTGCCAGAGTCTTTAAAGTTCAATCTTGAGGTCCTGATAGCGGCTGAGTTTTTCCTGTTGTTTTTCATCTATGCGACTGTCACCTGGGATGGCAACATCAATGATCCAAACCTTTTTCTTTTCAACAACTGTGATGTCTGGTGTGTTGTGTTCCAGAACTTTGTCAGTCTGGATTCAGAAGTCCCACAGTATTTTTGCGTGCTCATTTTCCAATACTTTTGCAGGTTTGTGATCCCACCAGTTCTTTGCTGCTGGGAGGTGGTACTTGATGCATAAGTTCCAATGGATCATTTGGGCCACACAGTTGTGCCTCTGTTTGTAGTCTGTCTGTGCAATTTTCTTACAGCAGCTGAGGAGATGATCAATGGTTTCGTCAGCTTCCTTGCACAGTCTGCATTTTGGGTCATCAGCTGATTTTTCAATCTTGGCCTTAATTGCATTTGCCCTGATGGTTTGCTCCTGGGCTGCAAGGATCAGGCCTTCTGTCTCCTTCTTCAGGGTCCCATTCGTGAGCCAGAGCCAGGTCTTCTCCTTATCAGCTTTTCCTTCAATTTTGTCAAGGAACTTTCCATGCAGTGTTTTGTTGTTGTTGTTGTTGTTGTTGTTGTTGTTGTTGTTGTTGTTATTATTATTTCTTTCAACAACAGGCGCAGAAATAACTTTTCCATCTTTTTCTTTAGCTCAACGAGTTCTTCAACGTCGGCAAAGGGATTTTTGATGACATTGCGCGACGGTTTCCAGTGTATGCCCTCGACTTCACTGATGGTAGGCGAGCCATTGTTTATGGGAATGGGGCTTCTTGCTGTCCCATGTCCTGTTTACAGAACCTTCTTTTTCTCTCTCTTTCTCTCTCCCCGGAAACCACCAAAACGCTGATGCGCAGAGCATTGGATTTGCATATGATTTCGAGCGTCCTCCATCAAAGCATTTGCCGTAGATAATTTTTCTCTGATCCAGCAAAAATAATCCATGCATAGAGAAACTCAATTGTCATGCATAAGCAGAGGACAGCCAGACGATTTGCATGAGAAAACCCAGCAGCAGTGGTATTATCACCACGGTTAAGGGAGGGAAAAGCACTTTGAGATGAATTTGCACACAGAGATACACAGATTGTAAACTGTAGGGTTTTGTTCGGACAGCAGAATGATGAGAAATACCTAAGAAATAGTCGGCATATTACAGTGATGTCCCAAGTGTTCTTTCTTCAGACATTAAATGCCTTTTGGGGCAACTTAGAATTGCCCCAGGAAATGCTGCTATAGTTAAAATAGTTATCTGCAACTTCAGCTATAATAATAATAATAATAATAATAATAATAATAATAATAATAATAATAATAATATGTTGTCGAAGGCCTTCCTGGCCAGAATAACTGGTTTGCTGTGAGTTTTCCAGGCAGTCTGGCCATGTTCCAGAAGCATTCTCTCCTGATGTTTCGCCCACATCTGTGGCAGGCATTCCTGCCGAAATGGTACCTATTGATCTACTCGCATTTGCATGTTTTAAAACTGCTAGGTTGGCAGGAGCTAGGGCTAACAGCTGGAGCTCACCCCAGCCTGCAGCTTTGAACTGCCAATCTTTAGGTCAGCAGGTTCAATCGTGGCCCCCGGGGTGTTAGCTGGCCCTGAATGTTTCCTGTCTGGAAACACCTCTCAACAAAGGATTCCCCCAAGCAGGAAGCAGCCAGGCTTTGAAGCTGCAAGGCCATGCAGTGCTAATCAAGGTGGCTAATTACAACATTCAGACTTGCCTCCAGCAGACAAGAGTTGTTTGTCTCTATGCCTGACATCGGTGTGGGTGAAACGTCAGGAGAGGATGCTTCTGGTACATGGCCATACAGCCCCAAAAACTCATCGCAACTCTATGATAATTTTATTATCTGTTTCTCCTTGCGGCTCGAGGTGGGATGCAACTTTGTTGAAAACAAAGAGATAAAATAGTCTTAAAATACAAGATACACAGTCAAAATGCAGGGTGAAATTCATTAATAAACCCAAATCAAAGTTTACCAGCTGAAATTGACTGGGTTGGCTTAGATGACAAATCCCATCATTCCCAACTGTGGTAGAAAAACTGGTGTCTGTTTTTAAGTACAATTTTGAAATTCTTCTGGACCAAAACGCAACAAAACTTCCAACGTCTTTTTCAGTGGCTTGGGGCAATGCAGAAGAAAGCAGGCTTATTATATTTGCAAATGGGACCAACTGGGGAGAGAGCTGGGGATGTTTACTTTGGAGAAAGTGGATTACAAGGAGACATGAGAGCCATGTTTAGATATTTGGAAAGATGTCCCATTCAAGGTTGGAGCTCTAGGTCTAGGGTCTAGGAAGCAAAGCAATGGGTTCAAATTGCAAGAAAAGAGATTCCACTTAAACGTTAGGAAGAACTGGGTTGCTGTGAGTTTTCCGGGCTGTCTGGAGCATTCTCCTCTGACGTTTCGCCCACATCTATGGCAGGCATCCTCAAGAGGTTGTGAGGTCTGTTGGAAACTAAGCAAGGAAGGTTTATATATCTGTGTAAGGTCCAGGGTGGGAGAAAGAACTCTTGTCTATTGGGGGCAAGTGTGAATGTTGCAACTGGCCACCTTGATTAGCATTGAGGAGCCTTGTAGCTTCAAAGCCTGGCTGCTTCCTGCCTGGAGGAATCCTTTGTTGGGAGGTGTTAGCTGTCTCTGAATGTTTCATGTCTGGAATTTCTCTGTTTTCTGAGTGTTGCTCTTTATTTACTGTCCTGATTTTAGAGATTTTTTTAATACTGGGAGCCAGATGTTGTTCATTTTCCTGGTTTCCTCCTTTCTGTTGAAATTGTCCACATGCTTCTTGTGGATTTCACTGGTTTCTCTGTGTAGTCTGACATGGTGTTTGTGAGAGTGGTCCAGCATTTCTGTGGTCTCAAATAATATGCTGTGTCCATGTTCATCAGTTAGGAAGAACTTCTTGATGGTAAGAGCTATTCAGCAAGGGAATAAGCTGCCTCGGAGCATCGTGGAGTCTCCTCCTCCTCTGAAAGTTTTAGACAGAGGCTGGATGGTCATCTCTAAGTAGGTCTTGCATTGTGTCTTTCTGCCTTGCAGATGATTTTGTGAAAACTTGACATAGAGCAGAGCTGGGAAAACATGGAATATAAAGATTAATACATGCTTCCTGGGGTCATAATCTGGCCTTCTTGGCTTCCAATGGTGAATGCATTTCTTTTAACAATACAATTGTTTATTGTTATGGTTGAGCCTTCTGGCTCCGATACTAGGAGACGAGGTCGTAAGACTCCTCGAGAGTCAGACTCTCTTGAGGAGCGCGAAAGGAAATGGCTCCGGGACTTATTTGCAGAACCAACAGATGAAGACTCCTTTGAGGGTTTTACCGAGGGAATGGAGGAAGAGATGGTTAGCTCAGAGGAGGATGACATGGAGTGGACTCGTGTGAGGGAGGATTTGGGTGCCACCGGCAATGATAGCATGGGAGGCGACTGGCGGGTTGCAGGATCGGACCCGTGGACGGGCTGGAGGGATGGAGCGGGATCCACAGCTGGGGATGCTGTGGGGCGTAGTCAAAGGTGTTTTAGCTCTGATGAGGATGATGATGATGAGGCACCTGGAATTAGGATAGCAGCTGACAGCGATGAGGAGTTATGAACTGGCATAAAATGGGGTCTAGAATCAATGGCTAATTGCGTTGGGCAAGGTAATCTGGACGAACGCTTGGGCTCTTGTTGGGAAATTCCTGAAGACGGGTGTGATTCGTTTGCTGAATACCTTGGACCTCCGTCGTCTTTTTGACGGACATAAATTGCTTACTCTGGATTGACGCTGGACTGACTAGCTGACTACGACCTCGGACTATCCCTTCTGTGGCTATCGGTGGATCTTGTGAACTAAAGACGTCTGTACCTGGCTTTCGACCCTGGACCGGATTGGGACCCTGCTGACCGTTGCTACCCTGATTGATGTGCCTGGACCCGGATTTCGCTCGTTGCACGGAGGAGTAACAACCTTAGTTACTCAATTGTAGCTTTTGAGTAGCAGAGAGGAATCTGCTGCCAGTTATTTGTGTTACTTTGAATCTTTGTTTATCAACTTTTGTTTGTTTAAATTGCCAGGCTGAAGTAAGCATTTTTGATTTAACCCGGATTAAACTCCTGTTTAATCCGGTTTATCTTTTGAACCGTTTTTAGTACCAGCGGAGTCTTTTTGTATCTTTTCACATTGAAGGCAAGTGTTTGCCTAGTCCTTTGTTTCTTACGGGCATTCTTTAGTTCTGTAACTTTAATAAACTGTGTTGAACTTTATTTGGTGGCGTTCTGTCTGTGACATTTATAGTATGCAAGTTTTAGCATCTAGTGCAAATCTTAATGTCTATTCCAAGCATTAAGATCTTCAAGCGAAATCATGCTGGTGTTTCCATTCCCATCCCTCTTGCTTTTAGCTACTTGGGAAAATGCAGCCCTGAAGAAATTGAATTAATCACTTAGGCAGGATAGATAGAGGTTGACTTTGCTCAATTTAGAGCCATCATAAAAAATATATGAGGTTTCTTGCTCTGTGGGTTTTGCTGGACTCTTGCTCAACAAAAAGAATGGAGGAAATTCTGGATAGGGAGACTTATGAGTTTGTCTACACTGCAGAATTAATGCAGTTTGAAACCACTTTAACTACCATGGATCAATGCAATGGGATCTTTAGCCTTCTGTGCCTCAACAAAATACAAACCCCCAGGTTTCCATGGCATTGGGCCATGGCAATTAAAGAGGTATCAAACCTCATTAATTCTACAGTGTAGACATGCACTCTTAGTTGGCCTTGGCTACCATAAATAATTTAATTTTCGTTCCAGAAAGAGATGGGATTCCCCATATCCCTTGCAGACATTATGATGTCAATAGCTGGAAAATGAAAAAAATGATTTATGAAAGAGGAGAGTGACTCATGGTGCTGGCTGGTTTTGCGAGATCTTTGCACATATATATTCATTCCATTAAATATTTCAGACCCTGTCTCATTACTGGTTCTAAGCTGCTTAAAAAGCTTACGTAAGTTTCTAAAAATTGCTTCCTTTAGCTCAAAACATTATAAATGCAGGTGTAATAAAAAATAAATCAGCTTCGTTATCAGATGCTCTAATAAAGTTTAACATCTCAGCATTAAAACCTTATTGAGTAAAGATAATGGTTAGCTTGGAACTGCTTAAACTTTTTGGATAATGATGGGGGGGAAAATCCCTTAACTTAACTTTCTCCATAAAGGGCATTTTCAACATATCCTGTACAACAAGGGGGCATCTACACTGTAAAATTAATGCAGTTTTACACCCTTTAATACTATTGAATCCTGGGCATTATAGTTTTGAATGCATTTAGCTTTTTCCTGCCAAAGAGTGCTGGTGCCTCACCAAACTATAGATCCCATCGTCCATAGCATTGAGCCATAGAAGTGAAAGTGGTGCGAAACTGCATTAATTAAACCTCAGTGTCTCACCAAACTCACTATATTCCATATCATTAAACCATCAAAATGAGATCAAACTGAATCAATTCCATCATGTAGATGCACCCTTGGTGATAAAATTGCAAAAAAAAAAATTATGATCAAAATTAAATGCATTAGTTTCTTCTTATATTAATTAGGTCCATGGGGATGCATTGATGTTCATATGTATATGTATATGTGTCTTCTTGTGAATCAAAGAGTGTAATCTTGAAATACCTTAAAAGCATCAGATCCTATCTGATCTAAACTAAGCAGGATCAGCCCTGTTCTGGGCTTGGACGGGATACAGCCAATGGAGACTAGGGGCTGTTGGCTCTATTTCAGAATTGTAAAAGTAGTACAAAACTTAAATACTTAGGAATCTGGATCACTGCAAAAAATTCTCAATTATTAGAAAACAACTACTTTGAGAAATGGAAAGAGTTAAAAAGGGATTTACAACAATGGCAATTCTTAAACATCTCAATATTAGGCCGGATTGCTATAATCAAGATGAACGTTTTACCAAAATTATAATATTTATTTCAAAATTTACCGATAATTAGGAATCAAAATTTTTTTAAGGAATGGAAATGTCTGAATTTATCTGGAGAAATAAAAAATCTAGACTCAAATACACCATTATGACGGATTTAACTAAAAGAGGAGGTTTTGGTCTTCCAAATATGCAATTATATTTTGATGCATGCGCCCTGCAATGATTAAAGACTGGGCTACATTGGAAAACGAAGATATTTTAACTTTAGAAGGATTTGATTTGTGCCGAGGGTGGCACGCATATATAGGATACGGAAAAAGACAAATTGAAAAAAAATTTGGAAATCATTTTATTAGATCCGCTCTAATCAAGGTATGGGAGAAATATAAAGAATATTTCTATAACAATAAAATTCCATTATGGATTTCAATGGATTTCAATGGAAGAATTGTAACCAGGTTTAGATATCTTTATTTAAAAAAAAAAACAGGTTTGATGAGGCACCAGCCCTCTTGGGCAGAGAAGGCGGAAGACCTTGGAAAATTACAACTCCCAGAATTGCATAGCATTGTGGGTTCAAGGCCAGGCTTTAGCACAAAAGGTTAAAACACCAGCTGAAGTAAATCTTGACAGTCAAAAGGTTGACAGTTCGAAGCCTGAGTCAGGGTGAGTCTTTAGACCAGCTTCTGCCTACCAAGCAGTTCGAAAGCAAAATGTGAGTAGATAAATAGGTAGTGCTTTAAAGCAGGGAGGTATTTTAAGGCACCCATTAGGAAATGCCAGAAAGATGCTGGTGATTCGATCAAAGAGGAAGTTTATGAACAAAACTCTTAGGCAGGAAAATGGAGCAACAGCATTCCCCCTCCCGGTGACAGGAATTGAGCACAAGCCTCCAAGATGCCGAAGATGAGAAAAGCCTATATATATATATATATATATATATATATATATATATATATATACACACACACACACACACACACACACACACACACACACACACATGCACACACACACATATATACACACACCTCTATCTATGTACAATTACTGTATATACTCGAGTATAAGCCTAGTTTTTCAGCCCTTTTTTTGAGACTGAAAAAGCCTCCCTCGGCTTATACTCGAGTGAGGGTCCTGGTTGGCTTATATTTGGGTCAGTTTATACTCGAGAATATATGGTACATTTATTATTTTTCTCTATTATTATTGGTATTACATGTATTATTTTTCTCTATTATTATTGGTATTATTACATTTATTATTTTTCTCTATTATTGTTGCTACTACAGTAGAGTCTCACTTATCCAACATAAACGGGCCGGTAGAATGTTGGATAAGCGAATATGTTGGATAATAAGGAGGGATGAAGGAAAAGCCTATTAAACATCAAATTAGGTTATGATTTTACAAATTAAGCACCCAAACATCATGTTATAAAACAAATTTGACAGAAAAAAGTAGTTCAATATGCAGTAATGCTATGTAGTAATTACTGTATTTACAAATTTGGCACCAAAATATCACGATGTATTGAAAACATTGACTACAAAAATGCGTTGGATAATCCAGAACGTTGGATAAGCGAATGTTGGATAAGCGAGACTCTACTGTATTACATTTATTTTACTCTATTTTTATTATTAATAATAATACATTTATTATTTCACTCTGATCTTCTTATTATTGTTGCATTTATTATTTTACTCTATTTATTATTACTTGTATTATTTTCCTGTGTTTATTATATTGTTATTATTACATGTATTATTTTACTCTATTATTATTAAAAGGACACATAAGGGCATTGACATTGAAGAAGATGAGAATAATGATTTGATCAGAGTTGGACAGTCTTACCTTAAATTTGAGCTTTATGTAAATATTCAAAAACATTTAACCTACTGATGCCTCAATTAATGTAATTTTATTGGTATCTATTTTTATTTCTGAAATTTACCACCCTCGGCTTATACTGGAGTCAATGTTTTCCCAGTTTTTTTGTGATAAAATTAGGTGCTTCGGCTTATATTCTGGTCGGCTTATACTCGAGTATATACGGTATCTGTTTTGTCAGTGTATAAACGGCATTGAATGCTTGCCGCACATGATCCGCCCTGAAATACAAATACTGTCAATAAATAAATAAGCTGCATTCATTCTACAGTGTAGATTGGACCTGGCAGCTTCTTAAATTCCTACTCCTTTTTCATAACTATTGTTTTATGTCTTGTGCTTTCTTTTAGGCATTATTGGCAACAACAAAGCCATAGGGAAGTATATCACCACCATGATCTTTCTTTATTTCGCCTGCCTCCTGCCCTCCATCGCTTTCGGCTCCCTCAATGACGAAAACACAGAAGGAGTCATCGGTGAGGCTCACGATATTCTCTGATTTGGGGATTATGGTTGTGCTGTCCTTTGATATCTTACAGGCGAAAATCCGTATAGCCAAGCAGCATTGAAGTGCGGTCAGAACTTTCCAAAAATTTCATGTTAGTGGGAAAAAAAATCACAAACATCAGTGTCAACAGATTTTCTTAATTAGAAATAAATCCATTTTAGTTTAGTCTATTTATTTATCTTTTATTTACAGTATTTATATTCCGCCCTTCTTTCTCACCCCAAAGGGGACTCAGGGCGGATCACAATGCACATATACATGGCAAACATTCAATGCCATTTAGACAATACAACATATATAGACAGACACAGAGGCAATTTAACATATTCCAGCTTCTGGCTTCATGAGGATATGCTTGATTCTGACCACAGGGTGAGCTGCCACTTCACCGTCCACTTGTGACACCGAGTCCTTGATGGAATACTTCCTCATTCTTCCATACGCTGCTGGAAGGTTTTATGGTGATGTAAATTAGTTAAATCAGCCTCCCCTCATAAAGCGGTACCTACATTTCCTACTCAACTGTCTTTCGAACTGCATAGGTCAACAACGAGCTAGACTATTAAATGGTCGGGAGCTCACTCCAACCCGGGCTGGATTTGAACTCATGACCTCTCAGTCAATAATGATTTATTGCAGCTGGCTACTAACCAGCCCGGTTTATCCATTTGATTACTGCAACTCAGTTAACAAATTGTGCACATTGTAAAAGTTATAACAGTACTTACACTTTTATGGTGATGTAAATTAGTTAAATCAGCCTCCCCTCATAAAGCGGTACCTAAATTTCCTACTCAACTGTCTTTCGGGCTGCATAGGTCAGCATCGAGCTAGACTATTAAATGGTCAGGAGCTCACTCCAACCCGGGCTGGATTCGAACTCATGACCTCTCGGTCAGTGATGATTTATTGCAGCTGGCTACTAACCAGCCTGGTTTATCCATTTAATTACTGCAACTCAGTCAACAAATTGTGCACATTATAAATGTTATAGCAGTCCTTACACCTGAACGGCATCAGTATTCCGTTTCTGTAGTGATTAAACTTCTCTGGAGGTGTTTAAACAGAGGCTGGATGGCCAACTGTCAGGAGGGTTTTAACTGTGTCTTCTTGCCTGGGCTAAATGCCCTTTGGGGGTCTCTTCCAACTGTAGCAAAGTATAGCCTATTTAGGAATCCACTTTGGATTTGTCTGTCTATTGTATACCGTTGTCATTGTTCACTGTAGAAAAAGGCATTGAATATTTGCCTTATATGTGTATTGTAATCCGCTCTGAGCCCCTCGGGGGAGATTAAGCGGAATATACATAAAGTGTATTATTGTTATTGTTATTGTTGTTACTGTTGTTGCTGTTGTTGATATTTGCCTTATATGTGTACTGTAATCCACTCTGAGTCCCTCCAGGGAGATAAAGTAGAATAAAAATAAAGTGTATTATTGTTATTGTTATTATTGTTATTGTTGTTGCTGTTGTTGATATTTGCCTTATATGTATACTGTAATCCGCTCTGAGTCCCTCCAGGGAGATAAAGCAGAATAAAAATAAAGTGTATTATTGTTATTGTTATTATTGTTGTTGCTGTTGTTGATATTTGCCTTATATGTGTACTGTAATCTGTTCTGAATCCCTCCAGGGAGATAAAGTGGAATAAAAATAAAGGTTGTTGTTGTTGCTGCTGCTGCTGCTGCCGTTGTTGCTATTCTTGTTGTTGTTGTTGTTGCTGTTGTTGATATTTGCCTTATATGTGTACTGTAATCCGCTTTGAGTCCCTCCAGGGAGATAAAGTGGAATAAAAATAAAGGTTGTTGTTGTTGCTGCTGCTGCTGTTGCTGCTGCTGCTGTTGCTGCTGCTGCTGTTGCTGCTGTTGCTGCTGTTGTTGCTGTTCTTGTTGTTGCGGTTGTTATTGATGTTGCTGTTGTTGATATTTGCCTTATATGTGTACTGTAATCCGCTCTGAGTCCCTCCAGGGAGATAAAGCGGAATAAAAATAAAGTTTGTTGTTGTTGTTGCTGCTGCTGCTGCTGCTGTTGTTGCTCTTCTTCTGATTATTGTTATTATTATTACTATTATTATTACTATTATTATTATTATTGTATGGCACTGCAAACAAGATAGATATGCTGGATTTTGTATCACAAAACCACAAGTCGAACACTTCCCAAGTGTCGTCGTCTTCTTCTTCTTCTTCTTCTTCTTCTTCTTCTTATTATTATTATTATTTTGAACTGGATGGCTATCTCTTGGGAGGGCTTTGACTGCATCTTTCTGCCTGGATGAAGAGGGTTGGACTGGATGCCCTTTGGGGGTCTCTTTTTCGTTCTCCGGAGCATTTTTCACAACACATTAATATGTTGGGACATACAGTTTGTAAAGCCCTGCTCTGGGTTCTCCAGCATGACAGTATGGCCAACTAATTAAGGTCAGCCTTCCATATTTGTGGATTTAACCAAATCCTTAAACAACACAATGTAACACGATTTTTGTTCTTGGGTTATCAATGTCATTTCCTAATTGGTTCTCTCTATCATGAAAACCTGGAAAAAAATATTAAACTGCAAAAATGTCTTTGCGGCACATTTTGCTATGGTTTTTCAATTAATATCCCAGGTTTCATGGTAATGTGTTCCTGCTAACATAGATATGTTGAGGCTCAGATGAGACGGGAGATAAAAAGAAAACAAATCCATGGCCATTCTTCCTTTACTGCATGCAGCATAGTTTGCAAAATCTGAGTGCTAGAGGGCTATATTGGTTTTAATACCAATTTAACAGTCATGACTTTTCCGATGTCATAAATTTTGGGATTTGGAGAAACCTACTCCTAAATTACAGCCGGCGCAAAATGCTGACGGAGACCCTAAATGACATCAACTTTAATGGAATTGCATTGGTTGATAATACAGTCTGCCCTGCACATTTGCTGGGGTTAGGGGTGCAGGACCTCTGCAAAAATGAAAGACGGCAAATAAAAAGCAATTATTAGTCATTGTTATTTGCCATCTATATATATATATATATAAGGGTAATGAAATTTTGCCCTAGGACAAAACAACAAAACTACACATCCCAGAAACACTAAACTTGGCAGCACAACCCCTCATCCATGCCTCTACGTTCATACAACAAAGAAAAGAAAAATAAAGACCTAATTAGAGGGAGAAAAATAATTGTTTTTATCCAATTGCTGCCAGTTAGAAGGCTAAGCTCTGCCCACTTGGTCTCCTAGCAACCCACTCAGCCCAGGGGACAGGCAGAGTTAGGCCTCACTTAGGCCTCTTCCACACTGCCTATAAGATACAGATTATCTGATTTGAACTGGATTATATGGCAGTGTAGACTCAAGGCCCTTCCACACAGCTATATAACCCATTTATAATAGACTTAATGTAAGATAAAACCTTTACCCTTTACCTTAATTACCACCAATTCCTCAATACTTTATTTCCCATACCACCATACTTCGCCACAGCAACACGTGGCCGGGCACAGCTAGTCCCTTATATTTTTTGCATATGTGATTTTTGCAAAATTCACTCAAGAGAGCAAAAGTTAGAGCTTTGTGGGTTTAACTTTGGTGGACTTGGTTATTAGAAGATTGCATTAATATATTTTTCCATTGCAACCATATAGAAGGTTTTAAGACATCGCCTTTCTTTTTGCACTTTCATTTCCAGATGTGCAGAAAACCATCGTTGGCCAATGCATCGGTGGGCTTCTTTATGCTCTGTTTTCGGGCCAGCCGCTTGTCGTGCTCCTAACAACGGCGCCTTTAGCCCTGTACATCAATGGTGAGTGTATCCCGGCCATTTGCATGCTCGGGTGCAAACAAGCCCAGTGCTCTCTTTTAGCAACTTTCCGTGATGCTCAACATCCTTGTTTTAAACTTTGTTCATGTTAGCTGTGTGTTGCATGCAATATCTGACTCCTGGCAACCCTAAGGAGGGAACTGACATATTGGTTTTCCTGTCAAGGTTTGTTCAGAAGAAGTTTGCCATTGCCTTCCTCTGAGGCTGAGACACTTACCATATATACCCGAGTATAAGCTGACCATAATATAAGTCGAGGCACCTAATTTTACCACAAAAAACTGGGGAAACTTTTTTTTTTTCGTGTCAGGAGCAACTTGGAGTATAAGCCAAGGGTGGAAAAATGCAACAGCTACGAGTAAATTTCAAAATGAAAATAGATGCCAATGAAATTATATTGAACAATTAGTAGGTTAAAGGTTTTTGAATATTTACCGCAATTTATTTATTTATTTATTTATTTATTTATTTCCAATATTTCTGTCCCGCCCTTCTCACCCGAAGGGACTCAGGTCGGCGTACAATTGGCAACAATTCGAAGAAAAACAGTAAACTAGCTCTGTAAGTGGAAAAGTAGGGTCAACAAAAACAATATGGTATTAACAATAGCATAATGATGATGATGATGATGATGATGATGATGATGATTTTGTGATACGAAATCCAGCATGTCTATCTTGTTTGCTGTGTTATACTAAAATAATAATAATAATAATAATAATAACTTCATTTGTATCCTGCTCTATCTCCCCATGGGGACTCAGGCCGGCTTCCAACATAGTAACAGGCAAACATCCAATGCCTACATAAACAATGCGGAGCCAGAAATAGATCTATAATTATATATACTAATTTCACATATGCATTTCCCCCTGAAACGTTTGCAAATCCTCTCTCTATATATGTGCATTTCCCTCCTGCAATATTTGCAAGCCCTATATGTTTATGTTTATGTCTATCTAGAAATCTGTGTGTGTTGATGCCATATTGTTTTTGTTGACCCTACTTTTCCACTTACAGAGCTAGTTTACTGTTTTTCTTTGAAATATGGTAAATATTGAAAAACCTTTAACCTACTGATGCCTCAATATAATTTCATTGGGATCTATTTTCATTTTGACATTTACCAATAGCTGCTGCATTTTCCACCCTCGGCTTATACTTGAGTCAATAACCTTCCCCAGTTTTCTTTGTGGTAAAATTAGGTGCCTCAGCTTATATTAGGGTCGGCTTATACTCAAGTATATACAGTAAATAAAAATACTAACCTAAGTGGGATGATGTTGCTTAGCTTCCAGGATCAGAAAAGACCACTTACACCATGGTGTGTGCAAAAATGCACATCCATTCACTTCTTGTACTGAGGTGGATAAATTCATAGTTGGAAGAGGCCCCAAAGGCAATTCAGTCCAACCCCAGTTCTGCCAGGCCGAAAGACACAATCGAAGCTTCCAAACAGATGTCCATCCAACCTCTGCTGAAAAGCTTCCAGAGAAGGAAGGAGACTCCCAAGCAGCATATTCTGATATCGAATACCTCTGGATATCAGGGTTGTTTAGATGGAATTTGAATCAGTTCCTCTTTTCAGCCTTTTTTTTGTTGTCCAAACTAAACATCGCCAGCTCCCTAAGTCATTAGAGGGCTTGGATAATAATAATAATAATAATAATAATAATAATAATAATAATAATAATAATAATAAGTTTATTTATATCCCACCTCCATCTCCCCCGAAGGGGACTCGGGGCGGCTTACAGCAAAATCAAAATATAAGCAATGATAAAATATAAAACATTAAAGGACAAAAACAAAATCAATAATAAAATATACACAATAGGTGAAAAAACACAACACAGAATTAAAACATCAGATTAAAAACAATGAGGTTGCAATAGTGGATAAGCAAGGTAGTTTCCAAACATTTGATTATTTTAGTTTCCGTTCTCTGGATGTGTTCTAGCTTGTCAGTGTCCTTGCACAAGCCTTGGAGTTGTCCGCATCTTCACTTAATCCTGGAGACTTCTAGGAAAGTATTTTCTCCGGTTTATTGGTTATTTCCCCCTAACTGCAAGGAGGGCTTTGATATTGATATACACACCTTGCTTTCTCATTTTCAGTCATCAAAGGCATCTGCGATGACTACAACCTGCAGTTCAGTGCTTTCTATGCCTGGGTTGGGCTCTGGAACAGCTTCTTCCTCGTGGTCTACTCCCTCTTTAACTTCAGCCTTGTAATGAAGCTCTTCAAAAGGTAACAATTTCTGTTTTATCAGCTGATGCTGCAAATGGGAAATCATCTAACGGCAATACAAACACACAGAAACAACAGTCCCGTTGGTACCTTATAGCTGGATCTCGATGTTATGCTCTTTCCAATTAATCTTCATAAACTTGGATTTTGGTTTCCATCCCCAAGATTGCTCTGTTAGAAAAATATTACAAGCTTGTCTTCTGATGATGCTTTATCCTGACTTGTGTGAGCAAAAAATAATTGTGTTAAATGACATTCACATAGGTGGCAAGGTTATGTGAAATGGCTTTGATTGGTAACACTTCTATGTCTATTAACAGCCTTTTTGTTGTAGCATTTGCAGGTAATAAACCTATATATATATATACACACACACACACACACACACACATACACACACACACAGTAGAGTCTCACTTATCCAAGCCTCGCTTATCCAAGCCTTTGGATTATCCAAGCCATTTTTGTAGTCAATGCTTTCAATATACAGTATATGTATATATATACATATATAGTAGAGTCTCGTTTATCCAACGTAAACGGGCCAGCAGAAGCTTGGATAAGCGAATATCTTGGATAATAAGGAGGGATTAAGGAAAAGCCTATTAAACATCAAATTAGGTTATGATTTTACAAATTAAGCATCAAAACATCATGTTATACAACAAATTTGACAGAAAAAGTAGTTCAATGCGTAGTAATGTTATGTTGTAATTACTGTATTTACGAATTTAGCACCAAAATATCATGCTATATTGAAAACATTGATTACAAAAATGGCTTGGATAATCCAGAACCTTGGATGCGCGAGTCTTGGATAAGTGAGACTCTACTGTACTTTGAACTTTGAATATGTTTTGATGGATTTTAATGGTGAATTTTTTTAGTGCTGTTTGTGTTTAATTCTGTTTTAATGTTTGTATATTTGTATATTTTAAATTGTATACTAATGTTTTCATGTCAAGCCACTTTGAGCCCCCTTTGGGGAGATAAGTAGGGTTTAAATAAATATTATAATAATTATTAAATTAAGCGTAATAAATAATAATAATAATCATCATCATCATCATCATAAGCATGCAAAAGATGGAGAAAGACACCAGAGGAATCATGGTTTCCTGTTGTACATTTTTCAGTTCAAATTAAGGTTTTGGATCTAAACAGTGATTGGCACAAAACAGGATTTGGTGCAATATCTGAACATCAGCTTAGATTTCAAACTATCCAAGTTGAGCTGGAAGGTTCTTGGAAATGCTCAGATCCTTTGCCAGTGAGGTTGCAAAACTGTTTTCATCCACTTTGATATTATTTCCTCTGCAAAAGGTACTTCTCAACGTCTCAAGATCGGTTTCACTTCTTCTGCTGTCCTTTGGTATTGACGGCTTCTATCCTTGTGTCTCTCTCTCTAGGTCGACAGAAGAAGTCATTGCACTTTTTATCTCCATCACCTTTGTGCTCGATGCCCTTAAAGGGATAACCAAAGGTAAGTCCCGAGGAAAACCAGGCAATAGCATGCCAGTATGTCTCCAGTAACAGAGGGAATAATAGAAATATAGAGTTGGGAAAGACCCTATACCAGTGATGGGCAACCTTTTGCACTTGGTGTGTCAAAATTCACCAAAAAACCTACCCCGTTTCCCCGAAAATAAGACATCCTCTGAAAGTAAGACCTAGTAGAGGTTTTGCTGAATTGCTAAATATAAAGCCTCCCCTGAAAGTAAGACCTAGCAAAGTTTTTGTTTGGAAGCATGCCCAACAAACAGAACACCAGAGGATCAGTAAATGTATGTACCATAGATTCTTGAACATGGAAATAATGGTAGTAACAAGAAATTCTTGATAGGATTCACAGTTTGTCTGGTTATGTTGGTTTGTGAAGACAACTACTGTACAATATATAATAAATGTTCATTTTTTTGGTTCAACAATAAATATGAATTCTTCTTCATGGAAAAATAAGACATCCACTGAAAATAAGACCTAGAGCATCTTTGGGAGCAAAAATTAATATAAGACACTGTCTTATTTTCGGGGAAACACGGTAGCATGACTTGGGTGGTGTGTCACTTCGAGAAAAAAACCATAATTTCACAATATATATCGTTTAAATAACAAAAATGTATAATTGTAATATATAACTGCATTTAATAAATCAAAAACTATTTCCATGTACAACGATCTATGGTACCTCTTGCAATTTCCACGCTGATTTCTCTCTATTGTAGTTTCAATGTAGTCATGAATAATGAATAATATAATAATAATATAATAATATACTACAATAATAATAGAATAATAGAATGATTTTATATATGTGTGTGTGTGTGTGCGTGTAATGTGCATAATTCCCATGGAGTAAACAACAAAACCACTGGACCAAATCACACCAAATTTGTCATCCAAATTTAGTCATCCAATCAATCTGCATGCGGCAGCGTGTCAGCAAAAATGGTTAGGCGTGGCAGTGCTGACACGCGTGTCATATGTTGGCCATCACTGCCCTATACCATGATTAAAAGGGCCATCCAGTCCGATCCTGTTCTGCCATGCAGGAAGACACAATCCAAGCACTCCTTGCAGATGGCCAGCCTGTTTAAAAGCCTCCAGGGAAGGAGACTGCTGGATTCCTAGAAAATAACATTTTCTACTATTAAACATCTCTTGCAATCAGGAAGGTTTTGACATTCAAGCGGAATCCCCTTTCCTGTTTTTTGAATACATTCTCTTCGTATTAGTCTCTGGAGCAATGCAAAACAACCCTGCCCCCTTTTCAATAGCACATCCTTTCAATTACACTATGTAACAAAATATAAAAAAAAATTCTGTAACTAGTTCGAAAGTGTTATTTCCTGTTTAATTGTACACTCCTTACTTTGAAAGTAGTTGTTCTACTCCAGAAACTTCATTTTTGTGGCACAAACTATATAGAAGTTGTTGAGACCCGATGAGATACTCATTGAAAAACCAGAGGATGTCCCTCTGCAGAAACAAAGCTTTTGCAGTTTGACAAACTTTGTAATAATAATAACAATAATAATAATAATTTTATTTTTGTATGCCGCCTCCATCTCCCCCAATGGGACTCGGAGCGGCTCACATGGGCAGCAAGCTTAATCAATACATTTAACATCAAAGGTAATCAATCATACAAAAAAATCATGATAAAAACAATTTAAACAAAACATAGTTAAAAACATCATGAGACACAATAATAAAATGATTAACAAACTTTTTCCTGTTTTTATGATAGAACCAATTAGGAAATGACATTTATAACCCAGGAACAAAAACTGTGTTTTGTAAGTGTTGTATCGTGTCAGAAGTGACTTGAGAACATACTGCAAGTCGCTTCTGGTGTGAGAGAACTGACTGTCTATAGAGACATTGCCCAGGGGACACCTGGATGTGTCTGCTAGGAGGCTTCTCTCATGTCCCTGCAAGCTAGAGCTGACAGACAGGAGCTCACTCCGTCTTGCGGATTCCAAATGGCAACCTTCAGGTCAGCAACCCAACCTTCAGGTCAGCAGTTCAGCTGGCACAAGTGTTTAATCCATTGCGTCACCGCGGCTCCTTAAATAGTGTTATTTAAACATGGTTATCATGTCCTCTCTTAATCTTCTCTTCTCGAAACTAAACATAGTTTTTCCCCCCCCCCAGCAAAATGATTTCCCATCGTCTTAGCATGCAAAACCAGTACATCACTCTCTTGTTCTGGTAGCTTTTGCAAAGTACTTTCCATTAGAAGTGCAGTCATGAATACTAAATTTACCGAAAACAAGTAGTAAATCACAGGACTATGAGCAGTATAAAATTAATTGAAGGGAGAAGACAAAATTGGTATTATTATGATGTTCGGCTTTAAAAATATAGTGTGTGGTTTGGTTAGAAATTGCCTTGAGCTCTCCAAGAGTGGAAAGACAGGTTTGTCAAATGCCCTGAGCAAATAAATAAAATAAATATTTTACATTTTTTTTTTCTTAGCAGCGAAAGCTAGGGATTAACTGTTTTTCTCTTTGTGTGAAAGTGTTGTTGTGTTGACTTCAGTAAGTACTAGGGATGTGCGATCCATTAAAAAAATGGATCAAAAATCATTACAAAACTGAGGGCACGGGCACTTCGTTTCTAAAATGTTTCTAAAGTGTTTCTAAAGTATAGTTTGAAACATTCATTACTATAACGAGAGTAACGAAATTTTGTCACTACAGTTTATTGTTATAGTAATTGCGTATACATTAATTATTATAATTGGGGAGACTTCAGGGGCTCTTTTCTCCTTCATATTTAAAGCTATTGGAGTGAAACATATTACAATGGTAGAACACATTTACCACTATTAGCCCACCAAATTTCAGAAGGTTTAACTTATCCACTGATGTTTGGGCAATTTTAAAAATATTTATAAACAATTTAAAAAAACTACAAGAGCTATCTACTTGCATTTTATATGCAATGCACAAGATAACCAGGGCATCAATCCCCAGAAGTTTCAGAAACTTCTACACACATTTTTGGAGATTTTTAAAAGTTTAGACAAAAACTATGTATTCTCTCCTCCCCAAAAAAGTGACAACAGCCTGTCAGTCTTTATGACACACAACCACATAACTTCAACTTAGGACAGATTTATACTACGACTTACTTACTTTAGTTCTCTTTGCAGATTCAGTAATGTTATTTATTATTATTAGACTGACTCTAAACAGTTGGTGCCATTGGGGCTTTCATGTGCTAAGCACTGCATTTTGGGAAATGTAGTTCAGGGCAGGGCCTTTTGCATTCCCAAACTACATTTCTAAGTGTTGTCGAAGGCTTTCATGGCCGGGATCACAGGGTTGTTGTATGTTTTCCAGGATGTATGGCCATGTTCCAGAAGCATTCTCTCCTGACGTTTCACCCACATCTATGACAGGCGAAACCTCTGAGGATGCCTGCCATAGATGTGGGCGAAACGTCAGGAGAGAATGCAGCCCAGAAAACACACAACCCTACATTTCTACAAATGTTGTGTTCTCGGTCTCCAACCCAAGTCTGCTAGTCTCACCTCCAGTGCCTTCTTTATGGTAATCGAGCCAAAGAAAAACAGGAAAGCTTAATGCTTATACTGAAAATTAAACTGACCTTGGGAGGCATCCGAATGTTACAGAATCTCGATGAAAATTATTGGTGCGTGTTTCAATTCTTAAATCCCACCCCACCATTCCTGCATGTTTCTAATATCGATTGGTATGCACTAATTTAATGAATTTGATACGAAATACAAATTAGAAACGAAATTATGCCCATCCCTAGGATGTACGGGCGGCCCCCTGTATCCACGGATTCACCATCAGTAGATCGAAAATACGAGGGTTGAATGAAAAGTAATGCCTCCACCTTCGTAACTCCTCAGTGGATGGCAGTCCTGGTCTGCGGCAGGTCCTGGCTTGTTCAGTAGACTCTCCTCTACAGTTCCATTTGGAGGGAAGCCTTAGCATTTAACGGTTGTGTTGTTAAAATGCAAAGTATGGAACCCTGCGCAGACGGTCGGTCAATGCGACTTAAGCAACGTGCAGTCATTGAATTCTTGACAGCAGAAGGTGTCACCCCAAAGGAGATTCATCAGAGAATGCAAGCTGTTTATGGGGATTGTGTTGATGTGAGTCCTGTGCGTCGTTGGGTGAGTAAGTTTAAAGATGTTGAGGTGGGAACATCTGACTTGCATCACAAACAAAGAGTTGGATGTCCTGTGACAGCAACCACCGAGTTTCAAAGCAAAAGGTCGACAGATTGATTCAGGACGATCGCCGTATCACTCAGAGAGAAATTTCAAGCATAATCGGCATTTCACAAGAATGTGTGGGTCACACATTTGCTTGGCTATCAGAAGATCTGTGCACGATGGGTCCTGTGAGACGCCGGTTGCGGAAACAGAGTGTCGACTTCTTCCGTGACGGCTTCAGAAAACTTGTTCATCATTGGCAGAAATGTATCCAATTGTCTGGTTATTATGTGGAAAAGTGAATAGCTGTGTGGCCATGTTCTAGAAGTATTCTCTCCTGACGTTTCGCCCACATCTATGGCAGGCATCCTCAGAGGTTGTGAGGTATGGAAAAACTAAGCAAGGAATGTTTATATATATCTGTGGGAAGTCCAGGGTGAGGAACGTCAGGAGAGAATACTTCTAGAACATGGCCATACAGCCCGAGAAACATACAACAACCCTGTGATCCCGGCCATGAAAGCCTTCAACAACACATGTGTCCAATTGTCTGGTGATTATGTGGAAAAGTGAATAGTGGTAGTTAAAGAGCATATTCTAAGGACTGTTTCTGCGTTTGATTTATTAAAATATTCCCATCCAAACCCGATGATAATAATAATAATAATAATAATAATAATAATAATAATAATAATAATAATAACAACAACAACTTTATTTTTATACCCCGCCCCATCTCCCCGAAGGGACTCGGTGTGGCTTACATGGGGCCTAGCCCGATAAAACAATCAAATATCAATGATAAAACAATAAAACAATTATACCAATAAAACCTCAATTATCAGTAAAACAATCGATAAAATCGACATGAAGCATACAATATTAAAACAGAAGACTAATTCATAAAACCCAGTACAGAATGTGCCGGAATGGGGAAGGTAAGCAATGAAGGTGGAGGCATTACTTTTTATTCAACCCTCGTAATATCAATTGGTATGTAGGAATTTAACAAATTTGATACGAAATACAAATTAAAAATGAAATTATGTACATCCCTAGGAAATACAGCCGGCCCTCTGTATCCACAGATTCACCAACTGTTGATCAAAAATACTTTTTGAAATGCAAAAATTTTTTTACAGTGCCGTTGTATATAATGGGATTTGAGCATCTATGTATTATGGTATCCACAGGGTTCCTGAAACCAAGTTCCAGTGGATACCGGGGACCTGTTGTATATTTTTTACTTCTGTCCCTGAAATCCAAATCAGTGCATTCCAGGTCTTCCTGCTCTTTCTCAGTGGAACGGTTAACGTTGTGGGGGAATGCCCTTCTCATCACCGCAGATGTCCCGTTTCCTTCCAAAGGGACGATCAACTTGGTATTTATCTCCTTTTTTGCTCCGTCAGCGATGCCAGAAAGAAAGAGGAGGGGGTCGGTTGCCCGGCAAAGGCCCTTTTGTCGCCCTGGCCGTGGATGTTTGTGTGCAAATCTGGGAGTTCAAGCCACACATGATATTTTTCTCCAGCCGGGCGGGTGACCCTTGTGTTTTTGCAGCGTTTGCCGACTCAGGCCCCCGAAGCTGTGCTCTTGTTTGATCTTGACTTCTGCACTTTGCAGGAAACAGCCAGCCGGCAGCTGAAGCAAACAAGAAAGGCAAAAAACGGGATCAGAGGGACCTTAAATAACTCGCTCTGCTAGGAGAGGTCTCCCGTCAGTTAGGCTGTGGCAGCTGCCTTGTGTTATTTAACACCCGTAATCCCTCCCGTTGCTGCAAAGGGATTCATCCGGCTGCCGTTCTGGGCTGCGTCCATCTGAGTTGGCCGCAGGGCCTTCGCTACGAAATCCTTGCTAAGTGGCAAGGGATGACGGCTGGAACGCCAGCCATTTCTGAACACATTCCAGTGGTGGGAAAGATGCTTCCTCTGCCATACATGGCATTGCGCTTCCAGAACTTGGCCTGTCTTTGGGTTGGTATTGAGAAGTGCTTGAGTGCCATCTAATCATCTCAAACATACAGTGAACATATTGACAAGATTGGTTTAGAACAGGACTTCTCGATTTTTTTCAGCCCTTTTTGAAGCAAAAGTTTCTCATCGAGTCCTAAGAAATGTTTATATGATTATTACATAACATCACAGTACACATGCACATGTCTGAAATTTGTCTCTGAGTTTTGAGCTCTTCCCAAGGGCCTAGGATATTAGAAGTATTTTTGCAGAATATGCGCAGTTCTGAGAAGTGCTCCCTTCTGCAGCATGTAGATTGATGTTCTGTCCAAATTAAGGCTTTTCCAGTGCCTCCAAGCACACCAACCACTGTTGGTATCACTGTTGTTCTCTTTTGCCACAGTCATCCAATTTCAATTTGTAATTCCTTGTATTTCGTGATCTTTTCCAGCTCTTTGTTCTCTCTTGTCTCCTGGTACTGCAATGTCTATTACTATTATTGTTATTATTTTTATTATTATTGTTGTTGTTGTTGTTGTTATTTTATTATGACACAGCAAACAAGATAGATATAGTGGATTTCATATCACAAAACCTCAAGTCGAACACTTCCCAAGTGTCTAGGACTGTGTGATGTATTTTCGGATGATGCACGCAGATCCCAGTCAGGTGGCCTTTTGCAGTTGGCAGATCGTAATTTTGTCAATGTCTATTGTTTCCAAATGCCGGCTGAGATCTTTTGGCACGGCACCCAGTGTGCCGACCACCACCGAGACCACCTGCCAGAGCCTTTGCAGTTCGATCTTGAGGTCATGATAGAGGCTGGGTTTTTCCTGTTGTTTTTTATCAATGCGACTGTCACCTGGGATGGCAACATCAGTAATCCAAACCTTTTTCTTTTCCACGACTGTGATGTCTGGTGTGTTGTGTTCCAGAACTTTGTCAGTCTGGATTCGGAAGTCCCACAGTATCTTTGCGTGCTCATTTTCCAATACTTTTGCAGGTTTGTGATCCCACCAGTTCTTTGCTGCTGTGAGGTGGTACTTGAGGCATAAGTTCCAGTGGATCATTTGGGCCACATAGTTGTGCCTCTGTTTGTAGTCTGTCTGTGTGATTTTCTCACAGCAGCTGAGGATATGATCAATGGTTTTGTCAGCTTCCTTGCACAGTCTGCATTTTGGGTCATCAGCTGATTTTTCGATCTTGGCCTTGATTGCCTTTGTCCTGATGTCTTGCTCCTGGGCTGCAAGGATCAGGCCTTCTGTCTCCTTCCTTCTTCAGGGTCCCATTCGTGAGCCAGAGCCAGGTCTTCTCCTTATCAAGCTTTCCGTCAATTTTGTCAAGGAACTTTCCATGCAATGTTATGTTGTGCCAGCTGTCAGCTCTAGTTTGTAGTGCGGTTTTCTTGTACTGGTTTTTTGTTTGCTGTGCTTTGAGGAGTTTCTGATTTTGTCAAGGACCTGCCCGTGCAATGCTTTGTTGGATGCTACACATCTGGTCACCATCAAGATCTTAATTCCCCTTTTCTTTTGCTTTTAGTTTTTACCCACTACTACCACGTCCCAAGACCGCACAGCACTCCCGTTGGCAACGGCTCCAGCGCTTGGAACCTGTCGGTGGAGCGGTCATCGTTGGGGAACCAGACGGACGGGTCTTCGGCCCCGGTGCCCTATGGGCGCGAGACAGCCGTCCTGAGCCTCATGCTGATGCTGGGCACCCTTTGGCTCGGCCACACCTTGTACCAGTTCAAGAAAAGGTACCTTGGCGCACTGCATTTCCCCTTCTGTGCATCACATTCCTTGGAAGAAATGCAAAGTTATTATTGCTACTGTTGTTGTTATTGCCACCATCGCCATTGCAGTAGACCAGGCATGGGCAAACTAGTTCTGGCTAACAGACAGTCTACTTTATTATTATTCCAGAATTATAAATTGTTATTGGTGCATTGACTAAAGAATACATGGGCCATAGCTTTATCTGGAAAATATTAACATAGAAAGTAATATAAGAGGGAGGAGAAATTAAAGAGAATCTTTTTGAGGTTATATGGAAATGGTTTATCTGCTATATGTGTCAGAGCTGTAGCAAATTCAAACCAATCTTAGAGTAAGTGAGATTTTGCATAAATGACTAACCAAGTAGAAGATAATTTAGTAGTGAGAAAATTGGAAAGGAATCCCTTTGTAAATGTTTTTGATTTGTGGGAGGGAGTACGGATGAGATAACTTTCGATATGTTTTAGTGGATTTGAATTTATGTTCTATTTCTATTTTAATGTTTTTATATATTTTAAATTGTATGTGAATGTTTTTATGTTAAACTGCTTTGAGTCTCCTTCAGGAGAGATAAAGCGCAGTATAAATAAAAATAATAATGGGTTGCTGTGAGTTTTCCGGGCTGTATGGCCACGTTCCAGAAGCATTCTCTCCTGACATTTCACCCACATTTATGGCAGGCATCCTCAGAGATTGTGAGGTCTGTTGGAAACTAGGCAAGAGGGGTTTATATATCTGTGGAATAATGTCCAGGGTGGGAGAAACAATCAGGGCCAGCTAACGCCTCCCGACTAAGGATTCCCCCAGGCAGGAAGCAGCCAGGCTTTGAAGCTGCAAGGATATTCAGTGTTAATCAAGGTGACCAACTGCAACATTCACACTTGCTTCAAACAGACGTTTCACATATATATAAACCCCACTTGCCTAGTTTCCAACAGACTTCACAACCTCTGAGGATGCCTGCCATAGATGTGGGTGAAATGTCAGGAGAGAATGCTACTGGAACATGGCCATACAGTCCAGAAAACTCACAGCAACCCAGTGATTCCAGCCATGAAAACCTTTGACAAAATAATAATAATAATAATAATAATAATAATAACGTAATAGTAAACAACAGAAAGATTTTAAATTATGATTTCTTGCGGTATTGTCATATTCTATATATTAAAAATAACTGCATTGACTTGATATTAATATTAGATTAATTAAGAGTAATTTTATGGTATTTGCAAAATTACTCTTGTACTTTAGAGTAAGTAAATAACTCTAATTATTACTAAAAGATTGTTTACATAAATAGTGTACTTATCAAGATTTAATGTTAGATTAGATAGAAAGGTAAAGTAAAAGAAAAAGAGAAAAATAGAGATAATAAAGATAAAAGTGTTTCTGTTTTTGACTTCCTGGTATCTTCATGAGGTCTTGTCATTTTCTTTCTTTCTTTTTAAAAAATATATACATATGTATAAACCTTTCAATGTAACGAACTGCAGTAACATAAGTTACGGTGAACCATGCCAAGTTTTAAATTTTCATTGCCGTTATAAATTGAAAGTATAATTAGTGGTATAAAGTATTAATTCTTTGACTTCTTATGCATATATATGCCTAATAGTATTTCTAATAGTATTTCTTCCCCTTTTGCAGCCCTTATTTGCACGCCAGAGTCCGCGAGATCCTGTCCGATTGTGCCTTACCCATTTCTGTCCTAACCTTCTCCATTATTGGGTCCTATTTCTTCAAAGAAATAAAAAGTAAGTGAACTTTTTCACTCCTAATCATGGGCTGATAGAGGGGGAGAAAAAACAAGGAATCCGGCAGCCAATTGTGGAATTCCACTCCCAAGAATTAATCTGTTTGTCTCATTCCCCGCAGACTTCACAATCAGAGTTAATTCATGCCACGAACTCATCAAACGAGACGGTCTCCACAGGGTCTGTTTGATCCCTGTCGGTTTTTCCATCCTATAATTGAATTAAAATGGCACTTTCTGATTGTGTTGATCTTTCGGGTTGTTGCGGCAAGGAACAAAAGGGACGAATAATTAGCCAAGGCAGGAAGGCAAGTGTGCAGATGCGAAGCTGATGCGTTTGACCTGTGCTTTTTTTCTTTTCCCCACGATACTACTTTATATATTTTTCCCCTAATTAAAATGCTCTAATAGTTTGGGAACATCTGGCTGGATTATCGCAAGGAAATCTACAGAGTTATTACCAAAGTTATGGGCCAAATAGATCACCTTTTCCACATCAGGAAGGGAGACAGGAATTGTATGCATTAGGCGATGACGCGAATGGGAAATGAATGGAAACGAATTAAGGAAAAGACCCTTCCCTTTGCCTTCATCTCATCCCTTCAAACCGGGAAAGTGTCCGATTTGTGTGAGTGCCGTTGACTTCCTTCATGATCATTGCTCCCATGGAGCATTACAAACCCATTTCATGGCTTTGAAAAGGCTCAGAAATGGCTCTCCTTTCAGAGGAAAATGCCTCCGCTACAATTGGAATTGGCCCCATGCGTCGTCGGAGGGATGAAAGATTTAGTTCTGGTCTTTGTCCCATCTTCATGTGTGGTTGTTTTCCTATGATACAGCTGCCTTCCCACCTGCAACAGAGAAAAACATGGTTGTTTTGGCACATAGAGAATGTCGGGAACATGTCACCGCAAGGTGGTTTGAGGACAACCTCTGAAAATTGCTTTGGATGGGTTGTGTTGTTGTCACTCTTGGCCATCAAGCCAGCCCTGGGAATGAGAGACCTCCAAAAAAGGAAAAAGTATGGTCATCAACTCTCCATTCCAGGTCTTGCAAAAGTTAGGATGTCATCAAAATGTATTAACTCTACGCTGTAGATCAATGGTTCCCAACCTTTTTTTGACCAGGGACCACTCTCCAACATTAGTACCAAAAAGGTTACAAATCAGTTTTTGGTCAACTTTAGATTCGGTTTGGTTATCTGGGGTGCTGATTCAGAAAATTGCATTGGATAGACCACATCAGTGTTTCGCCTCAGCGCTGGTTCACCTTGCTCTTAACACACACTCCACCACAGCAGACTGGGTTTAAAACAGTGTATCGATAAAAGATAGCAAATCTGAATAAAAAGCAGTAAAGAAAGCAATAATCCAAATGCAAAGGCAATCAGTAAAAAGCAATAATTCAAATGCAAAGGCAGTTTGTAGAATATAGTTCAAAGTCTCTGATATAGTAAATCAGTCCTGAAAACAAGGCAGCATGAACTTCAATATACAAGATCCAAGCATGAACGAAAGCAAGAAACCTTTTCCATGAGCAGAGACAAGACAGGAACTCTGCTTCCAAAATCAACGTTGCTTTGTTTGAAATCTTTCCCCATTTCTCCCTTATTTAACCATACTTACAGGCCAAGAAAGCCTAGAAAACATACAACAACCAAGCATTCCTTTGTCCTTGGGTTCCCACACGTTTACCAGCTATCCTAAGAGAACGTCTGGGATGATGAACTTTTAACCTTAACCTTGTTTCCCTAACTAAGGAAGACTCCTCTGACTCACTGCCAGAGACACCTGGGACTTGTTGATGTTCTGAACTTTGTTGATGTTCTGAATCCTTTGATTCTGGCTTCTTCTTCACTGCTAGTCTGCGGCCTCCCTAACAATTCAGAGCCTTCAACCTTTCCCTCATCAGCATTTCCTTGATCAGCCTGCATAAACCCAAATCCCCCTTCATCATCAGACTGAACCACAACAATCAGCTCTAGTTTCTGATGCAGAACATATGCCATCCAGTAGTCACCATCTGCTTGCCCACAGAAAAACATATTTAATAATCTAGAGCTGATGTGGTCTATCCAATGCATTTTTCTGAATCAGCACACCAAATAATCCCAGGAATAGGCCTAAAAATGAAGACACCAAGGCATCTTCCAGGTGCCACATGGAGCAGCTCCACTCAAGGGGAGGGAGGAGGAGGAGAAGCAGCAGTCAGGAGGCTTGTTGTCGTGCCTTTCGTAGGTAGTCAACCTCTCCCTTCCTGACATTCCTGTTGCCTTGGCACTATAAGAGGGTTTCGCAAGACGGGTTGCTCTTGTTATCACGGTGTAGTAACGGTGAGGGTGCGGACCATATTTTAGTTCTTGGGGACCACTGTTGATCCATGGACCACAGGTTGGGAACCGCTTCTGTAGATGCACCCTAGGGCAAATAAGGAAGAAGTTCATAATTTTGTGCCATAAAGAAAGGAAAGTGTGCAATAATAAGTTAGTCCCTGGTTTATTTTATCTTTCGTGGATTCATGCTATCATGAAAAAGTTAGTACTTAAACATAGTTAGTCTTACAGAGGCCGCTTATTTTCTTCTCCATCCTTTTTGCTTTTCATGCTGGAACAGTTGCCTTTGAGAAATTGTATCTTAGATCTAAAACCAACTAGCCACACAAATAACAAACTTCGGGGAAAAAATCTGTTCCTGGTTTGAAAGTGTTATTTCCTATTTAATTGTGTGACACTTACTTTGAAAGTAGTTGTTCTAATTCAGAAACTTGTGGCTGCCGCAAACTGTTGAATTGGTTGAGGCTTGATGCAATATTTATTGGAAAACTAGAGCAAGATATGCCGTAGGGTGTCCTTCCCACAGATTTTTACAGTTTAATCAACTTTTTCCATGTTTTTGATGATAGAACCAATTAGGAAATGACATTTATAATCCAGGAACAAAAATTGTGATACATACAGTAATTGAAAGTTTACATTTGTAGCTGAGGCAGTATGTGTGAGTTTTATCAATAGCAAAATTTGCATTGTGAATATGTTGTGAACCATAGGACTGTCGTATGTTTACATGGTTGGGGCATGGCTTTCTGCCCTCATTGGCAAACGATAGCCCAGTAATATCTTTCTACCTATAACTTACAAACAGTGGGTGCATCTACACTGTAGAATTCATGCAGTTTGACACCACTTTCATAGCTATGGGTCAATGCTGTGGAGTCCTGAAAGCTGTTAGGAATTGTGAGAATTGAAGCCCAAAACACCTGGAGGGCCAAAGTTGGCTCATGCCTGGTCTACATTGTAAAAGTAATGCAGTTTGACACCTCTCCATAAAGGTGAAGGTTTACTTGGAAGGCTTGAGAGTCAAGTTGAGCTGTCTTCCACTCTGCATGATGGTTAATTGTGACTACTATTATTATATTCCCGTCTTCATCAGAAATGTGCTACCAAACCAATGCTCTATGGTGCTAACCTGCCTCTTGCTTTTCTTTTCAGTGTCGAAATTTAACTACAACAAATCGGAGAGCTTGTTCGAGTTGGCGCCTCTCCGGGACCTCTCCATCGGCTCCGTCGTGAGCGCCATGGGCCTCGGGTTCCTCCTTTCCATGCTTTTTTTCATAGAGCAGAATATCGTGGCATCGCTCACAAACGCCCCAGAGAACAGGTAATTTATTCCGGAGAATCTGCTCTATTGCTCTTGCGTTGACATTAACCTTGTGTTGTCGAAGGCTTTCATGGCCGGGATCACAGGGTTGTTGTATGTCTTTCGGGCTGTGTGGCCTTGTTCCAGAAGTATTCTCTCCTGACGTTTCGCCCACATCTATGGCAGGCATCCTCAGAGGTTGTGAGGTATGGATAAACTCAGCAAGGAATGTTTATATATATCTGTGGGAAGTCTAGGGTGAGGGACCAGCGTAAATGTTCCAGTCAATCACCCTAATTTGCATTGAATGGCTACATCTATTAGCTACTTTCTGCCTGGGGGTATTCTTTGTTAACTGTCCCTAGTTCCCATGTCTCAGAGTGTTGCTTCTTATTTACTGCTCCGATTTTTGAGTTTTGTAATACTGGTAGCCAGATTTTGTTCATTTTCATGGTTTCCTGCTTTCTGTTGAAGTTGTCCACATGCTTGTGGATTTCAATGGCTTCTCTGTGTAGTCTGACATGATAGTTGTTGGACTGGTCCAGCATTTCTGTGTTCTCAAATAATATCCTGTTTCCAGGTTGGTTCATCAAGTGCTCTGCTATGGCTGATTTCTCTGGTTGAGTGAGTCTGCAGTCCCTTTCATGTTCTTTGACTCGTGTTTGTGCGCTGCGTTTGGTGAAATATGAAACATGAAACATGAAATTCACAAACATGTGGACAACTTCAGCAGAAAGGAGGAAACCATGAAAATGAACAAAATCTGGCTACCAGTATTACCAGTATTAAAAAACTCAAAAATCAGAGCAGTAAATAAGAAGCAACACTCTGAGACATGGGAACTAGGGGCAGTTAACAAAAGGATGTCCCCAGGCAGAAAGTAGCTAGTAGATGTAGCCATTCAATGCAAATTAGGGTGATTAACTGGAACATTTACGCTGGTCCCTCACCCTAGACTTCCCACAGATATATATAAACATTCCTTGCTTAGTTTATCCATACCTCACAACCTCTGAGGATGCCTACCATAGATGTGGGTGAAACGTCAGGAGAGAATACTTCTGGAACATGGCCACACAGCCGAAAGACATACAACAACCCTGACATTAATCTTGGTTGACCTTTGGGACGTCACTTGTCTGTATTTATTATGGAGACCTCAGTTCAAGTTTCCACTCAGCCATGAAAACCTACTGGGCAGGTCACACACTCTCAGCCCAACTCAATAATAACTTTACCTTAGTGTCACCATAAGTTGGAAACATACAACCCAAAACACTCACAAACCCTGCTTTTCCAAAGTCTTCGTCCAGCATTGAAACCAAATGGCCTGTACTCACTCTCAAGCACAGACTACAATAGAATTCTAGAGTTGGAAGGGACCCCAAGGGCCCTTGATTTTGTGTCCTTTGATGCCCTGTCATTCTTCCCCTTTATTAGCTTATTGGAAAGAAAACAAGGTTAGTGTTTATTCCATTGCAGCGGCAGCTCCCTTTGCGCATTGCTGGAGATGTTGTGGGGGCGGCTGAGCTCCATGTAGGACACGGATTGCAGCGTGGCCTCCCTTTTATGTCGCTGCAAGACTTGATGTACGCACGCACATAGGGGCGAGAAGCTGAGGGATTCAGATATTCCCTTTGATATTTCTGCCCTGAGTATAACAAATCAGTGTGTCATGCAAGGAATAGAAGAAGACGTGATGAGAGAATGTATCCTCCTCCCATCAAGGAGGAGAAAAATACTACATCCTGATAGAATCATCAGGTTGGAAGAGGCTCTAAGGTCCATCTATCCATCCAACACTTTTCTGCTATGCAGGAAGACACAATCAAAACACTCCCAACAGATGCCTATCCAGCCTTTGCTTAAAAACCTCCAGAGAAAGAGACTCCACTGGTCAATTGAGCAGCATATTCCATTGTTGAACAGTTCATCCCCTCAGAATGTTTACATGGAATTAGTATCTTACACATGGCATAATTTTCCCTATGGAAACATTTGGGTATTTTTGTCCAATGCAAAATTGGGCCCATTGGGTTCAAGGTCTCCCAACACAAATGTAGCACGTGATGTGCTATGTGCATTCAGTTGCACAATGCAGACAGTCCTCACAAAGGTTGCATCACCATCCTGGCTGCGCATTCACTTGCGCCACACCGATAATCAACACAAAGGCCACGTAACCTGGCTGCTTCTCAAACCGAAGTATGTTCGGTCAGTTCTACTATCACTCTGGCCCCGGCTCAGAGAGGACTTAGGGTGCATCTATACTGTTGAATAAATGCAGTTTGACATCACTATAAATTGCTAAGGTTTTGCATTTTGATGAGACACCATCACTTTCTGGTAGAAGAGGCTAAAGACCTTGTAAAACTACAACACCCATGTTTCCATAGCATAGAACCAAGCAGTTAAAGATTCCACGGCATTGAGCCATGGTAACTAAGGTGGTATCAAACTGCATTAATTCTACAGTGTAGATGTGTCCCTAGACAAAAAAGCTTCCAAAGGTTCCTTTTTTACTACTACCAGAATCCTTCCAATTATTGTTGTTGTTGCCTTTATTTCTTCTCATAGGGAGTCAAGTTGATTCACAGTAATACGAAACAGCCTAAAGAGTTTAAAACACAGAAAATACAATTAAAATATGTCAATGAATACAAATCCAATAAATCCAATTAAAAAGTTCATTTGAAGCTCACCATTCCAACCAAATCCCACCCACAACCCCCTCTGCATTATTCTGGGATTCAGTGTGTTGTCAAAGGCTTTCATGGCCGGGATCACAGGGTTGTTGTGTGTTTTCCGGGATGTATGGCCATATTCCAGAAGTATTCTCTCCTGACGTTTCGCCCACATCTATGGCAGGCATCCTCAGAGGTTGTGAGATATATCATACACCTCACAACCTCTGAGGATGTCTGCCATAGATGTGGGCCAAACGTCAGGAGAGAATACTTCTGGAACATGGCCATATAGCCTGGAAAACACACAACAACCCTATTTAGAGATTCCTCAACCCAAAATTTAACTTTCTCCCATTCTCAGATCCAGGTGTTATGTTGCTATCTTTGTCTCCCAGAGAGCTTCTCTTATGTTGGTGGGAGGATGATGGGTAGCAGAGTGTAATCCAAAAACATCATCCCGGTCTCACCTCCTTTTCCAGACTGTCTTCCCATGTGGATAAACAGCACTGGTCAAACACACTCCAGCAGACGAAGGTTCAGTTGAAAATCCAATGGCTATAAATCTTTATTTACATAACTATATACAAATAGAACAAATCAGTCCTTTCTCCATGAGTGCTCTTGCCGAAGCAACTCACACACACACAGAAGACACTCCTCTGCATTCCACAGGACAAGAAGAAAGTCCCGGTCAAACAAACTTGACCCCATTGGTCCTGTGATATGTCAATCATAGCAGGCTCTCATTAACTCCATAACTGCTGAAATGCCTTGCCGAAAACTAACACAGAAGGCATTTCTAACAACTCAGATTGATTTAACATTTCACAATACACAAAACCCTGACATCTTATCCACGTTGTGTGGCTTGGTGCATCATGCACTCAATGCCAACAGGATGGGTTTCCATAGGGCAGAGACACTCTTCCAATGGGGTATTTTTTGGGCTGCTTGTTGCAGTGACCTGGCCAGTGTGTTTACATTAAATAAAACGTCACTAACAAGGGTTTATTTCAGGTTAGTCAAGGGCACCGCTTACCATTGGGACCTGCTCCTCGTTGCGCTGATCAACACGGGGCTGTCGGTGTTCGGGTTGCCCTGGATCCATGCCGCTTTCCCGCATTCGCCGATGCACGTCCGCGCCTTGGCCTACGTGGAGGAGCGGGTCGAGAACGGACACATCTACGAGACGTACGTTATGTTGTAGCGTTTGAGTGTTGCATTCACTATGTAATGCTGTTTTTGTTCCTGGGTTATAAATGTCACTTCCTAATTGGCTCTATCATAAAAACATGGGAAAAGTTTATTAAACTGCAAAAACTTTCGTTTCTGTGGGAGGGACAACCCGCAGTTTGGGTTCTGGGACGTTAGTGTTAACTTTCTGAGTTTTTTCTGTCATGGTGAACTTAAAGCAATAAACTTGCAAGGGGCCACCAACATGAATTAATAAGTAGTAAAGTAAATTTATTTATTTATTTACAGAGAAGGCACAATGAAAACCCAAACCACAGCCATCTCTGTGTCCTGGAAGCAAAGACTTGCAAAGAACTGTGGTTCCAATCACAATGAGGACCTCCCTTACAGTACCTCATTACACCACAAGAGGGAGCTTGAAATGCCATCCATAAACACTAGGGCTGTGCAAATCTGTGTTTTCTAATGACATTTCAAGCTCCCTCTTGTGGTGTAATGAGGTACTGCAGGGGAGGTCCTCGTTCTGATCGGCACCACAGTTCAGCATAGGGAGGATCCCTTGGAGTAACACCTCCCAGCATCCTTCCCACTCTATCACCCATCCTCCCTCTCTATATTGGAGGACTGCAATCAGCCATGGGGGGCTTTTATTGCACCACACTCTTTGGAGCAATGTGAAGGTAACTGAGCAGAGTCTCCTCTGTGGTGGCACCTTATGAGCAGGGGCGGCTGAAGCTACAAGCCAGGTAAGCAACTGCGGATGGCACAAAATCCGAGGGCCATGACACTTGGTTACATGCATTTCATGGCTTTATCCCTGAATGCAATGTTGCTCTCACAACGATTGTATCAACATGAATCACTTTTAAAAGCAAAGGTAAATTTATTTATTTATTTATTTATTTATTTATTTATTTATTTATTTATTTACAGTATTTATATTCCGCCCTTCTTTCTCACCCCGAAGGGGACTAAGGGCGGATGTCACGACCCAGGCTGCAGAGCACCAATAACCATACACAGAGGCCAGAATCTATCTAATATCTTTATTGAAGGAATATATAAAGTTAATAAAAACAAGTGTAGAAAATAGTTCAGAATTAGACCTTTCAGGAAAGGTCAGAATTAGTCCAAAAAAGCAATGTCCAATAAGAAATATTAAGGTCCAAAGTTGTAATCCAATAACCGAAACACTCACTTTGCCAAGCAAAGTGAGGGGAGATGACAAGGTCCTTTAGTCCATGAAACTTGAGCGAGGCTAGGAAATAACTTGATACTTGAAACAAGGCTTGAACGTGGAACAAGGTAACTAAGAACAAGAACAAGGTCCGTGGAATAACTTGATAAATCCGTGGAACAAGGCAAGGATTGATCCTGGGAAACAAGGCAAAGTCCGTAGATAAACAAAGGCTGGGAAGCAAGGCGAAGGCTGGATAGCTAGGCAAGGCTTGAGCAGGAGCGAGGCTTGAATCGGAGCGCGCTGTCCAGACACAACTCGCTCCGTAGGCTGACGAATTGACTCCGCGAAGTTACTACGCGGGTAAAACACCTAAATAGAGTCTAGCTTTCCCGCCGAAGCAGTTCTCTGGGAATCAGAACCGAAAGCTAACTCTGAGACCAGATGTGAGACTCCCCAAAGATTCTCACGAGAAGCAGTCTTAATTGGCCACATTCTTAGCTGCAATCCTTGCACTCCTGCGCGAAGCTGAATCCAAACTTCTCTGTTGTTTACAAAACTCCCGGCGCAAGAATACGGGAGAAGTAGGCTCTGGGCTTGTTTGACATACTTCTGGGAGACAACTTTCTTGCAGGTGCAAGGTTCCCAGATCTGCCTGGGAAAGATCTGGCTGAGAGGAATCCAGTTCAGACTGGGAAGGTAAAAAACCCAAGTTTTCATCTTCATCAGGAATTACAATGTCCTGAGCAGGACTACAAGGCCCATGGGTCATCACACTATCCCCCTCCTCAAGGCCCCTCCCAAACTGGGGCCCTCTCCCCGAGGCGCGAGGTCGTGGTTTGGTGGGATAGGTCTGATGAAAGCGACGGGTTAGATCAGGAGCATGGACTGTGGAGGCGTCTTCCCAAGAGCGTTCCTCAGGGCCAAAACCCACCCAGTCAATGAGATATTGTAGGCGGCGGCGGTGAAAGCGAGAATCCAAAATGTCCTCAACCTCGAACTCCTCCTCCCCATTCATCAAAACAGGAGGGGGGGCCGGTTGGTCTGTATCAGGTCGCACACCATCCGCCGGAAGGAGCAGGGAACGGTGAAACACTGGGTGAATGCGCATTGAACGCGGAAGTTGGAGTTTGAAAGTCACGGGGTTTAATTGCGCCACCACTGGATAGGGACCAATGAAACGGGCATCTAACTTCCGGCAAGGGCGGTGGGAGGGCAGAAAGCGAGTGGACAGGAAAACCCGATCTCCTACCTTGATTTCGGGGCCCGGCTGGCGATGTTTGTCAGCGTGGCGTTTATAGTCCTCCTTGGCTTGATCCAGTTGCTGGAGCAAAAGTTGTTGCACCGCTGTGAGTTCCTGCAGCCAATCCTCTGCTGCGGGAACCTCTGAAGTTTCAATGACAGGGGGGAAGAAACGTGGATGGAAGCCGTAGTTTGCAAAGAACGGCGTTTCTTTTGTAGAAGCTTGAACTCCATTGTTGTAGGCAAACTCAGACAGTGGTAACAGAGAAGCCCAATTGTCCTGTTGATAGTTTACATAACAGCGAAGATACTGCTCCAAAGTGGCATTGGTGCGCTCCGTTTGCCCATCTGTTTGGGGATGATGAGCTGAAGATAAGCGAGAGTCTATGCCCAATAGTTTTTGTAGTGCCTTCCAAAAACGAGAGGTGAATTGAGATCCACGGTCTGTGACTAAACTCTTGGGCAATCCATGTAGTCTGAAAACATGTTGAAGAAATAGATCCGCAGTTTCCTTGGCCGTGGGGAGACCTTCGCAGGGAATGAAATGGGCTAACTTGGTGAATAGGTCCACCACCACTAAGATCGTGGTGAATCCACAGGAAGGTGGTAGGTCAGTGATGAAATCCGCGGAAATTATTTCCCATGGGCGAGATGGGGTAGGAAGGGGGTGTAGAAGCCCTGAGGGCTTCTCCCTTCGTATCTTGGAGCGCTGGCATACTGGGCAGGTGTTGACATATTTTTCCACATCCTTGCGGATCTTGGGCCACCAAAAATCCCTTAGGATCAAATGCATAGTTTTAAATAGTCCGAAGTGTCCTGCTGGTTTGCAGTCATGACACAGACGAAGCGTTTTTTCCCTGCCCGGTCCGGGTGGGATATAAACATGATTTCTATAGCAGAGCAGCCCATCTTTAAGCGAAAAGGGAAAATGCAGACCTTGGCGAAGTTGGTCCTGCGCCCAGGCATCTGCTTGCTGACTAGCCCTGATTTCTTGAGCACAGATGGGTCCTGGAGTAGGGGAAGTTGAACCAATGGGAATGGATTTGGTGTTCCCCACCGTGAGCGTGGCAAAGTTCTCAGGTTGTAGCAGTTGGGATTCAAAGGTCTCCTTGCGTCCTGCAGCGTATTCCGGTTTACGTGACAGGGCGTCTGCTTGCTTGGTTTGGGCTGGGGTCACATAATGGATCTGGAAGTTGAAGCGTTCAAAGAATAAAGCCCAACGTTGCTGCCTCTGATTTAGTTTGCGGGCAGTTCTTAGATGTTCTAGATTACGATGATCAGTGTGGACTTCAATGGGAAATTTGGCCCCTTCTAGCCAATGTCTCCAAGTTTCAAAGGCTGCCTTTATGGCCAGTAGTTCTTTTTCCCAAATGGTGTAATTCCTCTCTGGTGTGGTTAGTTGACGAGAATAAAAGGCACAGGGGTGGAGGTGATCTCCCACCGGTTGTAAAAGTACAGCCCCAATTGCCACATCAGAGGCGTCCGCTTGCACCACAAAAGGGGTTCCAGGATTTGGGTGTTGTAGAATTGGCTGGGAGGTGAATAGTTTCTTTAGTTGCTGGAACCCTTTCTCTGCTTGATCAGTCCAGCGGAAAGGCTGCTTTCCACGGATGCAGCTAGTGATGGGGTCGGACCAGCGGGCAAAATCTGGAATGAACTTGCGGTAGTAGTTCGCGAACCCCAAGAAACGCTGCACCTCTTTCTTGTTAGTTGGCGCCCGCCATTCCAATACTGCTGAAACTTTGGCTGGATCCATGGAAAGCCCTAGAGGCGAGATGCGGTAACCAAGGAAATCTACCTCTTGTAGATCAAAAGCGCATTTTTCCAGCTTGGCATAAAGTCCATGATCCCGCAATCGTTGTAACACCATTTTGACGTGGTTCTCATGTTCTGATTGTGATCTGGAAAACACCAAAAAATCGTCCAGGTAGATTATCAAGAACCTGTCTAGATAGTCCTGAAAAATGTCATTGACAAAATGCTGGAACGTTGCGGGGGCTCCGCATAAACCGAAATTCATAACTCGGGACTCAAATAATCCGAATTTGGTCTGGAAGGCGGTCTTCCACTCGTCCCCTTCCCTGATGCGAACTAAGTTGTAAGCCCCCCGAAGATCCAGCTTGGTGTAAACCTTGGCTCCTCGAAGCCGATCCAGTAGATCCGAGATTAAGGGCAGGGGATAGCTGTTCCGCTTGGTGATATTGTTCAATGCTCTGTAGTCCACCACCAAGCGTAGTTCCCCTGACTTCTTCTTCACAAACATCACTGGGGAGGCGGCTGGGGATTGAGAGGGTCTGATGAATCCCTTGCGAAGGTTTGTCTCTAGGAATTCCCTGAGAGCTTCTTGCTCTGGTTCAGTCAGGGAGTAGAGATGCCCTCGCGGGATCGGGGCCCCCTCCACCAAGTCAATGGCACAGTCATAAGGTCTATGTGGGGGTAATTTTTCGGCTTCCTTCTCATTGAATACATCCCAATACTCGGAGTACTTCTTTGGCAAGGTGATGATGGGCTCGGTGTCTGTGGCATGGCATACCTTGGCTACGAGGCAATGGTTTTGGCAATACGGTGAAGCAAACTGCAGTTCTCTGTTGGACCAGGAGATGTTAGGGTCGTGGAGAGTCAGCCATGGAATTCCCAAAATCACAGGGAAATGGGGGACCTCGGTAACAAAGAAGGAAATCTCTTCCATATGTTCCCTTATCCACATCCTGGTGGGTTCCGACCACTGACTTACGGGGCCCGTCTTGAGGGGACGGCCGTCTATGGCTTGCACCACACGGGCATTCTTGAAATCATGATATTGTAATCCCAGAGAGTCGGCATACTCTCTATCGATGAAATTGTTGGTAGCTCCAGAGTCTATCATGGCGTGGATCATGACGGGTCCCCTTTTTGCTGACCATAATGTGACCACGAGAAGGAACAGGACCCCGGTTGGCGGCTCTTGGATGGATTTTTTGACCGGGTTGGCGAGCCTCTCTACACCCGGTCGTTGGCTTCCCCCGCCGGCTGTGTGCCAGTCGGCTCAGACGCCTTCGTCTCCGTGGAGGACGCCGCCGCAAGACGGGCGGCAGGCTTCCCTTTGGCTGGGCACTCTCTGGCGAAGTGGCCCCCGTTCCCGCAGTACCAGCAGAGGTTTAAGCGTTGACGACGGGCCTTCTCGGCGGCATCTAGTCTGGGACGCACATTGCCCAACTGCATCGGCACCTCCTCGCCTCCTCTGGGGTATGGGGTTGGCGGTGGGGGTCTCCACACCGGACGTGGCTGAACGCTGGCGGGAGCGGGGGGTTTTGCCCCGGCTCTACTGCCCTGGCCTCGAACCCACTGTTTCCTGTTGGCAATCATGACTTCAGCCCGTAAACATTGATCAATGAGTGCCTCGAGGGTCTGGGGAGGATCCACCTTGGAGATTTCTTCCAGCATTTCAATGTTGAGACCCTCCCGGAATTGTCCCCTGAGGGCTACATCGTTCCAGCCGGTGTTGTGGGCCAGCACTCGGAACTCGGCTATATACTGAGACATAGGTCTGTCTCCTTGGAAAAGGCGACGGAGTTTGTGACCGGCTGCCTCCAAATTGTCCTCGATTCCCCAAGTCTCCTTGAGGTGGTCCAAGAAGTGTTGCGCTGATCTTAGGTGTGGAGAGGCTTGGTCGAACAGTGCCGTCGCCCAGCTGGCCGCTGGCCCGTCTAGAAGACTGTAAACCCATGCCACTTTGATGTCTTCTTGGGGAAACTCGGCAGCACGGGCCTCCAGATAAGCTTGACATTGGCGACGGAAGACATGAACCTTAGAAGCTTCTCCAGTAAACTTGGTTGGCAACGCCATGGCCGGAAGACGAACTCCGCGTTCCTTCAAACCCCTTATTTCTCCATCCTGTGCATTGAGCTTATCACGGATTCGGTCCACCTCTTCCTTGTCGATGGTGTAGGTAATCGGCTGGCCGCTCGGCCCAGGTACGACTCCGGTAGACATTCTGGCCGAGGTTAATTGGTGCTTAGGGTGGCGGAGTCAAACTGTCACGACCCAGGCTGCAGAGCACCAATAACCATACACAGAGGCCAGAATCTATCTAATATCTTTATTGAAGGAATATATAAAGTTAATAAAAACAAGTGTAGAAAATAGTTCAGAATTAGACCTTTCAGGAAAGGTCAGAATTAGTCCAAAAAAGCAATGTCCAATAAGAAATATTAAGGTCCAAAGTTGTAATCCAATAACCGAAACACTCACTTTGCCAAGCAAAGTGAGGGGAGATGACAAGGTCCTTTAGTCCATGAAACTTGAGCGAGGCTAGGAAATAACTTGATACTTGAAACAAGGCTTGAACGTGGAACAAGGTAACTAAGAACAAGAACAAGGTCCGTGGAATAACTTGATAAATCCGTGGAACAAGGCAAGGATTGATCCTGGGAAACAAGGCAAAGTCCGTAGATAAACAAAGGCTGGGAAGCAAGGCGAAGGCTGGATAGCTAGGCAAGGCTTGAGCAGGAGCGAGGCTTGAATCGGAGCGCGCTGTCCAGACACAACTCGCTCCGTAGGCTGACGAATTGACTCCGCGAAGTTACTACGCGGGTAAAACACCTAAATAGAGTCTAGCTTTCCCGCCGAAGCAGTTCTCTGGGAATCAGAACCGAAAGCTAACTCTGAGACCAGATGTGAGACTCCCCAAAGATTCTCACGAGAAGCAGTCTTAATTGGCCACATTCTTAGCTGCAATCCTTGCACTCCTGCGCGAAGCTGAATCCAAACTTCTCTGTTGTTTACAAAACTCCCGGCGCAAGAATACGGGAGAAGTAGGCTCTGGGCTTGTTTGACATACTTCTGGGAGACAACTTTCTTGCAGGTGCAAGGTTCCCAGATCTGCCTGGGAAAGATCTGGCTGAGAGGAATCCAGTTCAGACTGGGAAGGTAAAAAACCCAAGTTTTCATCTTCATCAGGAATTACAATGTCCTGAGCAGGACTACAAGGCCCATGGGTCATCACAGCGGATCACATTGTACACATATAAGGCAAACATTCAATGCCATATAACATAAAACAGAGACAGACGCAGAGGCAATTTAAACCTTCTCCAGTTTCCAGCTTCCTGAGGGTATGCTTGATTCCGGCCACAGGGGAATGCTTCATCATCCACTGCAACGGCAACTTCCTCATTCCAACGGCAGCTGGATGATTTTATGGTGTCGTAAATTAGCCTCCCCACATATAATTGGTACCTAAATTTCCTACTTGATAGATGCAACTATCTTTCAGGTTGCTTAGGTCAACAACGAGCAGGGGCTATATTTTATTTTTAATTATCGGGTGCTCACCCCGACACAGGCTGGCCTCAAACTCATGACCTCTTGGTCAGAGTGATTTATTGCAGCTGGCTGCTAACCAGCCTGCGCCACACCCCGGCCCCTAAAGGTTTTCCCCTGACATTAAATCCAGTTGTGTCCGACTCTGGGGGTTGGTGCTCATCTCCATTTCTAAGCCGAAGAGCCGGCGTTGTCCGTAGACACCTCCTAGGTCATGTGGCTGACATGACAGCATGGAGCACCGTTACCTTCCTGCCGGAGCAGTACCTATTGATCTACTCACATTTGCATGTTTTCAAACTGCTAGGTTTGCAGAATAATAATACTAATTATAATAATTATAATAATACTTTATTTTTGTATCCTGCCCCATCTCCCCGAAGGGACTCAGGGTGGCTCACATGCGGACGAAGCTCGGTACATCATAAAATACAATGTCAAATACATTTAAAACAAGCATATAAAACAGTAAAACATGATCACAGTAAACAAGGCACTGTTAAGAAGCTGGGGCTAACAGCGGGTGCTCGCTCCGCTCCCCGGATTCGAACCTGCAAACTTTCGGCCTGCAAGTTCAGCAGCTCAGCGATTTAACACGTTATGCTATCGGGGACTCCCGCGTTAATAAGTATTGATTTCGAAACAGAATATTTTAAAGTGTAAGGATTCTGAAGAACAATGTTTGAATCTTCTCCATTCTCAGGCTTGAGCAAATTTGGCCCCTCCAGGTGTTTTGGACTTCAACTCCCACAATTCCTAACAGCCTACCGGCTGTTAGGAATTGTGGGAGTTGAAGTCCAAAACACCTGGAGGGGCCAAGTTTGCACATACCTGTCCTAGGTAAAAAAAAAAAAAATTGTATTTTTCTATGCAGAATCGTGAGCGTGAAGGAGACCCGGCTGACGACGTTGGTGGCCAACTTCTTGGTGGGCCTTTCGCTGCTTCTCCTGCCTTTCCCGCTGCAGCTGATTCCGAAGCCGGTCCTTTATGGGCTCTTCTTGTACATCGCCCTGACCTCCATCGACGGGAACCAGCTCTTCGAAAGGGTGGCCCTTCTGCTGAAAGAGCAGGTAAGCTTCCTGGACGAACGTATGGATGGACAGACCGACAGAGAGCCAGGATGAGCCACTTGGGATGGAGTCCGCCTCTGTTTCCTGAGGAAACTCATAATAATGACTTGATTAGCGCAGCGTGGAGAAAACAGAGACGTTAAATGGTCCCTGATTGCTTTTTATGATACTTCCTCCTCTCTTGCCTCTAATGCTTATTGTCTTGAATGAGCTCCTCGCAGCAAAACACGTCGGGCAAAGCGCCACCAAAATATTCCTGTAAAGGAAAAAGGAAAACAACTTTCACCCCCTGGCATCTGAAATGACTTTCTCTGATTTACCCAGAAATTAGCCACCAATGCTTGTGACAATAATAATAATAGTAGTAGTAGTAGTAATAATAATAATAATAATAATAATAATAATAATAATAATAATAATGACCATTCACCATTCCCTGCACCCTCGCAGTGATGTTGACCGGCTATATCTGCCTAGAAGATCAGGGGGCAAAGGACTCTTACAAGTAAAACAAGCAGTCAAAGAAGAAGAACATGCCCTGGCAGAATATGTCAAGCAAAGTGAAGAACCTGCTTTGATTGAAGTCAAAAATCAGAAACTCCTCAAAACACAGCAGACAAAAAACCAGTACAAGAAAACCGCACTACAAACTAGAGCTGACAGCTGGCACAACAAAACACTGCATGGAAGGTTCCTTGACAAAATTGAAGGAAAAGCTGATAAGGAGAAGACCTGGCTCTGGCTCACGAATGGGACCCTGAAGAAGGAGACAGAAGGCCTGATCCTTGAAGCCCAGGAGCAAGCCATCAGGACAAAGGCAATTCAGGCCAAGATCGAAAAATCAGCTGATGACCCAAAATGCAGACTGTGCAAGGAAGCCGGCGAAACCATTGATCATATCCTCAGCTGCTGTAAGAAAATTGCACAGACAGACTACAAACAGAGACACAACTATGTGGCCCAAATTATTCATTGGAACTTATGCCTCAAGTTCCACCTCCCAGCAGCAAAGAACTGGTGGGATCACAAACCTGCAAAAGTATTGGAGAATGAGCACACAAAGATACTGTGGGACTTCTGAATCCAGACTGACAAAGTTCTGGAACACAACACACCAGACATCACAGTTGTGGAGAAGAAAAAGGTTTGGATCATTGATGTCGCCATCCCAGGTGACAGTCACATTGACGAAAAACAACAGGAAAAACTGAGCCGCTATCAGGACCTCAAGATTGAACTGCAAAGACTCTGGCAGAAACCAGTGCAGGTGGTGCCTGTGGTGATTGGCACACTGGGTGCCGTGCCAAAAGATCTCAGCCGGCATTTGGAAACAATAGACATTGACAAACTCACAATCTGCCAACTGCAAAAGGCCACCCGACTGGGATCTGCGCGCATCATCCGAAAATACATCACATAGTCCTAGACACTTGGGAAGTGTTCGACTTGTGATTTTGTGATACGAAATACAGCATATCTATCTTGTTTGCTGTGTCATAAAATAATAATAATAATAATAATAATAATAATAATAATAATAATAATAATAATGATGATGAAATTTCCAATGGGTCCCGTGCTCTGCTGCTTTGGCCAGACCTCTTTACCTGAATAACAACACTGTGTCCAGTTCTGGGCAAAGCAACGACACGTGGAAAGTGTCCAGAGAAGGGTCACCAAAATTGCCAAAGGTCTGGAAACCATAAATCCCTTTGAGAACCATCTGGGGATATTTAGCTTGGAGAAAAGAAGGTTAAGAGGAGACATGAGAGCCAGTGTTAAATATTTGAAAGGATGTCCCATTTAGAGGGAAACAAACTTGTTTTTTAATGATCCAAAGACTCAAAAATGACAACCGTAGGACCAAACTTCATTTGTCTGCATATTCCAGATATTCCTGCCAGCTATTTATCTCTGTGTATGTGTGTGTGTGGGTTCTACCTTCCCAATCAAATTGCACTGGACTTCCATTTCCAGTGGAGACAAAATACTGGACTGTCTAGATCAGGCTTGGGCAAACTTCGGCCCTCCAGGTGTTTTGGACTTCAATTCCCACAATTCCTAACAGCCTATCGGCTAATTTCACACCCCTTAAACAGGACAATTACCACTGCTGGGTTGCTCCCTTCCTGGGAGGAATCAATAGTGGCATCATTGCATCTCCTCCTGGGGTATTTATTTAATCAACGTGTGCATTGCCCAAAACTGCAAACACTTATCACTCCCAAAGATACATTGGAGAGAATAATGGGAATTTCTGGCTCCAAATCTTTGCAAGCTTTGCAAGCAAGATTGTCTACGAATGTAATTGATAACAACTTTGGTTTGGCATCAGAAAGCCCAGGATGCCTTTTGCAGTGGACAGAGAAGGATGCGCTTGTTATACATAGATATGTATTATAAATTGAAGCCTACATCAAATTTATTCTCATGGGGTACATCTACACTGTCCAATTAATGGAGTTTGGCACCATTAGAACTGCCATGGCTCAGTATTGTGGAACCATAGGAGTTGCTTGGTGCAATTTTTTGGTACAATAATGTGATTATGTAGATGCACCCTAAGAAAGCTCTTATCTGCTACAAAGCCAGATTCTGGCTGAGGTTCTTCAAAAGTTCAAGGCTGGAGAAGCTGCTAAAAGTGACCAAAGTACAGCAATTCCGGACCAAATAGATCTGGACCAGAATCCTAGATCAAGCTAAAAAAAATTGTGTATACAGTTTTCCCTCCATATTTGTGGGTTTCGCTTTTGCACTTTTGATTATGCATGGATTTGATTAATGTTTTCTTTAGGAATCTCTAAGTCCTCCATTGTGACACTGGGGTCATTTCCCACCAAATGTGTCCATAGATTTGCACTAGAGGAACTAGTCTCATAGGTCTTTGTAGGTCCTCTAGTGCAATTCTATCATCAACTTTCCCTGCAGAAAAGAGGTAAAGCTGATGAAGGCAAGGCACAACCATTTCTGGGCAAAATAGTACCCTTAGAAGACTTTGCAACATATAATTTTGGGAAAGTGATTTTGTGCCTTGGTGTTAACTCCAGTCTATGGACCTCATCACACTAGAGCAATTATAGGCAACCTTTTGCACTTGGTGTGTCAAAATTCACCAAAAAACCTAGCATGACTTGTGTGGTGTGTCACTTTGAGAGAGAGAAACATAATTTTGCAATATGTATAGTTTAAATTTAAAAAAATGTATAATTGTAATATATAACTGTATTTAATAAATCAAAAACTATTTACTACCATTATTTCCATGTACAACCATCTATGCTACCTCTTGGAGTTTCCACGCTGATTTCTCTCTATTCTAGTTTCAATGTAGTCATGAATAAAGAATAATAATATAATAATGATATAATGGTAATAATATGATAATATACTACAATAATAATAGAATAATAATAGAATGATATAATATATATATATATATATATATGTAATGTGCATAATTCCCATGGAGTAAACAACAAAACCACTGGACCGAATCACACCAGATTTGGCCACAAAAGACATAGTCATCCAATCAATCTGCATGCGGCAGCGGGTCAGCAAAAATGACTAGGCGTGTCAGTGCTGACACGCATGTCATATGTTGGCCATCACTGCACTAGAGCTTGGATCCACTTTAAATCCACTTTAGAGAGGGGGCTTTAAATAGATCAGCAAGACAGGTCCTGGGCCTCACCAAACTCGTACAAACCGGTAGGAATGGTGGGAGCTGAAGTCCGAAATACCTGGAGGGCCGAAGTTTGCCCAAGCTTGAAATAAAGGATATTCAGCCTGTAATTGTCTGTCCATGCTGATTGTTTGTTTTTTCCAGACGGCCTACCCTCCGACCCACTACATCCGCCGGGTGCCGCAGAGGAAGATTCACTACTTCACCGGCTTGCAGGTGCTCCAACTCCTCATCCTTTGCGGCTTTGGGATGTCTCCTCTTCCCTACATGAAGATGATCTTCCCCCTCATCATGATCGGGATGATCCCCATCAGGTACTGCCTGCTTCGCAAACACTCACCTTTTCTACTTCCAGGAGAGCAGTCAAGCCATGGCGATGGGCAGCCCTTGGTCCCTTTTGCACTAGCCATGGTGACACTATGTAACACGATTTTTGTTCCTGGGTTGTAAATGCCATTTCCTAATTCTATCATAAAAACATGGGGAAAGTTTATTAAATTGCGAAAACTTTGTTTTCGTGGGACATCCTGCAGCATATTTGGCTATAGTTTTTTCAATGAATATCTCATTGAGTTGTTGCGGATTGATGATGATAAGTGGAAGCTCTTAGGCATGCCCACAATCCAGAGTTACCCGCAGAATAATAACAACATGCCATTGAGGTTTGCAGAACATTGGATAAGCGAAAATGTTGGATAATAAGGAGGGATTAAGGAAAAGCCTATTCAGCATCAAATTAATGTTATGATTTTACAAATTAAACACCAAAACATTATGTTTTGCAACAGATTGACAGAAAAGGCAGTTCAGTACACATTAACGTTATGTAGGGATTACTGTATTTACGAATTTAGCACCAAAACATCGCAATGTATTGAAAACATTGACTACAAAAACATTGACTACTAAAAGGCCAGACTGTGTTGGATAATACAGAACGTTGGATGAGTGAAGGTTGGGTATGCGAGACTCTGCTGTATTACATTATAATACTATTATCAATATTATATTTATATAGTAAAAGTAAAGGTTTCCCCTGACGTTAAGTCCAGTCGTGTCCGACTCTGGGGGTTGGTGCTCATCTCCATTTCTAAGCCAAAGAGCCGGCGTTGTCCCTAGACACCTCCAAGGTCATGTGGCCAGCATGACTACATGGAGTGCCATTACCTTCCCACCTATTGATCTACTCACATTGGCATGTTTTCGAACTGCTAGGTTGGCAGGAGCTGGAGCTAACAGTGGGCGCTCAAGCCGCTCCTGGGATTTGAACCTGGGATCTTTCGGTCTGCAAGTTCAGCAGCTCAGTGCTTTAACGTACTTCGCCATACAATATAATATATTATTGGTATAGCATAATATTCTATATATAGCATCAGGGCAGCGGACAAAACAACAAAACTACAGGCCCCCCAACCTCGAAATTTGACAACACAACCCATCATTCACGGCTATAGGTTGATACAACAAAAAGAAAAGAAAAATAAAGTCCTAATTACAGGGAGAGGAATAATAGTTTTTATCCAATTGCTGCCAGTTTGAAGGCTAAGCTCTGCCCACTTAGTCTCCTAGCAACCCACTCAGCCCAGGGCACAGGCAGAGTTAGGCCTCACTTAGGCCTCTTCCACAGATTATCTAATTTGCACTGGATTATATGGCAGTGTAGCCTCAAGACCCTTCCACATCTATATAACCCATTTAGAATCTTATATTATCTGCCTTGAACTGGATTATCTTGACTCCACACTGCCATATAATCCACGTCAGTGTGCATACTAAACATGAAGACAACCATACAACAGACATTCAATACCACCACTACCTCAACAATTTCTCACCAACACCACCAGACAACGCCACAGCAACGCGTGGCTGGGCACAGCTAGTAGTATTATATATTGTTACTAGCTGTGCCCGGCCACGCGTTGCTGTGGCAAAGTGGTGGTGGTATTGGTTAAAAATTGTTGTGTAATTTTTATTTGACGTTATTTGCATTTTTTAAATTAATTTTATTGTAAGTTATATTTTTATTTATTATATTTTATTATTTTCTTGTATTATTTTTAGTTATTTTCTGTTATTATAGTATTTTATTGTATTAATTTTTTAGTGTTTTTTTTATTATTTTTATTGGGTTGCTAGGAGACCAAGTTGGAGGAGCTTAGCCTTCTAACTGGCAGCAATTGGATAAAAGCAATTATTCCTCTCTCTCTCTAATTAGGACTTTATTTTTCTTTTCTTTTTGTTGTATCAACCTAGAGGCGTGGATGATGGGTTGTGTTGTCAAATTTCGAGGTTGGGGGGCCTGTAGTTTTGTTGTTTTGTGGGTCGCCATGATGCCATCACTCTTTTATATATATAGATATTGACACAGGAGACATGGCGGGATGGTGTCTGGCCCCAGAATGGCAGTTAGTCCTTATGTAGGCCTGAAACTAAAGATGGATCAACATTGGCAAATAATACAGTTTCAGAATGCAGATTGACTGCACTGAACTGGATCATATGAGCCTACATTGCTGTATAATCCAGTTCAATGCTTCCCTTGTTCCTCTTTTGCTCAGGTATAACTTGCTGCCCCGGATCATCGAAGCGAAATACTTAGATGCGATGGACGCTGAGCACTAAGAGTCAAGGCAGCTCGGCTTCGGCCTCGGAGACATCCCTCCGCTTTAATGGACCAGGAAGGGAGCTGTCGCCCGTCGATGAAGAAGTCGCTCCTTGGAAATCGGTCTGTTTGGGGACTTCTCTGAATTTCTCTTACCACTGCACTACTACTACTACTGCTACTCCTCTGAGGCATTGTGCCAGAGACTAACCAAGTGCCCGAATATTTTGGGGTTGGGGAGGGAGGAACGAGGGTGGGCCATGTGAGAATGTTTGCTCCTCTAAGCGGAGAGGAGCATGAAATCCCAAAGACACAGGTTTGGAACTGCAACCTTCTTCATCTCCTTTTTTTATATGCCTTTCGCCTCCCCAGAACTGGTCTGGTTCTGCCGCCGGTCCTTTTGTTTTTTACGAGCCATGTTGAACTTTGTGGCACTTTCTCCAACTTTGCGTACCTTTAAGCGGACCTTCGACTGACCATTTAGTGTCCCAGCAATTTTGGAGCACAATTAAGAACCAACCGTGGGTAAACATTGCTCTCAAAGACCCTAAATTCTGCAATGTATTCATGTCCATCATCCTCACTAGACTTAAATGGCGATGGCAGAGAGAAAACCCCTTTTTCCCACCAGGACCGGAGGCAACCAGGACTGACCCACAGCGGCTTTTACGCGACTCTTTTTTGCTGACTCTCATCCCGACTCGGAACGGTAGATTTTGCACGGAACCAGGCACTGAAATCGTGGACAGGATTCTTCTTCCCTTCCTCAGTTTCTCTGTGTACAGGACGACTTAGGTGTACATATACATATATATATATATACAGAGCCCATCTAGATTTGTGTATATATTTTGCATAGAAATGTTCTGGGTAGGAATGCCTGTCCTTTCCGGAGATTGAAAGGGTATTTTGTGCAATCAGTGTTAACTTGTACTGTATCTTACCCTCAACTTTGTCTCTCTTTATTTTCCCCCTATTTGGTTTCCTCCTGCTGTTTATGTCACTCTTTCTCTCTCGTTTCTTCATCATTTTCTCTCTTTTTTTGCCATACGACTGATGTCACCTCTTTGTTTTCCTCGTCCTTCATCTCCAACACTTTAAATTCCTCATTTTAATGGACAGTACATACAAAAAATTGCGGGTTTGAGGTTGTATTTTCCTCCTTCCTTTATTTTGTTTCCTAGCCTATGCTTCTGTTTCTTTTTTTAGTCTCTGTGCCATTTCAAGGTCTTTTTTTGTAGCCAATCTCCCTGTTTTCTCCCCACAAAACATGACATTATATTTCTGGAAGACTTCTAACGCTGCTGATGTCTGTTTTATATATCGTGTCTCCTAATGATCATTTGCGTGTGATTGTGTGTGTGTGTTGTATGTGTCTTTGGCATGTTTGGCCTACTTTTCTTTCCTTGTTTTTATTCTCTTGATGTTCCATTTTGTGTCTCAGTTCAGTGACATTTTGGTTCCTTCCTCCCTAGTATTCCCTTTGCGGTAGAATATTTGAAAAAGTTTGGGACATTCAGTAAGAAAGGTCATATCAAAAACCAGTCCAGTTTTATTCATAAATAACTTGTCCACAGTGAAGAAGCTGTGAGTTTTCCGGGTTGTCTGGCCATGTTCCAGAAGCATTCTCTCCTGACGTTTCGCCCCATCTATGGCAGGCATCCTTAGAGGTTGTGAGGTCTGTTGGAAACTAGACAAGTGGGGTTTATATATCTGTGGAATAATGTCAAGGGTGGGAGAAAGAACTCTTGTCTGTTTGTGAATGTTGCAATTAATCACCTTGATTAGCCTTGAAAAGCCTTGGAGCTTCAAAGCCTGGCTGCTTCCTGCCTGGAGGAATCCTTTGTTGGGAGGTGTTAGCTGGCCCTGATTGTTTCTTGCCTGTAATTCCCCTGTTTTCTGACTTTGTCCTTTACTGAATGTCCTGTTTTTGTAAATACTGGTAGCTGGATTTTGTTCATTTTCATGGTTGCCTCCTTTCTGTTGGACCACTCTAACAACCACTATGTCAGACTATATCAAAAATGTTGGACCACGCTAACAACCACCATGTCAGACTTCACAGAGAAGGCACTGAAATCCACAAGAATATGGACAATTTCAACAGAAAAGGGGAAAACCATGAAAATGAACAAAATCTGGCTATCGGTATTAAAAAAAACTCTAGAATCAGGACAGTAAACAAAAAACAACACTTAGCAAACAGGGGAATTCCAGACAGGAAACAATCAGGGCCAGCTAAAAGGATTCCCCCAGTCAGGCTTCATCAGAGATTGTGAAATCTGTTGGAAACTAGGTAAGTGGTGTTTATATACAGTAGAGTCTCGCTTATCCAACATAAACGTTGGATAAGCGAATATGTTGGATAATAAGGAGGCATTAAGGAAAAGCCTATTAAACATCAAATTAGGTTATGATTTTACAAACTAAGCACCAAAACATCATGTTGCACAACAAATTTAACAGAAAAAGTAGTTCAATACGCAGTAATGCTATGTAGTAATTACTGTATTTATGAATTTGGCACCAAATTATCATGATGTATTGAAAACATTGACTACAAAAATGTGTTGGATAATCCAGAATGTTGGATAAGCGAGTGTTGGATAAGTGAGACTCTACTGTATCTGGAATAATGTCCAGGGTGGAAAAAAGAAGTCTTGCAACATTCGCTCTTCCTCTAACAGACAAAAGTTCTTTCTCCCACCCTGGACATTATTCCACAGATATATAAACCCTACTTACCTAGTTTCCAACAGACCTCACAACCTCCGAGGATGCCTGCCATAGATGTGGGCGAAACATCAGGAGAGAATGCTTCTGGAACATGGCCATAGAGCCCAGTGATTCTGGCCATGAAAGCCTTTGACAACACAAAGTGAAGAAATTTTGGGACTTAATCTCTGAAAGGAGTACAAATATACCACTCCATGTGACAACGTTGTGTTTCCACAATATTCTGCATGTACAGGGTTAATTAACTCCTTTTGCCAGACTAATTAGTTCTGGATTTCACGGAGAGCAAAGCCATCTCCAAACTGAAATGATATCAACCATTCTCGGCTCTTTAAGAGAAGGTTGTTCAATTCAGAATGTTCCTAAAAACAATACGGTTTTTCCTATGGATTACTTTTTTTGCTTGAATGCACATTCTAGCATATTGTCTGGAAAGTATTAGCCACACACTGGTTGGATTCCAATGTCCCAAAATCCTGAAGTTTAAAATCCTTAATTTAAGCCAAACCTCTGGAATGTAGTAGGTTTAGACCGGCCATGGGCAAACTTGGGCCCTCCAGGTGTTTTGGACTTCAGCCGATAGGCTGTTAGGAATGGTGGGAGTTGGAGTCCAAAACACCTGGAGGGCCCAAGTTTGCCCATGCCTGGTTTAGACACTAAGAAAAGCTTTGGATGTAATTTTTAAACTAGTAGAGTTTGTCAAGTATATGAAGCTCAAGAAGCTCATATATTCACAGATCATATATTATTTTCTTTTTAGCTGTGGACTCTCGTATGAGTCCTTAAATCCTTGTGCCAAGTGATATATATATTTTTAGGTCTCCTGGCTCGTTTTTGATATGGTTTACTTGCCACGAATCTATTCCCAATCTGAGAAAGTTCAGGGACAAAGTTTTGTAGAGATATTAGAAAAATGTTTACGGAGCAGACAATTAGTTGGGTTCCAAACAGACAAGTCAAAGTGTTTGCAAACTTGGAGTTGGTGACCAGATGCCCGGACTTTCCACCCTATAGCACAGGGGTCCTCAAACTTTTTAAGTGGAGGGCCGATTCACAATCCCTCAGACTGTTGTGGGGGGGGGGGGGGCGACTATGATGAAATAGTCCAATATGAGGATTGTTGTTGTTGTGTGCCTTCAAGTCATTTCAGATTTAGGTCAACCCTAAGTCTAAAGTTTAGGACAGAGGCCAGGTCAATGACCTTGGAGGGCCTTAGTTTGGGGACCCCTGATCTAGACGATCTCATAAGACCATAGGTAAGTAAGGAGACCTCCAAAGACCATCTAGGTGATCTCATAAGATCATCGGTAAGGAAAGGGACCCTCAAAGGCCATCTAGATGATCTCATCAGGCCATCAGAAGACCATAGGTAAGGAAAGGGGCCCCCAAATGCCATCTAGATAATCTCATAAAACCATAGGTAAGGAAAGGGACCCTCAAAAGCCATCTAGATAATCTCATAAAACCATAGGTAAGGAAAATGACCTCCAAAAGCCATCTAGATAGTCTCATAAGACCATAGGTAAGAAAAGAGACCTCCAAAGACCATCTAGATGGTCTCACAGGACCATAGGTAAGGAAAATGACCTCCAAAAGCCATCTAGATGGTCTCATAAGACCATAGGTAAGAAAAGAGACCTCCAAAGACCATCTAGATGGTCTCATAAGACCATAGGTAAGAAAAGAGACCTCCAAAGACCATCTAGATGGTTTCATAAGACCATAGAGAAGGAAAGGGCCCCCCAAAGGCTACCTAGACAATCTCATAAAACCATAGGTAAGGAAAGTGACCTCCAAAAGCCATCTAGATGGTCTCTTAAGGCCGTAGCTAAGCAAAGAGACCTTCAAAGACCATCTAGACGATCTCGTAAGACCATAGGTAAGCAAAATGACCTCCAAAGACCAGGTAGACTTAGGTCAACCCTAAGTCTAAAGTTGAGGACAGGAGCCAGGTCAATGACCTTGGAGGGCTGCATCCGGCCCCTGGGCCTTAGTTTGGGGACCCCTGCTATAGCATGTCCTAAAGCCTGCCCCATATCTTGTCATCATTGCCTATGGCAAGTAAACCAAACGTAATGAAATGTTTGCAAGATATTTTGGGGAGAATGGGTCCATTGGCCACATTTTCATTAGCAACCCAACTTCCTCATACTACATGATTGCCCTTTCCCACACCAAACTTATAATTGAATATTATAATTATGGTTTGCACTGTTAGTTAACTTTTGTGTTACTTATGAATGAAGGAAAACATTCTCAGTGCAAGAAAAGCTTTACAACCTCCAGTTAAAAACCAAACAAGCAATGCTTTATATAATATTAATTATCTGTGGTGATTGTTTTTCCTACAGTTGCAACATCCATAATCCCGGTGTGTTGCCACTGATCATAGAAGTTTCTACAAATAAAACTTCACATTTGTACAATGTCACCTTCTGGGAAACCTATGGGATTGTTGGACTCCATCTTCTATCAGCCCAATGATGATGGATGATAGGAATTGGAGTCTTGCAACATGTACAGAACTTCCCCACATTTACTTAATAGGGATATGTGCAAGGATGAATGTAAACCGAAAAGCAAGTAGTGTGCATAGATTCCAAAAAGCGAACATCACGTGGTTGCTGTGAGTTTTCCAGGCTGTCTGGCCACGTTCCAGAAGCATTCTCTCCTGACGTTTCGCCCACATCTATGGCAGGCATCCTCAGAAGTTGTGAGATCTGTTGGAAACTAGGCGGAGGTTTATATATCTGTGGAAAGTTCAGGTTGGAACAAAGAATTCTTGTCTGATGCAGGCAAGTCTGAATGTTGTAATTAATCACTGTGATTAGCATTGAATAGCCTTGCAGCTTTAAAGGCTGACTGTTTCCTGCCTGGGGGATCCTTTGTTGGGAGGTGTTAGCTGGACATGATTGTGTGGTATTCCCCTTTTTTAAACAAGTCAAGAAACAATCTGGGCCAGCTAACATCTCCCAACAAAGGATTCCCTCAGGCAAGAAACAGCCAGGCTTTGAATCTGCAAGGCTATTCAATGCTAATCAAGGTGATCAGTTGCAACATACACACTTGTCTCCAGCAGACAAGAGTTCTTTCTCCCACCCTGGACATTCTACATGTATATAAACTGATTTGTTGGATTTACTTAGTGGATCTCCAGATAGTTTGCAGGCTGTGCTTCTTCATCAGCTTTGAAGCTGCAAGACTATTCAATGCTAATCAATTAATTGCAACATCCACACTTGCCTCAGACAACAGTTCTTTCTCCCAACCTAGACTTTCCATATATATAAACCCCACTTGCCTAGTTTCCGACAGACCTCACAACCCCTGAGGATGCCTGCCATAGATGTGGGCGAAACGTCAGGAGAGAATGCTTCTGGAAAATGGGCAGTCATCCCGGAAAACTCACAACAACCCAGTGATTCCGGACATGAAAGCCTTCGACAACACAGTCTAAAATGTGCTGTTTAGCTTCATAACCTGGAAGGTTCTGTACACAAGTGGAGCATAGAATATATGCACAAGGTGAATGTTAATGCAGCCATAAGCTTGGCAATCTCTATTTTTTTTCTCAGGTTTATTCATACTTTTAAGCTTTGCTTGACCAGAACTTCCTTTTCCCAATACTTCTATTCAGGAAAGACTATTGTGGCCCATACCTTTCTGCCTAACACCCAGAAATGCCCATTCCTTTTAACGTGGTTTCTTATCCAAAATTGTAGCCTTATGTGCCCCATATTCATCCATCTCCCAAACCATCCATTCATGCAATGCAAATATATTTGAGAGACCAACAACCTTCCTTGTCCAAGTGTTGGATGCTGGGTCTTATGATTGGATGAAAAGGGAGGCTTTCTCAAAATAGGCCTTTGGCCATATCCTGGACATCCAATTCTCGTCTGGACACTTTTGGGCACCGTTTTTGGCCATAATAAGCATGAGAAATAATATTTCTATGTGTTGCAGATGATATGTATTCCACGGGTTTCAGGGAAGGGTTTGTTCCTTGACCATTGTCCATTTGTCTATTTCTCTTTGAGAATCATATACTTCTCTTTCGTGCCTCTTATTCATTCATCTCCCAAAGCATCAGTCTGCAAAGCACATAAGAGACCAGTAACCTTGCATTACCAAGTATTGGATGATGGGTCAGAAAGAAAGCCTCGTCTTCCCTGTTTGAAAACATTTTCTCCCTGCATTTCTTGGTTTTGCTGGTCCGAAACAGCCGAAAGAAGCCTGTTTGACACCGAACGAGCAGACGACTCTTGCACTTTAATACCACTGTGAAGGTTAAGACAGTGAGAATGTAAATACCCAATGCTTTTATTCCAAGCTCTGTAGGTGTCTTTGTTGTCATTGCTGCTGCTGTTGTTGTCGTTGTACGCATTTTGCCAAAGAACTGGAAAGAGGAGGATATCTCTGTTGTGTTTTCCTTGTCAGAAGAAGGCATGGAACGCCTCTTTGTTTGCACCATCCTTGATATGAGCAGAACTGGGCAAAACAAATGCATGGCGACGAGTTTGAATTCCTTCTTTGTATTTTTCATGCAACCAGCCAACCTTCTCCAAGGGTGTGCATCAAACTACAACACCATCCATCATCCCCATCCAGAAAGCATGGTTCATTTCTTCTGAACAGCAGTGGGATCTCAAGTATACAATGGATAATATTTTGGGGGGGTCTTTCCCATCCCATGTACGAGGGTTGAATGAAAAGTAATGCCTCCCCCTTCATAACTCCTCAACAGATGGCAGTCCTGGTCTGCAGCAGGTCCTGGCTTGTTCAGTAGACTCTCCTCTACAGTTCCATTTAGCGGGAAGCCTTAGCATTGAACAGTTGTGTTGTTAAAGGGCGAAGTATGAAACCCTGCACAGACGAGGTAGCCTTAGCATTGAACGGTTGTGTTGTTAAAGTGCGAAGTATGGAACCCTGCGCAGACGGGGAAGCCTTAGCATTGAACGGTTGTGTTGTTAAAGTGCGAAGTAAAGGAACTCTGCTCAGATGGTCAGTCAGTGCGACATAAGCAACGTGCAGTCATTGAATTCTTGACAGCAGAAGACATCATCACAAATGAGATTCATTAGAGAAGCTGTTTATGGTGATTGTGTTGATGTGAGTCCTGTGCACCGTTGGGCAAGTAAGTTTAAAGATGTTGAGGTGGGAACATCTGACTTGCATGACAAACAAAGAGTTGGACGTCCTGTGACAGCAACCACCGAGTTTCACAAGCAAAAGGTTGACAGATTGATTCAGGACAATCGTTGTATCACTCAGAGAGATTTCAAGCATAATCGTGTGGGTCACATTATTGCTTTGCTTGGCTATCGGAAGAGCTGTGCATGATGGGTCCTGTGAGACGCTGGTTGCGGAAACAGAGTGTCGACTTCTTCCATGATGGCTTCAGAAAACTTGTTCATCGTTGGCAGAAATGTATCCAGTTGTCTGGTAATTATATGGAAAAGTGAATAGTGGTAGTTGAAGAGCACATTCTAAGGATTATTTCTGCGTTTGATTTATTAAAATATTCCCATCCAAACCCAAGTAACGAAGGTGGAGGCATTACTTTTCATTCAACCCTCGTAAGATGAATAAGGAATCACAGCTTCAGGAGTTTACTTATACTTTAACTTTGGTAAAGTCTTTGTAATTCTTGACTTCTTTCCCTAAACTTGCCTCATTTCTTTGATCTGATGTGACAATGGGGCACATTAATTTCGGTGTGCATTTGCTCCTACCCATTTTGATAACTCATTAGGCATTACCAGGCTAAATTCTGGTATTGTCCAAATATAATGAGTATGAATTATCCTCATGCATTATGCAACCATATTCTTCAACTGGAGGGCCAATTGCAAGAAAGTTTGCCCCTTGTGCATCATTGTGAGACATATTCCAAATTAGTGTTTACTGTCCATCCAAACAGAACTGTGAATTGTCCTTTTTCTCTAGGAACACAAATTCTGTTCCGCTTCTTAAAGACAAGTTTCCATCATCTCCTGACAACTCTGTGGTGATTTAATAATTCGACAAATATTCTGCTGTGGGTTGATGGAAATATATCCAGATTCCTGACTAAGTAAGATGCGTCTATACTGTAGCATTAATGCGGTTTGACACCACTTTAACTGCTATGTCTCACAGCTATGGAATCCTGAGAATTGTAGTTTGGTGAGGAACGATGCATTTTGGCAAAGGATTCTTTAAAGACCTTGCAAAATTACAACTTCCAGGATTCCATAGCATCAAGCCTGAAGTGGTGTCAAACTGCATTAATTCTGCAGTGTAGATTCACCCCAAGAGAGCCATTTCAGGCACCAAAAAGATACATAAAACTAAAAAGGGGAGCTTGCGTTACGGTATATCGAATATTTTTCGTCATTTTGCACAAAAATCATTGTTTTCCAGTGTTTGCAGCAACAATTGTTTGTGAAGCCAAAGTACGCAATGTATATTGTTTCTTTCTAATGTAGGATTCTAATGTGCATTTGAATCCTTAAATCCTACCTCCAACCTTTCAGTCTGAAAGTGCTTTTAGGATGTATTAATTGTTTGGAAGGGATATTTAGTACATGCCCGGGCACACAAAATATGGAGAAGAAACCTAACTGTTTGGTACCCAAATTAACCTTGTTAACATCCCATTGTGAAAATCCAATTTCAAACGTCTCATGAAGGACTCTCCCTAGCATTGACTTTATCCGTGGTTTAAAATAATAAAATTACATCTGTGTCCAAAGGAACGTTGGGTTTAAACTGTAGAACTGATATTTGTATTCGAGAACACAATCTTGGTGTGGCAGAAGGATGCACTTTAAACATGCCTTTTGACCCTTCAAAGGAAGCATCTGCACTGTAGAATTAAATGCACTTCGACACCACTTTAACTACTGTGACTCAATGCTATGAAATCCTGGGAATTGTAGTTTTACAGGACGCTCCCAAAGAGAATTGGAGCCTCACCAAAGTACATCTCTCAGTATTCCATAGCATTGAACCATGGCAGCTAAAGCGGTGTCAAAGTGTGCTAATTCTCCAGTGTAGATGCACTCTGAGTCTCCCTCACTGGTAACTTTAGCCCATGCCAATACAGTCGTTTTTAAACAAAAAATTGATTATATTTGGTATGTAAAAGTATGATTTCATAATATAAAAGTTTAAAAGGTCAGTTTTCGAACTACAGTTCCTAGCATCCTGGCTGAGAGATCCTGGGAGATGTTGACCCAAAAAGGTAAATTTCACAAGTTCTGGCTAGTTCTGGCTATATATATATAGCCAGAGCTTGTGAAAATTACCTTTTTGGGTCAACATCTCCCAGGATTTCACAAGTTCTGGATATCTATCATATATATATATATATATATATATATATATATATACACACACACACACACACACACACACACACACACACACACACAGAGTAGAGTCTCACTTATCCAACATAAATGGGCCAGCAGAATGTTGGATAAGCGAATATGTTGGATAATAAGGAGGCATTAAGGAAAAGCCTATTAAACATCAAATTCGGTTATGATTTTACAAATGAAGCACCAAAACGTCATGTTAGACAACAAATTTGGCAGAAAAAGTAGTTCAATCACAGTAATGCTATGTAGTATTTACTGTATTTATGACTTTAGCACCAAAATATCACGATATATTGAAAACATTGACTACAAAAATGCGTTGGATAATTCAGAACGTTGGATAAGCGAGTGTTGTATAAGTGAGACTCTACTGTATATATAGCCAGTGCTTGTGAAATTTGCCTTTTCGTGTCAATGTCTCCCAGGAGATAGATAGATAGATAGATAGATAGATAGATAGATAGATAGATAGATAGATAGATAGATACGCACCATATGATCCCACCAGAAATACCATATTTCTTCAATTATAAGACGCCATTGATTGCAAGCCACACCCTACTTTAATACAGTAGAGTCTCACTTATCCAATCTCCACTTATCCAACATTCTGTATTATCCAATGCAATCGGCCTTTTAGTAGTCAATGTTTTTGTAGTCCATGTTTTCAATACATTGCGCTGTTTTGGTGCTAAATTCATAAATACAGTAATTATTACATAACGTTACCATGTATTGAACTGCTTTTTTTGTTGTAAAACATGTTTTGGTGCTTAATTTGTAAAAATCATAATGTAATTTGATGTTTAATAGGCTTTTCTTTCATCCCGCCTTATTATTCAACATTTTCACTTATCCAACGTTCTACTGGCCCATTTATGTTGGATAAGTGAGACTCTACTGTACTACTATCACTTACAAAAATGCATAAGATACACCTGCGGGTTCTAAGATGCACCTTGTTTTCAGATATGTTTATATAGGGGAAAGGTGTGTCAAAATGTAGTACAATAAGAGCTTGGAACTGTTGAACCCATCGATTTGATTTCAGATTATCTCTGTAGGAATTTAGCCCAATTCTATGGTATGCTGGAAGCAGACATTCGGAAATGTAATAGTATTAAGTTGCATCCTTGGCTTTTGGTAATCAAGGAACATATCCCTTCGTGGGTAATGGGTTGGTCTTTGTTTTTCTTATTTTCTATACAGAGAGAAAATCTTGATAACGTTAAGTGTTATGCAGACACTTGTGTGCATTTTGGGGCACGATTTCCTATCCGAATATAACCAAAATCCAAGGAATTGACTCTCCGTCATTCACTTGTTACCTGGGACAAATGATGCCTTATTGGTTGTTAGTAGCCTTGGGAGAAAGCTTGGAGTAAAAAATAAGATACAGTAGAGTCTCACTTATCCAACGTAAACGGGCCGGCAGAACGTTGGATAAGCAAATATGTTGGATAATAAGGAGAGATTAAGGAAAAGCCTATTAAACATCAAATTAGGTTATGATTTTACAAATTAAGCACCAAAACATCATGTTATACAACAAATTTGTCAGAAAACGTAGTTCAATATGCAGTAATGCTATGTCGTAATTACTGTATTTACGAATTTAGCACCAAAATATCATGATGTATTGAAAACATTGACTACAAAAATGCGTTGGATAATCCAGAACGTTGGATAAGCGAGTGTTGGATAAGTGAGACTCTACTGTAATAATAATAATAATAATAATAATAATAATAATAATAATAATAATAATCGAACCCTCGTGGGACAGGAGACGGGTGTGTAGACCAAGTGGTTGTGGTTTTGGAGACTCCGAATTGTGTCTCTCGGAGTCTTTTAAAGCATCTATAGATAACCTTCCATGTAAAATTTGGAGAGATTATTTGCTCTGAAACAATCAACAGAAACTCAAAAAATGGCTGTTCACTTCCACGATCTTTGAAAACAATCGGACAAAATATTGACCAGAAATGGAGACAGATTTCCAAAATGTTTCCCAATATTGCTTATAGGGCATTCAGAGGTGGATTCCTTCCCTTTGCTTTGCTTGTAATTTCTTGGCACTTTCTTGTCGATTTTATTTCTGACTCTGAATGTATTTGGTCCTCCGTACCGCAATCCATTGGGAATTGGAAGAATGGCTCCATGAGTAGGCTACAAACACTTATTTTTCAAGCAAAGTTTATGAATATCTGTGTCGGCTCCACTCGTATCGGCTCTCTTGGGATTTGGACGTGCATGCCTTTTCGTTAGCGTTGACGACTTTTTCTCCCGTCTCCTTTTCAGTGCATATTTTTTTTCTTTTGATAAAAGAATTGCTTCTTGGGGGGAGAGAAAAAACAACAACAGAAATTCCTTTATTTGTATAAGGAACCTGGTTGTATTTTAATAAAGAAAGTTAAACCTCTTGATCTCTGTTTTTTTTTTATGTTGATTCCCCTTCCGAGATTTATACAGCAAATCCACACCATAGAATTAATGCAGTTTGGCACCACTTTATATGCCATGACAAAGATGTTACTGCCTTATCCAATATTTCGAGTTCTAGGATTACGGATAAGGGAAGCTCAACATACAGTAGAGTCTCACTTATCCAAGCTAAACAGGCTGGCAGAAGCTTGGATAAGCGAATATCTTGGATAATAAGGAGGGATTAAGGAAAAGCCTATTAAACATCAAATTAGGTTATGATTTTACAAATTAAGCACCAAAACATCATGTTATACAACAAATTGGACAGAAAAAGTAGTTCAGTACACAGTCATGCTATGTAGTATTTACTGTATTTATTAATTTAGCACCAAAATATCACGATGTATTGAAAACATTGACTACAAAAATGGCTTGGATAATCCAGAGGCTTGGATAAGCGAGGCTTGGATAAGTGAGACTCTACTGTATATGAATTTCATTTGTCTAGTACAGTAGAGTCTTATTAACAAGTATAGCAGAATCCAGCAGCGTCCAGTTAACACCATGTGCAAAAGACTCACACCAGGCAGAGGAATCGAAAGAACAAAAGAACTTTACTCTTGCTTGTTGAGTTGAAATATAAAACAGTTGTGCAATCGTACAATGTCCATGTAGTTGCATAAGATCAATAACATCAGCATTCTATTTACAGCATAGCATATTCAAACTGCTACTTGACCGTAGCCAGAGAGCTTCTCCATTTCTGTGCTCTCCCCGCAAGCTCAGATTACCAACTGACAAACCCAGCCATCTGCCAGCAAACCGATACATTGTTTGAGGCGTGGCTTGCCTCTGCAAAAAGCTCAGCTCCCTTTTTGCAGAGATCTTTTGCAAGCAACTTTTGCAAGGATTTCTTTACACACACACACACACACACACATAGCAATTTGGCGCAATAAGTCTCACCTATCCAAGCCTCATTTATCCAAGTTTCTGGATTATCCAATGCATTTTTGTAATCAATGTTTTCAATATATCATGATATTTTGGTGCTAAATTCGTAAATACAGTAATTACAACATAACATTACTGCGTATTGAACTACTTTTTCTGTCAAATTTGTTGTACAACATGATGTTTTGGTGCTTAATTTGTAAAATCGTAACCTAATTTGATGTTTAATAGGCTTTTCCTTAATCCCTCCTTATTATCCAAGATATTGCTTATCCAACCTTCTGCCAGCTCATTTAGCTTGGATAAGTGAGACTCTACTGTATTAAGGCCAGGGGTTTGGGAGGTTTGCGTAATTTCCCCAAATAATAGGTTCCTAAAATATTTGGCACACTTAAGGTAACTGTGTGTATGGTTTTGGCAGCTGTGCTTTTCTCTACTCAGATCTAATGTATGGTATCTGTTTATTATAAACTTCTATGTTTTCCTCCCAAATGTCTATTTTTGTTGAGAAGCAGCAACACCTACCGTTCATGGAAGGTAATGCAGCAGTTGTAGCATTGCTTCCAAAGAAGTACTTTAAAACTTGGGAAAGTTTTCATACTATAAATACATGGTGTCTGGGGCAGATAATCCCAGAAAAAGTAACATTTCAGAGCTATGACATATAACTCCATTTGCAGGTTCTAACTGCGTTCTTTTGCATAGTCTATGTATTGCATAGCCTGTGGATTCTGGCAAATTGCTGCAGCCCCTCTTGGCTTGTGTGTTCTTCCTCGTTTTTTTTTTTTCTCATCTTGAGAAACTGCAAGTCGCTTTTGGTGTGAGAGAATTGGCCATCTCCAGGGGCGTTGCCCGGGGGATGCCCAGATGTGTTACCATCTTGTGGGAGGCTTCTCTCATGTCCCCGCTTGGGAAGCTAGAGCTGACAGGCGGGAGCTCACCCTGCTCAGATTTGAACCACCGACCTCTTGGTCAAAAGTCCTCCTGGCAGAAGGATTTAACCCATTGTCCGGGGGATGCCCAGATGTGTTACCATCTTGTGGGAGGCTTCTCTTATGTCCCCGCTTGGGAAGCTAGAGCTGACAGGCGGGAGCTCACCCTGCTCAGATTTGAACCACCGACCTCTTGGTCAAAAGTCCTCCTGGCAGAAGGGTTTAATCCATTGCACCACTGAGGGCTCCCTCCCCATTAATAATACAGTAGAGTCTCACTTATCCAACATAAAGGGGCCGGCAGAACGTTGGATAAGCGAATATGTTGGATAATAAGGAGAGATTAAGAAAAAGCCTATTAAACATCAAAATAGGTTATGATTTTACAAATTAAGCACCAAAACATCATGTTATACAACAAATTTGACAGAAAAAGTAGTTCATTACACATTAATGCTATGTAGTAATTACTGTATTTATGAATTTAGCACCAAAATATCACATTGTATTGAAAACATTGACTACAAAAATGAGTTGGATAATCCAGAACGTTGGATAAGCGAGTGTTGGATAAGTGAGACTCTACTGTAAATAACAAATTCTTCCCCATTAATTACATGAATTATATATTATCACTATTATTATTATTAGTAGTAGTAATTAGTAGTAGTAGTAGTAGTAGTAATTAGTAATTAGTAGTAGTAGTAATTAATAATGTTCAGTATTAATTATTGATAATGAATTCAACCACACTCTGCTTGGACTCATGTCCCTGTTTTCATCTGTGAAATGTTCTAAAAACTTTACCTTCCAATAAATAATAAACAAACAAATACATAGAGAGGTAGGAAAAAGAGAGAGAGAAAAGAAAAGAATGAAGGAAAGGAAAAAGAGGGAACGAGCAACTTCAGGGGAACAATCCCACAAAAAGTGATGTTTCCTAAATTTATTCATTATTTATTTCTCACATTTATATCCCGCCCTTCTCACCCAAAGGGACTCAGGGCGGCTTACAGTAATGGCAGCAATTTGATGCCCATACAAAATCAGTATCAAAACAATGCATAAAACCATTAAAACTATTAAAAATACAATATAAATTACAATATATAAATTTCAAACATAAAGGATGCCTATCTATCTCCTTTAGTATAAGGGGCTTCAGGGGAGCGATCCCTTGGAAAGTGATGTTTCCAAAAGGATGCCTTGTTTTAACAAGTCTGCTAGTATCCTTGTACTGTTTCGCTCAAATTGCAGATAAGAGGATCCATGCCTGGCGAGCATATGCTAAACCGAAAGGCCCAGGTCAGAAAAGCAACTCACCAGGTTGAAGATGAGCCCACAGAGATTTAATACAATTTGGCCAAAAGAGATGCAAGTACAAGCAAGATGCTTCAAATGTACAAGAATAAACATACGAATACAAGTTCTGACAGCTATTCAAACTTCCTACTCCCTCCCCAATTGGCTGAAAAAAGGTAAACATATATTGATGAGGTTTTGGTTAGCTCAAATGTCCAGTTCCGTGCCAAATAAAGATATTGATCTTAGGAAACAAAGGTGAAAGACTCAAAGGACAAAGCTGCGGATTTTGAGTAATCAAGGACTTGGCTGACAATAAAAGAGTTAACGAATGCACATACTCTAAGGAGACATGATAGCCATGTATAAACATGTGAGGCAAAATCATAGGAAGGAAGGAGCAAGCTTCCTTTCTGCTGCCTGGAGACTAGGCAATGGAAGAATGGCGTCAAACAACAGGAAAGGAGATTTCACCTGGACATCAGGAAGAACTTCCTCACTGTGAGAGCTGCTCGTTGTTGACCTAAGCAACCCGAAAGATAGTTGCATCTATCAAGTAGGAAAATTTAGGTACCACTTATGCGGGGAGGCTAATTTAACTAATTTACAACACCATAAAAATCTGCCCAGCAGCATGCAGAAAGGAATGAGGAAGCAATCCATCAAGGACTCGGTGTCACAGTGGATGATGAAGCAGCAGCTCCCCCTTTGACCGGAATCGAGCATACCCTCAAGAAGCCTGGAAGATGAAGAAAGTTAAATAGCCTCTGTGTGTCTTCATCTCTCTCTGTCTGTATGTCTAATGGCATTGTATATTTGCCAAGTATGTGTACACTGTGATCTGCCCTGAGTCCCCTTCGGGGTAAGAAAGGCGGAATATAACTACTGTAAATAAAATGAATAAATAAATTTGGCAGTGGAACACTCTCCCCCGGGCTGTGGTGGAGGCTCCTTCTTTGGAGGCTTTTAAGCAGAAGCTGGATGGCCATCTGTCGGGGGTGCTTTGAATGCGATTTCCTGCTTCTTGGCAGAATGGGGTTGGACTGGATGGCCCATGAGGTCTCTTCCAACTCTATGATTCTATGATTCTATTTCTACTAAGGAGCAACAGACTCTCAGCTTCATGTGACCTGTACCAACGTTTTGGGTTTATCTGACTGGAAAGAGAGTCACCTGTCTTTGCATGCACACAATGAATCTTATGATTATCTGGTTTGGGAAATAGCCAGAGGGATTTGCCCAACCTTTTCCATTCCCATCAATTTCTGGCAAAAGTAAGGAACTGTGGGAGTTGAAGTCCAAAACACCTGGTCGGCCCAAGTTTGCCCATGCTTGCTGTAATCTAAGCCTTCATCCAAGTCATTAATAAAGATGTTGAACACAACCGGGGCCAGGACCAAACCCTCTTCATGATGGCACCCAAATAGTCACTTCTTTCCAGGATGAAGAGGAACCATTTGAGAGAAGTGACTAGTGGATTAGGAGCAGGAAGAGAGAAACTGGGACATGGGAATCCTTTTCTTCCAACACAACACAAACTTTATTTTCCAGCTGAATCTACCTTACAGGGTTGTTGTGAGGATGCAAAAAAAGACTTCTCCCTTGGGCTCTGCAAAAGGAAAGACGAGCTATGAATAAATATGGTAAATTCCCTAGGTGTTCCGGAGAACGTATGGGAGAGATGAGTCATAGCAAATATTCCTTAAAAAAGAGCAAAATACATACTAATCAGCCTAGTTATTTTGGGTCCCAGATCTCATGCCTGAATTTCCTCACATCTGATTTGCAAGCGGAAGGAAGCTCTTTGTAAAAAACCCAAAGCTCAAGAGGAGAAAACCCAAGACTTCACTCTCAAGGATCTTTAGAATCGGAAATCCAAATACAGCACTTCTATGACATTTTGGAGATTCAAGATTAAAATGGCAAAAGAAAGAATCATTTTTGTTACTACTCTTAAGATTAATTGTAGCCAAAAAAAATGGGAAAGAAAATTATGAATACGAAATTGATGATTGGGAGAAAGGGATGTGGAATACTGCAATAAATTGACATATGAATTAAAATGCAAAAAAGGGATTAATGAAAAGAAATGATTTGCAGCCCAAAAAATGGGAAAGAAAATTATGAATACGAAATTGATGATTGGTACAAAGAGATGTGGAATACTGCAATAAATTGACACGTGAATTAAAATGCAAAAAAGGAATTAATGAAAAGAAATGATTTGCAGCCCAAAAATGGGAAATAAAATTATGAATACGAAATTGGTGATTGGGAGAAAGGGATGTGGAATACTGCAATAAATTGACCTGTGAATTAAAATGCAAAAAAGGGATTAATGAAAAGAAATGATTTGCAGTCCAAAAATGGGAAATAAAATTATGAATACGAAATTGATGATTGGGAGAAAGGGATGTGGAATACTGCAATAAATTGACCTGTGAATTAAAATGCAAAAAAAGGATTAATGAAAAGAAATGATTTGCAGTCCAAAAATGGGAAATAAAATTATGAATACGAAATTGATGATTGGGAGAAAAGGATGTGGAATACTGCAATAAATTGACCTGTGAATTAAAATGCAAAAAAGGGATTAATGAAAAGAAATGATTTGCAGCCCAAAAATGGGAAATAAAATTATGAATACGAAATTGATGATTGGGAGAAAGGGATGTGGAATACTGCAATAAATTGACCTGTGAATTAAAATGCAAAAAAGGGATTAATGAAAAGAAATGATTTTGAGGCAATATGGAGTGAATTCTTAGAATATATATTTTCCAAAGGAAAAGGAAAAGAACCAAATCAGCATATATTAGCATGTTGGAGAAATTCTAATCATTAAGGGCCAGGCTGATCGAAAGATCAGTGGTTCGAGCGTGGGTCAGGGTTGAGCACCCACCAGTAGCCTCAGCTTGCCTGCCCTAGCAAGTCAAAAGAAGAAATGCGGGTAGATAAATAGGTACCACTTTTAAGTGATAAATAATAAAGGCACCCTTAAGAGAACATCAATCAGAGGAAGTTCCTTGGTATGGAAGATGGAGCAACAGCACCCCCTTGTGGCCGGAGTCGAGCACAGCCTCCAAGATGCCGGAAATAAGATGAAGAAAAAACTGCCTTTACCTCTATTTGTGTTGTCTGTCCTTGTTAATTGATTAATTGTATAATCAGCATTGAATGTTTACCATATGTATATTCTGTGAGCCGCCTGAGTCCCCTTCGGGGTGAGATGGGCAGGGTATAAATACGGTAAATAAATAAGTAATATTAAAGGCAAATACATGTTCTATGGGTGGTGGGTGCATGTAGAGTTTAAATGTGTAAAAATATATGACTAATGGTTTAACTGACTTATTACAAATTTTATGTTAACGTGAGTAGTGGGTGATTTGTATAATTTATTTATTATGAATAAATAATAATAATAATAATAATAATAATAATAATAATAATAATAATAATAATAATTGGTTCAAGCATTCCTTGGGTGCATCTATACTATAGAATTGATGCAGTTTCGTACCATGTTAAACTGCCAAGATTCAATGCTATGGAATCCCACATGGTAGTCTCCTGGCCTTGGAAAACTACAACTTCCATGACACCACATATATTTATTATTATTTATTTATTTACTACATTTATATCCCGCTCTTCTCACCCCGAAGGGGACTCAGAGCGGCTTACAAATCAAATGTACATGCAATATATTATTAGCATGGCACAATATAAGCATTAAATTACTATATTGTACTATATCATTATATGGTAATATTATTAGTAATATTACATTTAATATATAATAAATATTATTATATTATATTATTAGTATAATATTGTATTACATTATAATATTATTATCAATATTATATGTATATACAATATATTATATACAGCTTAAGTATATTGCAAAAAAAAATAATCCCAGATTCTATCTCTGGCATTTTGGAGAGATTTTTTTTAGGGGAAAATACATATCCAAACCTGGAGAAACAATGCTCATGGGAATCCTCAAGATGCGAATTGACTCCAACTCCCATCATCCCTCACAAATTCCTAGCATTAAAGGGTGGCGAATATTTGTATGCTGGTGAGTCACAGAGGAGGAAAAGTTCCATGGATGCTTTGTCTTGCAGATGTGAAGAACAGTTTTGCAACATCTTTTGCATTTTTCTCCAAAATTTCCAAGTTGTCATATCAGAATCGGCCACACGGGGCGCCAGAGCGCATCTCCCTCTGTTTTCTGAAAGCAAAACATGAACAGAAGTAATTTAGTAAGTTAGCATGCAGGAAAAAGTAACTGTTAGGTAATGTCTTCTAAAACATTATGCTAAAAGTTTCTCCCAATGTGAACAGAATAATAATAATAATAATAATAATAATAATAATAATAATAATAATAATCCCCTCCGCAGGTGCCACCTTGACGTGGTGGGGGGGCTTACCTGCTCCAATGATGACTGAGGGCTGTGCTGGCGGTAGTGTAACTACCGGCAGGTCCAACCAAGCCAGAGAGGCCTCAGCTGAGGAGCAGAACTAAGAGCACCTAACCCATTAGCATTATGGAGAATCAAACCCAAACGAAGTCTATACTGGCTCGGTCGTCGCCCAGGATAAAAAGGACCGCGGTGGATGCTGCTGATTCTGGACATCCATTGACAAGTGGGCTACGGAATCATCAAAACCCAAATGAACAGTCACAGAAGCGGCAGAAATACACAATGCCAGAAAACCGCACAATTATGAAATGCTACTACAAATCTGAACCTCAAAGGCATGGCTACCAAAAAAGGATGCATCAACTGTGGAAACAAGAGTATCCTGACTCACAGATAACAGAACCCCAACTGGCTGACCAACGAAGATTCATAATCAGAAACAAAGTGTTCAGTGAAGTTGAACTTGAAGAAATCCAAAAAATTTGCAAAGTAAATTACCATCAGACCACAGCACAGACAGCAGCAGAGACTCCAGCAACACTTGGAATGGTGGAACAGATTGAACCAGAAGAAAGTGTGGAGCTTTTGCAAGAATTTGATGAACCAGCACTTGAAACATCTGCTGAACCACCAGGAACCTTGACAGCAAGGCAACAAGAGCTCAAGGATAAGATCATGGCTCACGCTGCAGCAAATACAATAAGAAAGCGGCTCCCAACTCTAAAAACAGTGCCCAAGAGACACCTGGCGCCTCTCATGAAAGATGTGAATGCAGCACTCTCCACTGTCCAGATAATATCAATTGAACAAACAAACCAGTATGCCTACAGTGCAGCAATGATAGTAACAGAAGAGCTTGGGCTCCTACAACCAAGGCAGCCCCAAAGAAAATCGACTGGAAAACCAAAGTGGAAGGTCAGGCTAGAGTTGAAAATCAAAAAGCTTAGATCAGATGCAAGTAACCTGAAAAATATGAAAGAGAAGAAACTGAAGAATGACAAAATCAAGCAATACCTGATCCGAAAGTACTGGCTGAACACCAGAAAAATTGAAGAAGCTTTGGAGATCGTGAAAGAACAAATTACAGCAACAGCCAGAAAAATTGAAAGGTATGAAGCCAGAATCATCCAGTACAGACAAAATCAACTGTTTCAATCAGACCAAAGACGGTTCTACCAGAGTCTGAACCAAACAACAGACACAGTAACCATAAAACCAGAGAAAACTGCAACAACGAAGTTCTGGAAAGAACTTTGGGAAAACAATAAAAACTACAACAAAAACGCTGGGTGGATAAAGGAGTTTGAAGGAAAATTCTCACAGAACAAAATGGAACAGATGGAAATAACAACTGAAATGATCAGCAAACGAGTGCAAAAAGCCAAGAACTGGACATCGCCTGGTAGTGGTCAACTTCATGGATTTTGGCTCAAACATCTGATTAGTTTACATGGAAAAATGGCCCAACAATTCAATGAGATGCTGCAGAAAGGAAGTATCAGTGAATGGCTAACAACTGGAAGAACATACCTGATACAAAAGGATCCAACAAAAGGAGCAGCACCAGGAAACTACAGGCCAATAACGTGTCTGCCCACTATGTTTAAACTACTGACTGGCATCATAGCTGACAGACTATCTTGAAGAAAATAACATCTAGCCAGATGAACAGAAAGGCAACAAACAGAAAAGCAGGGGCACAAAAGACCAGTTATTGATTGACAAAATGATTCTGGAGAACTGTAAGAGCCGAAAAGCTAATCTTCACATGACGTGGATTGACTACAAAAAGGCCTTTGACTCACTCCCACACAGCTGGATCATCAAGTGCCTGGACGCCATCGGGATTTGTAAAAACGTTGGCACCTTCATTGAAAACATGATGGAGCACTGGAAAACTGAACTGTTTGTTGGAAATGAAAGTTATGGACTTGTCAACATCAGGAGAGGAATTTTCCAGGGAGACTCATTGTCCCCTCTGCTTTTCATTATTGCCATGATCCCTCTGTCAACAATCTTACAAAAAACAAATCTCGGCTACCAAACATCTAAGAATTCTCACAAAATTTCACATTTGATGTACATGGATGACCTGAAGCTATATGGGAAAACAGAAACTGAAATTCAGTCTCTGACCAACACTGTCCGAATTTTTAGCACTGATATCAACATGGAGTTTGGTTTGGACAAATGTTCGACAGTGGCATTGAAGAAGGGAAAAATCATTGAAAGTGAGGGCATAAATATGCCCAATGGCCAAACAATAAAGTGTCACCAGCCAGAGGCCTATAAATATCTGGGCATATTACAGCTGGACAACATCAAGCATGAACATGTGAAAACTGTGGTCAGCAAAGAATACACACAAAGGGTCAGAAAAATTCTCAAAAGCAAGCCAATGGAGGCAACACCATCAAGGCCATAAACACCTGGGCCATACCTGTCATAAGATATACTGCTGGCATCATAAACTGGACACAGATGGAACTGGACAATTTGGACAGAAAAACAAGAAAACTCATGACCATTCATCATTCACTGCACCCTCGCAGTGATGTTGACCGGCTATATCTGCCTAGAAGATCAGGGGGCAGAGGACTCTTACAAGTCAAACAAGCAGTCAAAGAAGAAGAACATGCCCTGGCAGAATATGTCAAGCAAAGTGAAGAACCTGCTTTGATTGAAGTCAAAAATCAGACACTCCTCAGAGCACAGCAGACAAAAAACCAGTACAAGAAAACCACACTACAAACTAGAGCTGACAACTGGCACAACAAAACATTGCATGGAAAGTTCCTTGACAAAATTGAAGGAAAAGCTGATAAGGAGAAGACCTGGCTCTGGCTCACGAATGGGACCCTGAAGAAGGAGACAGAAGGCCTGATCCTTGCAGCCCAGGAGCAAGACATCAGGACAAATGCAATTAAGGCCAAGATCGAAAAATCAGCTGATGACCCAAAATGCAGACTGTGCAAGGAAACAGATGAAACTATTGATCATATCCTCAGCTGCTGTAAAAAAATTGCACAGACAGACTACAAACAGAGGCACAACTATGTGGCCCAAATGATTCATTGGAACTTATGCCTCAAGTACCACCTCCCTGCAGTAAAGAACTGGTGGGATCACAAACCTGCAAAAGTATTGGAAAATGAACACGCAAAGATACTGTGGGACTTCCGAATTCAGACTGACAAAGTTCTGGAACACAACACACCAGACATCACAGTTGTGGAAAAGAACAAGGTTTGGATCATTGATGTTGCCATCCCAGGTGACAGTCGCATTGACGAAAAACAACAGGAAAAACTCAGCCGCTCTCAGGACCTCAAGATTGAACTTCAAAGACTCTGGCAGAAACCAGTGCAGGTGGTCCCGGTGGTGATGGGCACACTGGGTGCCGTGCCAAAAGATCTCAGCCGGCATTTGGAAACAATAGACATTGACAAAATTACGATCTGCCAACTGCAAAAAGCCACCCTGCTGGGATCTGCACGCATCATCCGAAAATACATCACACAGTCCTAGACACTTGGGAAGTGTTCGACTTGTGATTTTGTGAAACGAAATCCAGCATGTCTATCTTGTTTGCTGTGTCATACAAAGTCGTTGTGTCAATAATAATAATAATAATAATAATAATAATAATAATAATAATAATAATAATTAATAATAGATATAAGACTCTGGCAGAAACCAGTGCAGGTGGTCCCAGTGGTGATGGGCACACTGGGTGCCGTGCCAAAAGATCTCAGCCGGCATTTGGAAACAATAGACATTGACAAAATTACGATCTGCCAACTGCAAAAGGCCACCTTACTGGGATCTGCACGCATCATCCGAAAATACATCACACAGTCCTAGACACTTGGGAAGTGTTCGACTTGTGATTTTGTGATACGAAATCCAGCATGTCTATCTTGTTTGCTGTGTCATACAACGTCGTTGTGTCAATAATAATAGATATACAATAATAGATAAACAAGATAGATATGCTGGATTATTATTATTATTATTATTATTATTATGTCATAATAAAATATTAATATTAATATTAATAATAATAATAATAATCCAGCATATCTATCTTGTTTTCTGTGTCAGACTATGTCATTGTGTCAATAATAATAATCATCATAATAATGACCATTCATCATTCACTGCACCCCCGCAGTGATGTTGACCGGCTATATCTGCCTAGAAGATCAGGGGGCAGAGGACTCTTACAAGTCAAACAAGCAGTCAAAGAAGAAGAACATGCCCTGGCAGAAGATGGAAAGCAAAGTGAAGAACCTGCTTTGATTGAAGTCAAAAATCAGAAACTCCTCAAAGCACAGCAGACAAAGAATCGGTACAAGAAAGCCACACTACAAACTAGAGCTGACAGCTGGCACAACAAAACATTGCATGGGAAGTTCCTTGACAAAATTGAAGGAAAAGCTGATAAGGAGAAGACCTGGCTCTGGCTCACGAATGGGACCCTGAAGAAGGAGACAGGCCTGATCCTTGCAGCCCAGGAGCAAGCCATCAGAACAAATGCAATTAAGGCCAAGATCGAAAAATCAGCTGATGACCCAAAATGCAGACTGTGCAAGGAAACCGATGAAACCATTGATCATATCCTCAGCTGCTGTAAGAAAATTGCACAGACAGACTACAAACCGAGGCACAACTATGTGGCCCAAATGATTCATTGGAACTTATGCCTCAAGTACCACCTCCCAGCAGCAAAGAACTGGTGGGATCACAAACCTGCAAAAGTATTGGAAAATGAGCACGCAAAGATACTGTGGGCCTTCCGAACCCGGACTGACAAAGTTCTGGAACACAACACACCAGACATCACAGTTGTGGAAAAGGAAAAGGTTTGGATCATTGATGTTGCCATCACAGGTGACAGTCGCATTGATGAAAAACAACAGGAAAAACCCAGCCGCTCTCAGGACCTCAAGACTGAACTTCAAAGACTCTGGCAGAAACCAGTGCAGGTGGTCCCGGTGGTGATGGGCACATTGGGTGCCGTGCCAAAAGATCTCAGCCAGCATTTGGAAACAATAGACATATCTATCTTGTTTTCTGTGTCATAATAAAATAATACTACTAATAATAATAATAATAATAATAATAATAATAATAATAATTCAGCATATCTATCTTGTTTGCTGTGTCAGACTATGTCGTTGTGTCAATAATAATAATAATAATAATAATAATAATAATAATACCGTTGCTCAAATGATCCAAGCTGTTAAAATGATGCTGGCTCTATCCCAGCTTGGCCCAAAATGTCAAAGAGGAGGAAAATGTCTCCATTCCTGCAGTAAAACAATCTAACATGGACTTTCAAAAGCCATAAATTTATGGACAAGAAGAAAGAGCAAACCACCACTGTGAAGTCTTCTAAAGCCAAGAAAGTCAAACTCAACCACAATCCAGATCCTGAAAATGAAGTATCAACTATTCAGACTAACCCAGCATCAGCTCTAGAAGTCAACCAAAACATATTGGAGGCCAGTGTGGAAATAATTAATCACCTTTGTTAGCATTAAATGGCCTTCCCAGCCTCGCATCCTGGCCTGGGGGAATCCTTTGCTCAGAGTCGTTAGCTGCCCCTGATTGATTCCTGTCTGGAATTCTGTTCTCAGAGTGCTGCTCCTTATTTACTGTTCTAATTTTGGAGTTTTTTAATATTGGTAGCCAGATTTTGTTCATTTTTATGGTTTCCTCCTTTCTGTATATTGAAGTTGTCCACTGGCCTCCAACAGACAAGAGTTCTTCCCCCCACCCATGATCTTCCACAGATATATAAACCTTCCTTGCTTAGTTTCTCCATACCTCACAACCTCTGAGGATGCCTGCCATAGATGTGGGTGAAAAGTCAGGAGAGAATACTTCTGGAACATGGCCATACATACAACAACCCTGTGACCCCAGCCATGAAAGCCTTTGACAACAAAATGTACCACCTTAAGCAGAGTGCGGAAAGGAATGAGGAAGTAATCCATCAAGGACTCGGTGTCCCAGTGGATGATGAAGCAGCAGCTCCCCCTGTGGCCGGAATCAAGCATACCCTCAGGTATGTCTCTCTCTCTCTCTCTCTCTGTATGTTTATTGGCATTGAATGTTTGCCATATATACTTACATTGTGATCCGCCCTGAGTCCCCTTCGGGGTGAGAAAAAAGGGTGGAATATAAATACTGTAAATAAAAATAATAATAAATAATATATCATTTAAACCTTAACAAATCTGATAGATCTGTCAGATACTCCTAGACCCTTAAATCAGCTTCCTGTAGCAATGCAGCTGGAAATAGCACCCAGAAAACACCCTTTAGTGAGCTATATATAGGTGAAGAAAAAGCAAAATTAAAAATTCCATTTCATCGAGGTACGGTAATTAAAGTGGTGCCAAACTGCATTAATTACCCAGTGCAGATGCGCCTTCAGATAAAGTTCCCGTTGATTTCACAGGTCTCCTCTTGCAAGGAACAACAGTTTGAAAGTACTTTTATTATTAACGTATTTCACCATCTCAAACGACTCTATATTTAGCGCCAGATTTTGGATGAGCTGATAAGTTTTTCATTAAAACGGAGGCGCTCCCAATTAATTCATTCTTCTCCGCCTCGGTGGCGTTTCCCCAATTCCCTGCCTGCATAATCCTTGCAAGGAGGCCATTAATGTGTAAATGAGCCCTTCTTGCTTCTGGAAACACAAGGAATATTGGAACATCGCTCAACAGCCATAAGAGTGCGTCTTTTGCGTGTATATGAAAGAACAAGGTTACACTGATTAACACTCTTATTTCCCCCAAAATCATCTGAGTGCTGCTTTCAGTCCAGAACAACCCATCTCCTTGGGAACCCATCTCCTTATATTCTTGGGAAACAAACCTATTTCAGCACTCGCATGGTTCTGTTTCAAGATGGGGCCGGGCTGTGGCGCAGCTGGCTAGTAACCAGCTGCTATAAATCACTACTGACCGAGAGGTCATGAGTTCAAAGCCCGGGTCGGGTTAAGCCTCCAACCATAAAAAAAAATAATAAATAGCCCCGGCTTGCTGTTGACCTAGCAGCCCCAAAAGACAGTTGCATCTGTCAAGTAGGGAAAATTTAGGTACGCTTTATGCGGGAGGCTAATTTAACTAATCTACAACACCATAAAAACTGCTCACGAGGAAAAGAAGAGGAAGAACAGCCACCAATGGATGGTGAAACAACAGCTCCCCCTGTGGCCGGAATCGTGAACCTGGAAAGATGTTAAAAAATGCCTCTGTGTCTGTCTAAAAACTGAATGTTGTTTGTCTGTTGGCATTGAATGTTTGCCATATATGTGTTCGTTGTAAACCGCCCTGAGTCCCCTTCGGGGTGAGAAGGGTGGAATATAAATACTGTAAATAAATAAATAATAAATAAATAATTATAGAATTTCACTTTTGGTATATTTTATGGGTAGCAACTTTTGCATAGCACCTGTTTTTTTATCTTTCTAAGCTGCCTGGAGTCTCAGGATTGGTTTTGGGGAAAGCAAAAAGGTTGATGATTAGAAGTCTGTGGATGCATCTACACCAGGCATGGGACAACTTGGGCCCTCCTTCCAGGTGTTTTGGACTTCGACTCCCACCATTCCTAACAGTCTCAGGCTCCTTCCTTTCCCCCCTCAGCTGCTTAACCCACAGGAATCTAAAATTGTACCCTTTTCGTAAGCTCAAAGCATCATAGAACTTGAAGAGACCCACCCCAGGGGCTGTCTAATCCAGCCCCGTTCTGTCAGGCAAAAAACACAGAACAAAAATGTATGTGTATATACACACTTGAAAACTCCCAAAAATTATAATGCAAATCAGGTTTCTACAACTCTATATTAGAGTACTTCTCTTCAAATTATATTGCATATCACAAAATAGCTTTCAAAATATCATCAACAAAGGTACAATTTCCATGTCATAATCTTAACAAAGTAAGTTAAGTTAAGGAGTTGTGTGGAATCTTGGGCCAATGTCAATTGAAGTAAAGATTTTCAGTCTCCAAAATAACAGTTTCTATGTTCAAAGGAATTCTTCGTTTGATTTGCAACGCCAAGAACTGGTACACAACAAGGTCTCCTGGGTTGTTCCCCTTGTTTCGTTATCACTTCCTCGGGTGTTGTGTCTGTTTTAATTATGTTGTACTCAGTATGCTAGATAAAGGAGTCAAAATAACATACACAATAGATATATGAAACTCCCATATTAACATTGCTAAGGGAAAGTTTTTTTTAAAAAAATATAGTAAAAAAAAGTTTAAAAAAAAACACTTCTCAACTCACATTCTTATCAGTAGCTCTGGCTCTGTTTGAAGTGGAGTTCTATAACGAGCAAATGAAAGATTTCCAGGATGCCTCTTAAGTAAGGTTACATATTACAGAAAACAGGTGTATTCGATTCTATCATTTAGCCCCTGAGGAAATAGTGTTTGTAGTTTGAAAATCCAAAAAGATTCTCTTTGTAGAAGAAGTTTTTTCACATCTGCATTTGGTCTGGGCAATACTTTTTCCAAAGGGCAAAATTTAAAGCTATGGTACGCATGGGCTTTTTCGTACATACAGTGAAGAGTCAGTGGACCCATTTCTTATGCGTGAACGATGTTCGCTTATCCTAGTTTTAAGGGGTCTGGTGGTTATTCCGATATATAACAGTTTACATGAGCATTGTAATAGGTAAACTACATTATCAGTAGAACATGTTGTCAAATGTTGCAATGTGATATTAATTTTACGTGTTGGATGAGAGTATATTTTGCCCTTAAGTGATTGCTGACAACAGTTGCAGTGGCCACAGCTAGTGTGACCCTTAGTGGTAAGTTTATGGGATGTAGTAGGAGAGTTGTATTCTGAATGGATCATAAGATCTCTTAAATTTCTGGATCTTTTATGAGCAATTATTGGTTTGTCCAGGCAAAAAACACAATCAAAACACTCCCGACAGATGGCCATCCAGCCTTGGATTAAAGACCTCTAGAAAAGGACACTCCAAGGCAACATATTTCACTGCTGAACAGCTCTTACGTTCAGGAAATTCTTCCTCATGTTTAGGTGGAATCTTTCCTTCTCCTTCTTCTTGCAATTTCAATCCATGGCTCCATTGTGCCCTAGTCTCTGGAGCAACAGAGAACAAAGCTGCTCCATCTCCTTTAGTTATTTTTATTATTATTATCCTTGAGTTGGATAGTTATTCCCTGCAATTCCTCAAATAGCAGGAAAGGAGATTCCTCTTAAACATTAGGAAGAACTCCCTGACCATACGAGCTGTTCAACAGTGGAACTCTGCTTTGGAGTCTGGTAGAAGCTCCTTTTTTGGAGGCTTTTAAACAGAAGCTGAATGGCCATCTGTCAGGGGTGCTTTGATTGTGCTTTTCCTGCATGGCAGAAGGGGGTTGAACTTGGACCATTTTGGTCACCCTTCTCTGGACACCTTCCAGCTTGTCTATGAATTTTGTTGCCCAGAGTTGGAGACAGTATTATTCCAGGTGAATAACAGAATGAAGTGAGGCTATTATATTTCCCTCGATTTGGACACTACTGTATATTCCTATTGATGCAGCCTAGAATCACATTGGCCTTTTTGTTGCCACATCACATCTCTTTTTTAAAAAAATTATTTATGTGCTTTTTGAAAAGAAGTACAATAAAAGTGGGGGAACATAATGAAATGGAGTAAAGTAGGAAAATGAGAAAAGAAAGAATAGGTGTGAGGCAAGGGAGAGAGAGAGAAAAGGAAACAAATAAAATAATAAAATAAAAAAAATAATGTGTTGAGTTTCCTTGACTTCCATCTTTCTCTATATTGGAAGTAGTCCTTCGGGGAGTCTTCCCCGATGTCTCTCTTGTTCATTGTTGTCAAAGCTTCCCTATATTCCATATTTTTTCTTTCTATTAGACCCCGTTCCTTCTATGATTACGTTGTTTTTATATACTTTTCCTTTACCAAGAAGTTTAATAGAGGTTGCCAGTCTGTACTTTTCTTTGTAATCCTTGTTGTTTAGAAAGTAAGTATGAGAGTTTATCCATATTCTTAATTTCCATTAATTTTGTCAACCAGTGGTCAACATCAGGTATCTTTTCTTGTCTCCAGTTCCTTGCATAGACAATTCTCGCTGCCGTCATCTTGTAATTTAGTAAGAGTTTGTCGTTTTCTTTTAAATTTTCTTCTGTAATTCCTAGAAGTAGATCGCACTCTTGACTCATGTTCAGTTTGTGGTCTACTAAGATTCCTAGATCCCTTTCTCATGGACTCTTTTCAAGCCAAGTGTCTCCCATTCTTAATGATCTGCACCCAAAGATTCTGGAGCAGATCATGAAGGAGGCAGTCTGCAACCACTTAGAAAGGAATGCTGTGATTACTAAAAATCGGCATAGATTTCTCAAAATCTAATCATGCCAGAGCCCAAGTTTGGTAGATGCAGGGAATGCTGTGGATGTAGCATATCTTGATTTGAGTGAGGCCTTCAAAGTCCCCCATGATGTTATTGCAAGCAAACTAGTCAAATGTGAGCTAGGCAATACTACGAGGGTTGAATGAAAAGTAATGCCTCCACCTTCGTTACTTGGGTTCGGATGGGAGTATTTTAATAAATCAAATGCAGAAATAATCCTTAGAACAGGGGTCCCCAAACTAAGGCCCGGGGGCCGGATGCGGCCCTCCAAGGTCATATACCTGGCCCCCGCCCTCATTTATAATATAATATTTTATACCAGTTTTAATCATGTAATACTAATAATAACACCATATAATAATATTATATGTTATATATTACATATAATATTACAGTATAGTGGTATAGTTTACTATAGCAATAGATAATGCTAATATTGTGCTATGCTAATAATATAATATATTGTATGTACATACAGCTGCTCTGAGTTCCCTTCGGCGTGAGAAGGGTGGGATATAAATGTAGTAAACGAATAAATAAATAATTTTAGACTTAGGCTCACCCAGAGTCTGAAATGACTTGAAGACACACAACAACAACAATCCTAATTAACCTGACTATCTCATTGGCCAGAATCAGACCCACACTTCCCATTGAAAGCCTGATAGGTTTATGTTGGTTAAAATTGTTTTCATTTTTAAATATTGCATTGTTCTTTCATTGTTATTGTTGTTGTTTTGCACTACAAATAAGATATGTGCAGTGTGCATAGGAATTTGTTCGTTTTTTTTTCCAAATGATAATTCAGCCCCTCAACAGTCTGAAGGATTGTTTTAAAAGTTTGAGAACCCCTGCCTTAGAATGTACTCTTAACTACCACTATTCGTTTTTCTACATAATAACCAGATAATTTGACACATTTCTGCCAACGATGAACAAGTTTTCTGAAGCCATCACGGAAGAAGTCGACACTCTGTTTCCGCATCCGGCGTCTCACAGGACCCATCGTGCACAGATCTTCCGCTTTCAAATCTGGAGTAAAAAAAAATAAGCAAAGGGGTGGTCTGAGATTTGGAGAGCCAGAAAACATTTTAAAGTCAGCAGCTTTCTATATTTAAGAAGAGATAATGTGCATTTCTTTCTTTCTTTCCCCCTGAGCTCCACGGAGCATCTGTCCAGACTTTTGACAGCAACCTTTCAGCTCTCCCTGGTGTTGCTTCTTTATTTCCTTCTGCCAGAATCAGCAGCAAAAGGGGAAGACTTGGAAAGGATGCTCTCCAAGTGAAAGCAAGCATGGGGAGGGGAGTGACTTGACAGGGGAGGAAGAAAGGAAGGAAGGAAACCTGCCTCCTCTTCTCTCTTTCCACTTTTTATTTTTGGTGCATCTGGTCCTCTTGCCATCGGAGCAGGTCGCACAGCAAAAGGGCACGTCTTCAGAGCCGTATTTCTAGTGCTGTCTCTCTTTGGGGAAAATAAACATCCTTGAAGTTGCTGAATTCTTTCTTTGCAAATCCAAGCATCTCTTAGGAAACTGGAGAATCTCTGAAAAAAGAAAGAGTCCTGAGCCTGGAGAGAAGAAGATGCTCAGCCCAGGAGGAGAGCCAGGCAAAGGCATCTCCTCCCGCCTTGCAGGTAAGGCTTCCCTGAAAGACCTTTGGGATTTGCAGTTCTCCAAGGGGAAGGAGCAAAGCAATCTCAGCCTGGGTTTATTTGGGATGAGGAAGGGGGAAAGGGAATCTGTGCAGGGATAGAGGAGGATATTTTTCCTTCTTTCCTCCAGTTCACTTTTATGAGCTTGCTCGGGTTTTTAACTATTTGTGTCATTCTTGATGTGATTGTTATTTTATTATGTTCAAAAGGGATTTGTATTTTATTTGAATGTGTTTTATTTACAATAATCATAATCACCTGGGCTTGGCCCCATGTAAGCCGCCCCGAGTCCCTTCGGGGAGATGGAGCTGGGGTATAAAAATAAAGTTATTATTATTATCAACACAACGACGTTGTATGGCACAGCAAACAAGATAGATATGCTGGATTTCATTTCGCAAAACCACAAGTCGAACACTTCCCAAGTGTCTAGGACTGTGTGATGTATTATTATAACTTATATTATAATAAGTTATTATTATGATTATTATTATTATTTTATTATGACACAGCAAACAAGGAAGATATGCTGGATTTCGTTTCACAAAATCACAAGTCGAACACTTTCCAAGTGTCTAGGATGTGTGATGTATTTTCGGATGATGTGCGCAGATCCCAGTAGGGTGGCCTTTTGCAGTTGGCAGATCGTAATTTTGTCAATGTCTATTGTTTCCAAATGCCGGCTGAGATCTTTTGGCACGGCACCCAATGTGCCGATCACCACCAGAGCCTATTATTATTATTATTATTATTATTATTATTATTATTATTATTAGGCAATGTTTCTCTCTCTCTCTCTCTCTGTATGTGTGTATATATACACATATACATACACACACACACACAGAGAAATAGTACCCACAGCTTCATCTTTATTAAATTTTCAAAAATGGAACTTAAGTTCAGCAAATAGAAGCAAACACAGATAGTACAATTTTTAAAATGTGGAGCATAAATATTTTTCTGTCTATATTTTTATGTATGTATATAAGTGTGTGTGTCTATATATATATATATATATATATATATATATATATATATATTAATTTTTATTAATTTTTCAATAATGGAACTTAAATTCAGCAAAGTGAAAATAGAAACAAACAAACAAAGCAAATAAATCAAACATTGAAATAATCCCGTACAATTCCTTGCACCTATCTTTTGTTCCAGCCCTTTCAACTAAATACATATACACACATATATACACACAAACATATACACACACACACACACACATATACTCACATATTCATATACATAACTACAGACACTTTAAAAAAGGCAAAGGAATCAAATACAAAAATAGTTCCAAAGTATTGCCTTCCATCCCTGTCAACTTATATAGGTTCTATATATATATATGTATGTATGTGTGTGTGTGTGTGTGTGTGTGTGTGTATATATGTATATATATATATATACACACACACATATATATATATACACACACACACACACATACACATACATACACACACACACATATCTATATTTGGTTCTATTCTCTATATATAACATGCATATATTTGGTTCTATTCTCTCTCTCCACATATATATATATATATATATATAGAGAGAGAGAGAGAGAGAGAGAGAGAGAGAGAGAGAGATAGATTATATATATATATAATCAGTTCTATTCTCTCTCTCTCTCTCTCTCTATATATATATATATATATGAGAATAGAACCTATTTTCAATTATTATTTTTTTACTATCTGTCTCTTCATCTATGGAAAAGAAGACATAAGCTTGGGAGTGCTGATTACTGTATTTGATTATTTTAACAGTTTTTAAGCATTTTCAATTATTTTAATTAACTTGTATGTTTAATTCTATTTTAATATTTGTACGTCGTTGATTTTAAATGCATTATTTTAATGTTGTGAGATGCATCTCAGTTGAGAGAGAAAAGAGGGATATATAAATAAATATAGTACTAATAATAATAGTAATAATAATGACTGACTTTTCCCCTCCTTAAGGCTAGACAGCTGTCAAACTCTTATAATATACTTCTACTAGTTACATCGACTTCTGCTAAATATAGATAGGCAAACATATTTAAAACGAATACATACCCATGAGTAAGGATAGTGCAAAGGATTTGACCATTTTGTCTATATTTCAGCTTGTTTTCCTTTTGACTGAAATTGATCAAGGATGTTATGCTACATTGTGATGTTGAAGTAGGTTGATTAAATGGAAGAGGGACATTTATTTTATTTCTCAAAAGAAAAATGATAAATTCCTCCCATTCTTACTACCATAGTAGGAGAAGCCCAGTCTGAACCAAGAGCACTTAGAAAAATAATGTAAACAGAGATGTATGAGAGTATAGGACAATTCAATTAGGCAATGCGTCCCAATGATCCTGGGGTCACAGCTGATGCATCTACACTGTAGAATTAATGCAGTTTGACACCACTTTAGCTGCCAGGGCTCAATGATGTGAGAATCCTGGGAGTTGTAGTTTGCTTGTTGAGAAAGCAAAACTACAACTGCCAGGATTCTATAGCATTGAGTCGTGGCCATTAATAGGATGCATCTACATTGTAGAATGAATGTAGTTTGACCCCACTTTCATGGCTTAATATTATGAGAATCCTGGGAGTTGTAGTTTGCTGGCTGATAAAGACTTTGCAAAACTACAACTCCCATGATTCTATAGCTTTGAGCCATTAAGAGAATGCATCTACACTGCAGAACGGATGGGGTTTGACCCCACTTACATGGCTCAATGTTATAAGAATCCTGGGAGTTGTAGTTTGCTGGCTGAGAAAGACCTTGCAAAACTACAACTCCCAGGATTCTATAGCATTGAACCGCAGCCATTAACAGGATGCATCTACACTGTAGACTTAGTGCAGTTTGACCCCACCTTCATGGCTCAATGTTATGAGAATCCCGGGAGTTATAGTTTTCTGGCTGAGAAAGACCTTGCAAAACTACAACTCTCAGGATTTGATAGCATTGAGTCACGGCCATTAATAGGATGCATCTACTCTGCAGAATTAATGCAGTTTGACCCTGCTTATATGGCTTAATGCTATGAGAATCCTGGGAGTTGTAGTTTGCTGGCTGAGAAAGACTTTGCAAACTACAACTCTCAGGATTCTATAGCATTGAGCCGCAGCCATTAACAGGACGCATCTACACTACAGAATGAATGCACCTTGGCCCCACTTTTATGGCTCAATATTATGAGAATCCTGGGAGTTGTAGTTTGCTGGCTGAGAAAGACTTTGCAAAACTACAACTCCCAGGATTCTATAGCATTGAGCCGCAGCCATTAACAGGACGCATCTACACTGCAGAATGAATGCAGTTTGACCTGACCTTCATGGCTTAATATTATGAGAATTCTGGGAGTTTTAGTTTGCTGGCTGAGAAAGACCTTGCAAAACTACAACTCCCATCATTCTATAGCATAGAGCCATTAACAGAATGCATCTACACTGCAGAATGGATGTGGTTTGACCCCACTTTCATGGCTCAATGTTATGAGAATCCTGGGAGTTGTAGTTTGCTGGCTGAGAAAGACTTTGCAAAACTACAACTCCCATGATTCTATAGCATTGAGCCGCAGCCATTAACAGGATGCATCTACACTGTAGACTTAATGCAGTTTGACCCCACCTTCATGGCTTAATGTTATGAGAATCCCGGGAGTTATAGTTTTCTGGCTGAGAAAGACCTTGCAAAACTACAATTCTCAGGATTTGATAGCATTGAGCCACGGCCATTAATAGGATGCATCTACTCTGCAGAATTAATGCAGTTTGACCCTGCTTTTATGGCTTAATGCTATGAGAATCCTGGGAGTTGTAGTTTGCTGGCTGAGAAAGACTTTGCAAACTACAACTCTCAGGATTCTATAGCATTGAGCTGCAGCCATTAACAGGACGCATCTACACTACAGAATGAATGCACCTTGACCCCACTTTTATGGCTCAATATTATGAGAATCCTGGGAGTTGTAGTTTGCTGGCTGATAAAGACTTTGCAAAACTACAAATCCCAGGATTCTATAGCATTGAGTCGTGGCCATTAACAGGATGCATCTACACTGCAGAATGAATGCAGTTTGACCTGACCTTCATGGCTTAATATTATGAGAATTCTGGGAGTTGTAGTTTGCTGGCTGATAAAGACTTTGCAAACTACAACTCTCAGGATTCTATAGCATTGAGCCGCAGCCATTAACAGGACGCATCTACACTACAGAATGAATGCACCTTGGCCCCACTTTTATGGCTCAATATTATGAGAATCCTGGGAGTTTTAGTTTGCTGGCTGAGAAAGACCTTGCAAAACTACAACTCCCATGATTCTATAGCATTGAGCCATTAACAGAATGGATCTACACTGCAGAATGGATGTGGTTTGACCCCACTTTCATGGCTCAATGTTATGAGAATCCTGGGAGTTGTAGTTTGCTGGCTGAGAAAGACTTTGCAAAACTACAGCTCCCAGGATTCTATAGCATTGAGCCATTAACAGAATGCATCTACACTGCAGAATGGATGTGGTTTGACCCCACTTTCATGGCTCAATGATGTGAGAATCTTGGGACTTGTAGTTTGCTTGCTGAGAAAGCAAAACTACAACTCCCAGGATTCTATAGCATTGAGCCACGGCCATTAATAGGATGCATCTACTCTGCAGAATTAATGCAGTTTGACCCTGCTTTTATGGCTCAATGTATGAGAGTCCTGGAAGTTTTTGTTTGCTGGCTGAGAAAGACCTTGCAAAACTACAGCTCCCAGGATTCTATAGCATTGAGCCATTAACAGAATGCATCTACACTGCAGAATGGATGTGGTTTGACTCCACTTTCATGGCTCAATATTATAAGAATCCTGGGAGTTGTAGTTTGCTGGCTGAGAAAAACCTTGCAAAACTGCATTCATTCTACAGTGTAGACCAGGCATGGGTAAACTTTGGCCCTCCAGGTGTTTTGGACTTCAACTCCCACAATTCCTAACAGCCGGTAGGCTGTTAGGAATTGTGGGAGTTGAAATCCAAAACACCTGGAGGCCCGAAGTTTTCTCATGCCTGGTTTAGATGCACCCTGAGTCCCATCTTTCTCTTGGCAACTGTGCCAAATTAACACACTAAAGATTATTTGAATACCTTAGGTATATGCAGAGCAAGTTCAAGCAAAAGTTGTGTGTATGTATGTGCAATGCGTAGCCATTCAAATAAGAATATTATCAGTATTAATTTCCTATGAAAAGTAGTGTAGAAGTGTCAGAAACCTATAACCTCTTAGGAAGGGTGTATTCAGTTATAAGAATAAAATCTGCAAAAAAATTATTGAGTGAAAGCTGGGGGAAAGTTGAGAAAAAAATCGGTCTAAATGTGTCTTCAAGTTGACTTCAAGTTGGATTTCATGGGGTTTTATTGCCAAGGAATACTCCAAGGTGGTTTTGCCAGTTTCTTGCTCTGAGATATTACTTGGGATTCGTACTTGAAACTACAGGAAAGGAGATTCCACCTGAACATGAGGAAGAACTTCCTCACTGTGTGAGAGAGCTGTTCAGCAGTGGAACTCTCTGCTTCAGAGTGTGGTGGAGGCTCCTTCTGTTGTCGACCGCGTTTTAGGGGATCGGGGCCCTTGAGGAGAGACCCGATCCGGTCCTGAGAGAACGGACCTTGGCGGAGCCAATAGGAAAATATGAGCCGCAATACAACCTGAAGCCGAAATGAAGAAGGTCCGCCAAAGTTGAAGGAAAATCCGCCAAGGAGTCTTTATTGAGCAATTCAGCTGAAGAGGACTTTAGTAGCGATCATTCGGTCTACTAGGGTACCACATAATCAAAATAAAGCCATATTTATACAAAATTTCAGTCTGACAGCCCCTTGAATTTCCCGCCCTGCTCCCCCGCCCATCTGATCGTTGATAGGCTAGAAGGTTGAACGAGGCGGGCTTTCGTTTCCCGCCTTGCTCCGTTGGCCCAATAGGAAGCTGCCTTTTGCTTTTGTCTCTACTCGGGCCAATCACGAAAGAGAAGGCGGGAGTTATTGAAACAATGAGGTGACAGGGCAGGAACTGTCGGATTAAGTCCTGCTAGACCGATTTCTAAAGGGATTAATGGCAGCAATCAAGGATGTCCGGGTTTCTGTCACGTATACAGATTTTAGATATGCCTTGGGGTGTCAGAGGTGGAAGTAAAGATGGGTGGTGATGAGCCATATTGACAGGCTCTGCAGGGCGCCTTCCTGAGGTGTCCTGGTTTTTCCTTTGGGTGAGATATGACAATGTTTGCCTTGGGGCGAATCACCTTTAGGTCAACACTCCGAATTCGGCGACTCAAGCCCTATATTGTCCATGCAATCTGAATTTGATTGGGTTTAGCGGTGGCAGATTATCCTTTTGTTTTTGGGAAGGGAAGCCTGGGTCATAGGAAATGGGATAAGTTCTAGGGTTCAGGTTGAGTTCAAAATATTTCCTATTTGATTTCATGACTTGACAATTATATGAAATAAAATGAAAAATAAAATAAAGTTGGAATATAAACCATGCTGGGAAAAATACATATTTTCCGGGGATCCCAAAGAGTACAAATACATATAGGCAGATAGATAGATTTCATGGAAATAAAGGGAGAATTCATAAAAGTGAGTTACATTGCATAAAAGGGAATCATGAATGATATAAACAATTAAAAATATTTGATAAGAACGAAGTTCATAACATCTGGAGAACCCAGCATGGAAATTCATAAAAGTGGAGTTTTAGCAGCATGATTTTACAATTCATGAAGTGGTTATCTCTTGCCTCAGGCTAAAAGGTCAAACACCTTTTGTGCAGAGAGTTTTAGTAAACCACAGTAAACTCCAGTAAAAAGTCTCAATCACCTTCTACTATAAATATATGGAATATAGAACATAAAGTCTTGATTTTTGAACTATCTTTTACAAAGTCCTGGGGGGGAGGGTGGTCACCTCGATCACATTTTTTTGGAGGCTTTGAAACAGAGGCTGGATGGCCATCTGTCGAGGGTGCTTTGAATGTGCTTTTCCTGCTTCTTGGCAGAATGGGGTTGGACTGGATGGCCCACGAAGTCTCTCTCTCCCAACTCTAGGATTCTAGGATTCTATGAACCAACCTTTTAGCAAGGAATCTACTGGAAGAATAAGCTCTATTGTATCTTTTAATTCCCCAACCCTTCCGGATATGCAAGACAACCATTCCCATCATCCCACCAATTTGGAGATGATGGGATATGCAGCCCAGCTTTGCCAAATAGGCTGCTACCGTGTTTCCCTGAAAATAAGACAGTGTCTTATATTAATTTTTGCTCCCAAAGATGTGCTAGGTCTTATTTTCAGAGGGTGTCTTATTTTTCCATGAAGAAGAATTCACATTTATTGTTGAACAAAAAAAAAGAACATTTATTACAGTAGGTCTTACTTTCGGGGGGAGGTCTTATATTTAGCAATTCAGCAAAACCTCCACTAGGTCTTATTTTCCGGGGATGTCTTATTTTCGGGGAAACAGGGTATCAACTTCCCCCAAGTTTCAAGAGCTGGCCCCTGTATTACTCTCAGTGACGGCTGCAAGTACATTTCCCTCTTTTAATAACGTTTTGCTACGGCTTTGCCATTTAATTGATTAACTGCTTGAAGCTCTATCCATTTAAAAACCCTTTTCATCTGCTGGTTGGTTGCCCTGGGCAGCATGTCTATTTCTCAAAAAGAGCAAACCCTCTAATTAATGTGCTGATAACGATTGCAGATGGGAACCGTGCCATCTTACGAGACGCACATACATCACATTCATTCACCTCGGAGGGAGGGACGCAGTCTAGAAGTTTGATTTTGGCATCAGGAAGGCATTTGTACATTTAATGCAAAATGCATGCATTGTTATTGAAGCAATTAACCAACAGAACTAGCGAGTATGAAATGAGGAAAATCCTTCAGCTTCTCCGGTTGTTACATAACTATTTCCTTTACTGGCTCGCAATGGCTTCGTTCTTTTGGGGTGCATCTACACTGTGGAATTAATGCAGTTTGACACCAGAGCCCTCAGTGGCGCAATGGGTTAACCCTTGTGGCAGCAGGACTGCTGACTTGAAGGTTGAGTTGCTGACCTGAACGTTGCTGGTTCGAATACAGGGAGAGTGTGAATGAGCTCCCTCTGTCAGCTCCAGCTCCATGCGGGGACATGAGATAAGCCACCCACAAGGATGGTAAAAACATCAAAACATCCAGGCGTCCCCTGGGCAACGTCCTTGCAGATGGCCAAATCTCTCACACCAGAAGCGAACTGCAGTTTCTCAAGTCCCTCTTGACTTGAAGGAAAAAAAAGTTTGACACCACTTTAACTGAGACTGAATCTGCACAGCCCTATAATCCAGATTGTCTGCTTTGAACTGGATTGTATGAGTCTACGCTGCCGTATAACCCAGTTCAAAGCAGATAATCTGGATTTTGCATGGCAGTGTAGATAGGGCCTGACATAGGTCAAGGCCATGGGATTTGTAGTTTGACCAGTTACCAGATTTGTCGTTTGACAAAGAAGGCTAGAGACCTTGTAAAACCACAACTCCCAAGATCTCATAGTATTGAGGCATGGTGATTAAAGTGGGGCCAAACTGCATTAATTCTACTTAGGTGCTAACTTGGTTACTTATTCTGGATCAAGCCACTTCTAAACAATTTGCATGAGAACACAGATCACTCTTAAAGATATTTTTCCGGGCAATCTTACACATACAGTAGAGTCTCACTTATCCAACACTCACTTATCCAACGTTCTGGATTATCCAACACATTTTTGTAGTCAATGTTTTCAATATATCGTGATATTTTGGTGCTAAATTCATAAATACAGTAATTACTACATAGCATTACTGCGTATTGAACTACTTTTTCTGTCAAATTTGTTGTCTAACATGATGTTTTGGTGCTTCATTTGTAAAATCATAACCTAATTTGATGTTTAATAGGCTTTTCCTTAATGCCTCCTTATTATCCAACATATTCGCTTATCCAACATTCTGCCGGCCCGTTTATGTTGGAGACTCCACTGTATATTACTTTTTCAAAATTTTAAGAAATGCAGGTAGACTCACAGGTAGAAGGAGTCCTCAAGGAAGGAGAAGATGACATGGTCATGCTTGCTAATCCAAAAGACTGGTGTCCTAACTCTTTGAGACTCAGCTCCATTCCTTGATTAGATGGGAATTCAGAAGTATCTGAGCTACAATGGAAGGGAAGGAGGAGCAAACCCAGGCTTGGGCAGACTTTGGCCCTTCAGATGTTTTGGACTTCAACTTCCACAACTCCTAACAGCCTGGAGGGCTGAAGTTTGCCTATGCCTGAGCAACCCTCATCTGTGAATTGACACGTGTCTCTATTTGCTTCCTCTAACTTCCAGATGCTTGTTCTTGCAGTGGACGAGGTTGACCTCAAGCCATCCCTTTGGTCTGCACCTGCTGTCCACACAGCAGTGAATCCAAAGGATGTTGATAAGGATCGGTCCTGGTTGTTTTTTGGAGCAGCAACTTCCCATCGTGGAGGAAACGGAGGAAGAGTCTCCCAGGAAGAGGTCCACCCCATCTCCATTCATGACTGAGGGACCTTCCCAAGCGATCAAACCAGACCTGCTTCCCACCAATGCCACCAACGTGACAGACTGTGGGGAGGATATCTTGCTCTATGGGGACACGGAGAAGGTCGTCATAGGGACGGTCCTTTCCGTCATCACCTTGTTGACCATCGCAGGCAACAGTTTGGTCATCATCTCTGTGTGCATCGTCAAAAAGCTCCGGCAGCCGTCCAACTACCTGGTGGTCTCCTTGGCAGCTGCCGACTTGTCTGTGGCCTTTGCCGTCATGCCCTTCGTCATCATCACAGACCTGGTGGGAGGAGAGTGGCTCTTTGGGGAGGTCTTCTGCAATGTCTTCATCGCCATGGATGTCATGTGCTGCACAGCGTCCATCATGACTCTCTGTGTCATCAGTGTTGACAGGTAAGAACACATCTCTGCTCCTTCTTATGGGCCATGGGATCTTGTAAGATGTATAGTTCAAATTCTTACATCCATGATGGAAACCCTAATTATCTCCTAATGTATGGTTGTTCAGGTCTGCTTAAAGATCTTGAGTAAAAGAGAACCTACCCACACCACAGAATCACAGAATCATAGTGTTGGAAAAGACCACATGGACCATCCAGTCCAACTCCCTTCTGACAGGCAGGAATAGCACAATCAAAGCACCCCCAACTGATGGTCATCCAGATTCTGTTCAAAAGCCTCCAACTGCCTTGAGTCCCTTCGGGGAGATAAGGTGGTCTACAAATAAAGATTTAAAATTATTATTATTATTGTTATTATTATTATTGACACAAAGACATAGTCTGACACAGCAAACAAGATAGATATGCTGGATTTCATGTCACAAAATCACAAGTCGAACACTTCCCAAGCATTTAGGACTGTGTGATGTATTTTCGGATTATTATTATTATTATTATTATTATTATTATTATTATTATTATTATTATTATTATGATGGAACCATAATTGCACTCTGAGGCAGAGTGTTTGATTGTTCAACAGCTCTAATGGTCCTAATGGTTAGGGGAAATCTCCTTTCCCGTAATTTGAACCCAATCACCATCATCAAAGTAATGTGGTTCATTGTTGAAGCCATCTCATCAGGTTGGAGAACTCCATTCTAGTCTCCTGTAATCTATCGGATCTAGACTGAAATCACGTTGGTTGGTCCCAGATAGAATAAACGTCTTGTATGAACATGGAGGACAATCAAAGTAGGATAGAGTTGTTGTATCAACACGAAGGCCAATCCAACTATAGTAGACTTGTACCGACACAAAGGCCAATCCAACCATAGTAGACTTTTACCGACACAAAGACCAATCCAACCATAGTAGGCTTTCACCAACATGAAGGCCAATCCAACTATAGTAGACTTGTACCAACACAAAGGCAAATCCAACTATAGTAGGCTTGTACCAACATGAAGGCCAATCCAACTATAGTAGATGTTTACCAACATGAAGGCAAATCCAACTATAGTACAATTGTACCAACACGAAGGCCAATCCAACTATGGTAGACTTTTAGCAACATGAAGGCCAATCCAACTAAGTAGGCTTGCTGTATCAAGATGGAAACCAATCCAACTAGAGTAGACTTATATCAACATGATGGCCAATCCAACTAAGTAGGCATGTTGTATCAACATAAAGACCAATCAAACTAGAATAGACATGTTGTATCAACACTAGTGTAAGCGATCACATCTAGCCTGGAATCCTGTTGGCTAGTTCCAACTAGAGTATATCAACAACGAAGCCAATCTGACTAGAATAGACTTGCTTATCAACAGCAAGGTCAATTCTCTAGTTAGAGATTAACAGGATTTAGGCCCTAGTCATACCTCTGATCCTTAGATCTTGAGCCGCGGATCTGTCATTTTATGTCCCAGAGAGCATAAAATTGTTTGCTCTCTTGCAACAATCATTCCAACATATCAAGATTGTCATAGTCATCTCTCTTTTCTTCCTTCATCTGGTCACAACCAAGCATGCTTCAGATGTGTTGGAATACAAATCCCATCATCCTCAACCAGACAATGGGAAGCAGGAGGTGAAGTCTAACACATGTGAACAACACCAAATGGTCATTGTTCTCCATCTTCTCCAACATACATGTGCCCCTTGAGACCCTTGACTCTTCCTTTTTTCTGCCCCAAAAATCTTTTACCTGGATAGTTACTCGGCCATGTTTTTAGCCCCTCCTGTTCAACTCCCATCCGCATGTTTATTCCCTGGATACATGACTTTTATTTTAACCTTCCCTGAACAAAGGAGAGAAGTCTGAGCAAAAATAGAAAGGAGCCACTTAAAGTTAATTGCACAAGTTAGAGCGTTGTCTATGAATGCAAAACGCAGTCAGGCAGAATTCAAAGCCAATTCCAGATGGCATCTATTTAATTTCTAAGGGCTGCTATGGACAGGAGCCATAAAGTCTGAGACGTGGAGATTTATTTTATATATTCCTTACTAAAATGTCTTTGCTGCCTTTCAGTATAAAATATACTCAGTAATGAAAAGGAACATCCCGTTCAGCCAAGGTGCGCCCGAGTGATGCCCTCCGGTTTATTATCGTCTTTCCCCTAAAATCTATTGCCTTTTAAAGAGTCACTTACATTACAGGAATCTCATAAAGGCCACATAAATCAGAGGTGCCTCCAATCCGGTCCAAAAACCAAAAGATGTTATTGTTTTTAGCGTTGGGTGATGCCACTCTATTCTGCTGTGGTCAGACCTCATTTGGAATAACACTGTGTTCGGTTTGGGTCACCATAATTGAAGAAAGATATCCAGAGAAGAGTGACCAAGATGGTCAAAGGTCCAGAAACCATGCCTTTTGAGGAGAGATCTAGATATGTTTAGCTTGGAGAAAAGAAGACCATGATAGCCTTCTTTAAATATCCAAAGCAAACACAAACCAATGCAAGAGATACCTCCTAAACTTCACAAATAACTTCTCAATGGTAAGACAATCTATCTATATATATAAAAGAGTGATGGCATCACGGCGACCCACAAAACAACAAAACTACAGGCCCCCAACCTCAAAATTTGACAACACAACCCATCATCCACGCCTCTAGGTTGATACAACAAAAACAAAAGAAAAATAAAGTCCTAATTAGAGAGAGAGGAATAATTGCTTTTATCCAATTGCTGCCAGTTAGAAGGCTAAGCTCCTCCAATTTGGTCTCCTAGCAACCCAATAAAAAATAATAAAAAACACTAAAAAATAATTAAAAACACTAAATAATTAATAAAATAAAATACTATAATAACAGAAAATATCTAAAAATAATACAAGAAAATAATAAAATATAATAAATAAAAAGATAACTTACAATAAAATTAATTAAAAAAATACAAATAACGTCAAATAAAAATTACACAACACTTTTTAACCAATACCACCACCACTTTGCCACAGCAACGCGTGGCCGGGCACAGCTAGTCTATCTATAAAAGAGTAATGAAATTTCGGCCTAGGACAAAACAACAAAACTACACATCCCAGAAACACTAAACTTGGCAGCACAACCCCTCATCCATGCCTCTACATTCATATAACAAAAAGCTCCAGCAACTCCAGAAAACAGCCAGGCTTTGAGACTGCAAGGCTATTCACTGCTATTCCACCTGGCCAACAAAGGATTCCCATAAGCCACAGCAATGCGTGGCCGGGCACAGCTAGTATATATATATATATAAATGTAATGTGCATAATTCCCATGGAGTAAACAACAAAACCACTGGACCAAATCACACCAAATTTGGCCACAAAAGACATAGTCATTCAGTTTATGTCTTTCCATCAAAAAACCCTATAAAATTAGGTCCAAATTACAAAAAAAACAAAAACCCCAAAACCAAAATTACTAACCACGCATGCGCAGAGAGCCCTCCCGGGAACTTGGTGACGTTAGTCAGGTGGGCAGGGATTCAGTGAACATAATAACGAACATAATAAGTATACAAGACATACAATTAGAAAATTAACACAGACTTAAGAACGAATGTCCTTTCTCTGGTCCTCCTCAAAGGAGACCTTTTTAAGGTAGTATGTGCCACTTGTAGCTCCTTGCAAGTAAGACTGGTCTTCTCTTAGGCCAGATCTACACTGCCCTATAATCCAGTTTGGGAATGTGGATTATATCAGTCTACACCAGGCATAGGTCAACTTTGGCCCTCCAGGTGTTTTGGGCTTCAACTCCCACAATTCCTAACAGCCTACCGGCTGTTAGGAATTGTGGGAGTTGAAGCCCAAAACACCTGGAGGGCCAAAGTTGGTCCATGTCCAGTCTACACTGCAGTTAATCCACTTTCTGAAACTGGATTATTGGGCAGTGTAGATCTGACCTAAGAGAAGACCATCCTGGGATAAGGTTGTTTCTTCTGACTTTATTTATATACGTCATTATACTAATGGCATTATTTTAAATAACCATTAGCACTTTTGTGTAAAAATAGTCATCTGCTGAAAAATATTTACATTCCAAATTAAAAGCCAGCAGAATTGCTGGAAAATAAGGGAAAGTGTTCAAGTTACAATGGATTACTTTCTTTTTCCAGCTGTCTGTTATTTCTTCTTTCGTCACGGAGAAATCGCAAACAGATATGAAACTGTAAAACAGACTCCCTTCGGGTTCAATCCATTAAGCCTCAAAAGGCATTTAATTAAGGAGCTGCTTGTGTTAGTTTTCCCTTCATTTGCCTGCATAAATCTCCTAATTGTAAGCAAGGCACCAGCCGCCAGGGATGGAAAGAAGATCCGTTTTTAAACCATTCCCTTGTTGAGACAGGGCTTCTTAACACTTGGAAAGAGTAATAGAAGCCATGGGATTCTTTCCGCTTCATGGAGTCCCTTATGTGGTGTTTCTCTGCACAAAAAAATATTTCAATATTTTGCACACAAAACATATTTTCTGCTTATGAAACGTGCTTAGCATACCTCTCTGGGAAAAATATACAACCTTGTGTGTATATATTGATTTTTTTTGTTGATTTTTGGCAATCCTGTGAATATGTGTTGTCGAAGGCTTTCATGGCCAAGATCACAGGGTTGTTGTATGTTTTCCGGGCTGTATGGCCATGTTCCAGAAGCATTCTCTCCTGACGTTTCACCCACATCTATGGCGAGCATCCTCAGAGGTTGTGAGGTATGGAAAAACTAAGCAAGGAAGGCTTATATATCTGTGGAAGTTCCTGGGTGGGGGGAAGCACTCTTGTCTGTTGGAGGCCGGTGTGAATGTTGGAATTAATCACCTCAGTTAGCATTAAATGGCCTTCACAGCTTCACATCCTGGCCTGGGGAATCCTTTGTTCAGAGTCGTTAGCTGCCCCGATTGATTCTTGTCTGGAATTCTTCTGTTTTTCAGAGTGCTGCTCCTTATTTACTGTTCTGATTTTGGAGTTTTTTAATACTGGTAGCCAGATTTTGTTCATTTTCATGGTTTCCTCCTTTCTGTTGAAGTTGTCCACATGCTTGTGGATTTCAATGGCTTCTCTGTGTAGTCTGACATGATAGTTGTTGGAATGGTCCAGCATTTCTGTATTCTCAAATAATATACTGTGTCCAGGCTGGTTCCTCAAGTGCTCTGCTATGGCTGATTTCTCTGGTTGAGTGAGTCTGCAGTGACTTTTGTGTTCTTTGACTCGTGTTTGGGCAATGCTGCGTTCGGTGGTCCGTATGGAGACTTGTCCATACCTGCATGGTATATGGTATACTCATCTGGGGCAGCTAACGACTCTGAACAAAGGATTCACCCAGGCCACGATGTGACGCTGGAAAGGCCATTTAATGCTTACAAAGGTGACTAACTGCAACATTCACATTGGCCTCCAACAGACAAGAATTCCTTCCCCCAACCAGGAACTTCTACAGATATATAAACCTTCCTTGCTTAGTTTCTCCATATACCTCACAACCTCTGAGGATGCCTGCTATAGATGTGGGTGAAACATCAGGAGAGAATACTTCTGGAACATGGCCATACTGCCTGGAAAACATAAACAACCCTGTGAATTTCATAGAATATTTTCTAGTCAATGACTACTCAAAGGTAGTTTTGCTAGTTCCTTCCTGTGCAATCTACAGCACTTGGTATTTATTGGCTGTCTTCTATCCAAGTGCCAACCAGGGCTGACCCTCCTTAGTTTCCAAGATCTGATAGGATTTCATGTTTTCCTTAAAATCCTGGTTGGTCCAGATTCTATTTTTATACTCAGAGTCTAAAATACCTTCCTAATGTTGGGGTGGAATATCTTTTCATTGAGTTTTAATCTCTATTGTGTCATGGTTTGCAAAGGCACTGTGCTGTGTGTGTTAACTGGAAAATGAAGTGCATGAAGCCTATTGGCTGATCCTGCAAAGACCTGGGAATTGATTTGATACTGTTTCTGTTCTGCTGCTGTAGAACCAGTTTGGACAAGTTCTTTTCAGTGCTAACTGAGTACTGCTGGAGAAGAGGCCTTGCTATTTTTTAGGCATGTTTGCTGCTGAGAAAAGAGGGTGAAGAACCAGGACTGTATTCTTCTCTGAAACAGATTTTTGGACTGAGAAAGGACTGTTTATGACTGTGGACTTCTGTAAGCAATCAGAGGGACCATTGTAAATACCACTGTTCTTTTGATCTTTTAGAATTAGTAAAGTTCCTGTATTTTTTGTTCCACAAACCTGAGTGGTACGTCATTGTCCTGCGGGTGACTCTGGGTCACGGGCACATATGAAAGCTTCCATTTATTATCTACAATCCTCAATATATTGTGTCTTGGGGTGCATCTATATTGTAGAATTAATACAGCTTGGCACCACTTTTAACTGCCATAGATCTATGCTACGGATTCATGGAAGTTGTAGTTTTGCAGGGTCTTTAGTCTTTTCTGGCGTATCCCCAAATGACAACTCCCATGATCGCACAGCATGGAGCCATCAAATTGCACAAATTGTACAGTTTGCACCTCTAATCTTAGGAGGAGCAGAAATCGAGCTAGCTTCATCTTCCAAATCACCTCCTTTCGAGTATTTAAACATAGCTCTCAGGTCACCTCTCGGTCTTCTCTTCTCCAGGCTAAACATATCCATATCCGTGTTTTTAAATCTGTGAAATGTTGGCAGTTCTATGAATGTGTTGGAGTTTATGCAACTGTGTAGGAGTGTCTCTGTGAAATGTTAGAGGTTGTGAGACACACATCTCAGCAGCATTTGTGCACTGGTACTTGAGTCTGGAACAGTAAACAACAAATGAAGGGAAGCCCTGTCGAGGTGGGATAGGTGCGTGATTTATAGTTTCCTTCCAATCACACCTTGCCTGGATACATTGCGCATTGGACTTGAATGTCTCAAAGGCAAGCCAAAACGAATCCATACACGGCAGAGGGCTTATCAGTTGTCAGCAGAGTGTAACTACATTGTCTGACCTTGTGCTGCTCACTGTCTAGAAAACTCTCTGATTCAGTTTTTATCCAATCTCATCAGAGGCTTTTAATCTCGACATGTTGCACGTTGTACAAAATGTATACACAGATCAGGATCCCCTGATATACTCACATTGTCGGCTACAGATATTGGCAACAGATGCACGGAAAGAGACACAAGGCAAGGAAGCATGGCAAGAGAAAGAACACTCGCTTCCTGCTTTATTTTATACCCACTGCTTGCTTAGGACGAAAGTGATTGATGTAAACCCTCGTTATGACTGTCACATGATCATGACTCAGTCTTTTCCAGCATGCCCCTTAAATTACACATCACAACCCACTTAATCACTCTGCAAGTGTGTGTGACCACATGTCTATTAGAACTGTATTTTCCACCAGTTTTACACAATAGGGTTACAGCCAATGCATTCCTGTCTAACAATTGCAGCATTATTATTATTACTATATATACTTGAGTATAAGCCAACCCGAATATAAGCCGAGGCACCTAATTTTACCACAAAAAAACCTGGGGAAACATTGACTCCAGTATAAGCCGAGGGTGGTAAATTTCAGAAATAAAAATAGATACCAATAAAATTACATTGATTGAGGCATCAGTAGGTTAAATGTTTTGGAATATTTACATAAAGCTCAAATTTAAGATAAGACTGTCCAACTCTGATCAAATCATTATACTCTCATCTTCTTCAATGTAAATGTCCTTATGTATCCTTTTAATAATAATAGAGTAAAATAATACATGTAATAATAATAATAATAATAAAAACAGGAAAATAATACATGTAATAATAATAATAATAATAATAATAATAATAATAATAATAATAATAATAAACAGGAAAATAATACATGTAATAATAGAGTAAAATAATAAATGCAATAATAATAATATCAGAGTGAAATAATAAATGTATTATTATTATTAATAAAAATAGAGAAAAATAAATGTAATAGTAGCAACAATAATAGAGAAAAATAATAAATGTAATAATACCAATAATAATAGAGAAAAATAATAAATATAGCATATATTCTCGAGGATAAGCTGACCCAAATATAAGCCAACCAGGACCATCACCCGAGTATAAGCTGAGGGGGGCTTATAAAACTAGACTTATACTCGAGTTTGTACATTATTATTATTATTATTATTATTATTATTATTATTATTATTATTATTTCATTTCTATCCTGCTTTTCTCCCGTGGGTGGGAATCAAACATATAATCAACATTTAAAATTCATACAATACATTGAACAGCAATACATAATCAATTAAAATATCATATCCTGATTAAAACCCAGTTAAGATACCAAATAAAACAATTTTAAAACTTAGAACAAGCACCATATTAAAGATATCCATAACCTCCGGCCACTGAAGTTATTTGTCAAGTATTACCAAAAAATTTATCAGACTGGCAGTGCCTATTTTCATTTGTCTGGGAAGGCCTGGCTCCGCAGAAAGGTTTTAATTTGCGAACCTCATTAGGGAGGGAGTTCCATTATTTATCTAATAAGCCCAACGTAATATATGATAGCAACTATCCAATCAACAGTTGTCTTAGGATGGAAAGATGAAGGGAAATGGGAAGTTTAAAAATGGCTTGAATATTTATCAGAGTATAAAGGTGTTGCAGTGGCGGAGCAGATTAAACCACTAAGCTGCAGAACTTGCTGAACAGAAGGTTAGCGGTTCAAATCCGTGGGACAGGATGAGCTCCTGTTGTTAGCCCCAGCTTCTGTCAACCTAGCAGTTCGAAAACATACAAATGTGAGTAGATCAATAGGTACCGCTTTGGCGGGAAGGTAGCGGCACTCTATGCAGTCATGCCGGCCACATGACCTTGGAGGCGTCTACGGACAACGCCGGCTCTTTGGCTTAGAAATAGAGATGAGCACCAACCCGCAGAGTTGGACACAACTGGACTTAACGTCAGGGGAAACCTTTACCTTTACATTATGCTCCAAGACTACATATCTGAAAGGAGAGCAAAATATATGAATGGTCATCAAAAGAAATATTGAAAGTTGAATTGGAAAGAGATTATAGTCAGAGCAAAAGAGAAAGGAAAATAAAAGGAACTGAACCAAAAAAAATCTTAGTGATCGAACAAATAATATAAACCAATGAGTAGAGTCATATCTGTTCCCAAAAGGAGGGGGTGGGAGGAAGAGGGAGGGGGAAAATGGATAGGTATTAGTAATAGACGTATAGAACTCTAAAAGATAAAATGTAATCAACAGAATGTATTATATGAGGCAAAAAATAATAATATAATGTTGCGTATATGCAATTGTGACAATGGTCCCAGTGGTGATGGGCACACTGGGTGCAGTGCCTAAAGACCTTGGCCTGCACTTAAACACAATCGGCGCTGAGAAAATCACCACCTGCCAGCTGCAGAAGGCCACCTGAATGAGATCTGCACGCATTATTCACCGATACATCACACAGTCCTAGACACTTGGGAAGGGTCCGACGTGTGATCCATACAACTGATGAAGGTGTATTGGGAAAATATAATACTTGTATTGGAAACTATATATTGAATGTAATCATGTTAAGAAATAGAAATAGGAAAAATGTAATCACAAGCAGAATTGTGTGCTTATTAGCCCCAAAATACATTCTGCCCTAGCAAATAGATCTCTCCCCATAGGAAAGACCAAAGTTCACCCTAAGTGCCAGAGACATATGTTAAGTGTCAACAAGAATAGATAAGCTAATGGACAAGAGACAAATTAAGGCTTTTTGGGATGTCAAGATAAGACCTGGCACCATGGAGAAATACTAATTACTCTCTCTGACAAGCTAAGGTAGGAAGGAAATTCCTTAATTAATGGAGGATGAGGGGGAGCCCTAAAAGCTGAGATGAGAATTCCAGAGATAAGGCTAATGGAGGGTCAGAGGTCTTGAAAGTAGTCTATATTTTAGGAAAATGCAAAAATAGCTTTTTAGTAAGTGACACTAATTGGTGATAGATAATGCCTAGATGACATAGTAGATGGAGGGAAAAGGGTATATAAGAACCTGTGATTCTTTGTTCCGGTACCTTCGCTTTCCTGATTACAGGAGAAGGTCTCTTTTTCTTATTGCTATATTCTCACTGGCCACGGAGAATAAACGTCATTTTTTCTACAGCCACCGGAACTCTCTTTGTCTCATTTCCTCAAACCTTTGTCTGCCATTTCACAACAACCAGCAGAGTGTCTGCTGTGGACTCTTGTTGTGTTTCAAATGATAATGATGGTGATGATGATGATGATGATGATGATAATAATAATTCCAATGTCACGGTCTTTGCTCCCTGTTTTCCAGGTACCTGGGCATCACACGGCCGTTGACGTACCCGGTGAGACAAGATGGGAAGCTGATGGCCAAGATGGTGTTCATCGTCTGGCTCCTCTCTGCCTCCATCACCCTCCCTCCGCTGTTCGGCTGGGCCAAGAACGTCACTGTGGAGCGGGTGTGCCTCATCAGCCAGGACTTTGGCTACACCGTCTACTCCACCGGCGTGGCCTTCTACATCCCAATGATAGTCATGCTGGTGATGTACCACCGCATCTACAAGGCGGCCAAGGCCAGCGCCCAGAAGCATCGCTTCATGGACCTCCCAAGATCCCACGGACTGGAGGGAGTCTCTTGTGCAGAAACCAGCGCTCGGTGCCAACCCAGCAACAAGCGCAACAAGGCGGCGGAGGAGTGCGCCACGCTGTCCAAGCTCCTGCGTCAAGACCGCAAGAACATCTCCATCTTCAAGAGGGAGCAGAAGGCCGCCCGCACCCTGGGCATCATCGTGGGGGCCTTCACCTTCTGCTGGCTGCCTTTCTTCTTGATGTCCGCCGCCAGGCCTTTCATCTGCGGGAGCCACTGCAGCTGCATCCCACTGCGGCTGGAGAGGACCCTGCTGTGGCTGGGCTACGCCAACTCCCTCGTCAACCCCTTGATCTACGCCTTCTGCAACCGGGACCTGAGGACTACCTTCTGGAACCTGCTGAGATGCAGCTATCGCAACATCAACCGGAGGCTTTCGGCAGCCAGCATGCACGAGGCCCTGAAAGTGACAGAGAAGCATGAGGGCATCCTGTAGAGGACTGGGAACTCTCTAGGCCAAGCATGTGCAAATTTGGATCCGCCAGGTGTTTTGGACTTCAACTCCCACCATTCCTAACAGCCTCAGGCCCTTTCCTTTTGGCCCTCAGCCGCCTAAGCGGCTGAGGGCCAAAAGGAAGGGGCCTGAGGCTGTTAGGAATGGTGGGAGTTGAAGTCCAAAACACCTGGAGATACCAAGTTTGCCCATGCCTGCTCCAAGCTTTTCTGGAGATTGCATTGCTACATGCTGAGGGACTTTTTCTGGACTTATTCACCTACCTAGAAATGAAAGAACAGGGCTTCCTTGGTCTTACCCAAAAATAGTGCTGAGCATCCATTCTTTACGTTGTCCTTTTTTTTTTTTTGGAATAGCTTTGCAAATAAGTCTAAATTGCCATGGTTCGGTGCTGTGGAACCCAGGGCGTTGTAGTTCTGCAAGGTCTTTAGATTTCTCTGCCAAACTACAGATCCCATCATCCCACAGCATTGAGCCATGGCAGTGGTGAAGATGCAACATCCCAACAGGATTCTCTAGCTTCGGCATCGTCTTTTGGCCTCTTCTACTCTGTTTTGTGTTGGGAAAATTTACAAATCCCCCTTTCCCGGTGGGAATCCTGCATAATAATAATTACGTAATCTTCGGTGTTGACAAAATGTCAACAGTGAAAGTACATTTATGCAGCAAGCAAAGAATAAAAGTCCAGACCAAACCAAGCAAGCAAGCAGGCAGGCACATCTGCCTTCTCCAAGTGTGTATGACTATACGTCCCATAATCCCCAGTCAACACTGGCCATACCTGCTGTGCATTATGAGAGATGTAGTCTCCTACGTCTGATAAATGCCTGGTCTGAAGGCTATCCTGCTGCTTTGAACGTTGTTTAAGAAACGCTCCTTATATCTCTGATAAATGCAAGCAGGGAGACTGTGTTCTTCCAACAATCCTATTTAGGGGACTGTTTCAACCAATGACTTTAATTTAAAAAAAAAAAACTAGTATGGAAGTATTTTCACTGGCTATAAGAAAAACAAACCATCAGCATGTCAAACTGATATTGTGAAGATATTAATTACATGTGTTTTTGTAAACACTGCATTATTGGGTCAGGTGGAGGCAGGAGAGAGACCCGCTTTTCCAAGGGTTAAAAGTAAAGGTCCACTGTAATTTAAGAGTATAAATTGAATAAAGATGTGACTAATTTACTAGTTGGTGTCTGAATTCTCTTAATTTCATGCAAGCTTAAAAGCAGTGGCTGCAAAATGTGGCCTCTTAATGATGTTCATTGGGGTGGACAAGATGTGCACGTGGCAAGCACAACAATCTTGTTCTGCATGTAGAATTATGTATTGACTAACATCATAACGGCACTCCATGCAGTCATGCCGGCTACATGACCTTGGAGGTGTCTAAGAACAACGCCAGCTCTTCGGCTTAGAAATTGAGATGAGCACCAACCTCCAGAGTCAGACATGACTGGACTTAACGTCAGGGGAAACATTTACCTTTACCTAACATCATACCAGTGTTTTAGAATACAGTAGAGTTCCAGTTATCCGACTTCCGGTTATCCAACCTACCGTATTATCTGACATGTGGCTCAGGGTGCTTGTTGGAGGGACGGGATGTGGCTGGAGCAGACTTTCCCTCCTGGCAAGCAACCGGTTTGGAGAAGCCACACGTGAGTATGTGGATAATTTTACTCTATATTTTAGCGAATTGGAGTAGAAAGAGAAGGATGAACTAGATGAAGAAGGAAATGAAATTGTTAAAAGCGCAAGGTAGACCAAAATTGAGGTAACTGGTTCATATGTTTTTTGATTTATGGTGGGGTGCTAGTTGAGGCTTACCCTTTCAGATCCCACTCACTTTTCAAGTACCTGAATATTATTACTTATAACTTATTACTTATTATTACCTATGTAAATTTTACAGGCAAAGCATGGCTGATAGTGGACATACGATTCAGAAGATTAGGACGGGCAAGTACTTTCGTTTATCAATATCATCTGTTATGGGCCGCATGCAGTCAGATTTATAATTGAAGAAAGCCCAATAGACGGGGAGACAGAGATAATTTAAATGCCTGCTGCTTTTTCCAAAGGGGCTCCAGCCCAATTAATTTGCCACAGTTAGAATTGTGGTTGTCTCGTATCCAAATTTGGCTGCAGCCGACGGCTTCTGACATGGTTTTGGACTCCTGTGCAAGGTCCCAGAGCCCCCTTTTTAGAGCCCAAAATTTGAAATATATTATTGGCATGTAAGCTGGGGCTAACAACAGGAGCTCTCCCCATCCTGTGGATTGTCCCTCGTGGCAAGCACCCGGACCTTTGGAGAAGCCCCGCTGCATGTTGCTAGGCAGCAACATGTGGTGGGGCTTCTCTAAACCGGTTGATTGCCGGGAGGGGTGAGGCTTTTTCCTCCTGGCAAGCACCCAACAGTTTCAGTTATCCAACATTCGGCCCGCCCATTTATGTCAGATAACCGGAACTCTACTGTTGTTGCGCCTCAGCGCTGGTTCACCATGCTCTTAACACACACTCCACCGCAGCAGACTAGGTTTAAACAGTTTATTGATAAAAGGCAGCAAAGTCTGAATAGAAAGCAGTAAAGAAAGCAATAATCCAAAGGCAATGGCAGTCAGTAAAAAGCAATGTTTCAAATGCAAAGGCAGTCAATAAAAAGGCAATAATCCAAGGGTAAAGGCAATTTGTAGAATATAGTTCCAAGTCTCTGATATAAGAAATCAGTCCTGAAAACAAGACAACATGAACTTCAGAGTATAATCCAAAACATAGGATCCAAGCATGAACAAAAGCAAGAATCCTTTCCCATTAGCTTAGACAAGGCAGGAGCTGTGCTTCCAAAACCAAACATTGCTTCGTCTGAAATCTTTCCTTGTTTCTCCCTTATTTACCCATGTTTACAACCCAGAAAGCATTTCTCTGTCCTTGGATTCCCACGCACTTACCAGCTATCCTATGAGAACGTCTGGGATGATGAACCTTTAACCTTAACCTTGTATCTCTATCTAAAGAAGACTCCTCCGACTCACTGCCAGAGACACCTGGGACTTGTTGATGTTCCAAACTCTGTTGATGTTCTAAATCCTGTGAAAGGTCGCCCTTATCACTAGTTTCTGTTTCCCTGCTAGCCTGCGGCCTCTCTGACAATTCAGAGCCTTCGACATTTCCCTCATCAGAGCCTTCGACATTTCCCTCTTCAGCATTGCCTTGGTCATCCTGCATAAACCCAAATCCCCCTTCATCATCAAACTGAACCACAACAACTGTAGTGGAGTTCAAATAGACCTCAAGGGCCATCCAGTTCAACTGCCTTCTTTTATGCAGAAACACACAATCAAAACTCTCCCGATAGATGGCCAACCAGTCTCTGCTTATAAACCTTCAGAGAAGGAGACTACCGGACTGTTCAACAGCTCTGACCATCAGGAAATTTAGGCGAATGACCCTAAATGATCCCTGGGATCTCTTCTATCTCTATGATTCTATGAAGATGGTAATAGATTTATTTACAGTATTTATATTCTGCCCTTCTCACCCCGAAGGGGACTCAGGGCGGATCACATTATATACATATAGGGCAAACATTCAATGCCCATAAACACATAGAACCGAGACAGAGACAGACGCAGAGGCAATTTAACCTTCTCCTGAGGGGATGTTCGATTCTGGCCACAGGGGGGAGCAGCTGCTTCATCATCCACTGTGACGGCACTTCCTCATTCCAACGTCGTAAATTCGTTAAATTTGCCTCCCCACTTTATAAGTGGTACCTTATTTCCTATTTGATAGATACAACTATCTTTTGGGTTGCTAGGTCAGCAACGAGCAGGGGCTATTTTTTATTTTTTAATTGACGGGTGCTCACCCCGCCACGGGCTGGCCTCAAACTCATGACCTCATGGTCAGAGTGATTTATTGCAGCAGGCTGCTCACCAGCCTGCGCCACAGCCCGGCCCCAACTCACACCACAAACTCTCAAACTGGATGCCTTGGCTTGATAATCTAATGTTTCCATTCAACAGAATCATCATGCAGCACAATAAATACAAAAAATTTTACACTGAAGGTTACACTACTCAACCACCAACATCTTTGGGAGATTTCCAGGAACTGAAACTTATGGTTTGTATGTCCAAATCAATGCTTTTAAGAGATGTTGTCTTCATCCAAACCATCATTCCAACTTGAGCCTTTATGGAAATAGCACAGGACTTGGCTAAACTTATGGCATCTCTCCAAAAAGTAATTCCCCAAGGGTCTCTTTTGGGGCATACCTTTGCTGGTCTCTAGACTTGTTAGGAGGAAGGAAAGGTTACATTTTCTTTGACAGATGCCGGGACCCTTTTGTGTCTATTTTTGAACGTATAATGCAGTTCCTGTTCTGGGATGACAGCCAGAGAAGCACATGTTTGAAAGGCAAATCAAACAAATGCACCCAGCTGTAGCTTGGGAAGTGGAATAATCCGGCTATGTTTGGAAAGAGAGAAAATATTATAATACAGCAACAGCATCGTGTTCTCCGTGCTATCCCGAAGGCAAATCGCGGACCTTCTATTCCTCAAAGTCTGGGAGCCATATGGCCCACTTTTAGAAACTGCATATGTTTGTTTATCAGGTTACATAAAGCGTCATCTGTTTCCAGCGGAGATTTCACTCTCCAGGTGACAGAACATATGGCTTTCCGCCTCAGCAAATCCAAATGTCGTCTCGGAATAAAACATTGTGGGACGAAGATGCCTTTTGGAAAATGCACATCTGGCAATTTGGCCCAAAAAAGGATTTTCCATCCCTTTCTCTTGAAAGAAAGAAGAGCATGGCCAAGATCCTATTTACTAGGGACGTTGCGTAAAACGATTTTTGGAATCCTTTTGGTGACTCATCCATTTAGTCAGACATTTGCATCCACAAGTTCGGCATCATCTATATTTCAACCAACCTCAGCTCGAAAAACTGGGAGAAATACTTTAAAAACAATATAGCATTGGCATCTAATCCTAGGAAAGTGAAATATACAAACATTCATCTAATAAATGCTGGAGGAACTGTGTGACTCTGGGTACATATTTCCAAATATATGGATAATGTCATTCTGTGATTGAGAATTTTGGAAAATAAATATTTTTCTGAGAGGAAGTGAGATTGCAAACCACGTAGTTCTTATTGAGACTTTTCAATTGTAAGCATTAAAGGGTGCATCTACAATGTCAAAATGAAGCATTTCTGCACCACTTTAAGTGCTGTGGCTTGTTGCTATGTATTCATGGGAAATGTAGTTTTAAAAGGGCTTTAGCCTTCTATGCCAAAGAGTGCAGAATACCATAGGTAGTTAAAGTGGTGCTGAACAGCTTTAATTCTGAAATGAGGATGAGAGGCAAGATAATAGTAAAGTAAAGTTTCACTTATCCAACACTCACTTATCCAACGTTCTGGATTAGCCAAAGCATTTTTGTAGTCGATGTTTTCAATTAATCGTGATATTTTGGTGCTAAATTCGTAAATACAGTAATTACTACATAGCATTATTTCGTATTGAACTACTTATACTGTCAAATTTGTTGTATAACATGATGTTTAGGTGCTTAATTTGTAAAATCAAAACCTAATAAGGCTTTTCCTTAATCCCTCCTTATTATCCAACATATCCGCTTATCCAACGTTCTGCCGGCCCGTTTATGTTGGATAAGTGAGACTCTCCTGTATATGGATAATGTCATTCTGTGATTGAGAATTCTGGAAAATAAACATTTTTCTGAGAGGAAGTGAGATTGCAAACCAAATAGTTCTTATTGAGACTTTTCAACATATTTTGTGACAACTGTAAGCATTAAAGGGTGCATCTACAATGTCAAAATGAGGCATTTCTGCACCACTTTAAGTGCTGTGGCTTGTTGCTATGAATTCATGGGAAATGTAGTTTTAAAAGATCTTTGGACTTCTATGCCAAAGAGTGCAGAATCCCATAGACAGTTAAAGTGGTGCTGGACAGCTTTAATTCTGAAATGAGGATGACAGGCAAGATAATAGTACAGTAGAGTTTCACTTATCCAACATTCTGGATTAGCCAACACATTTTTGTAGTCGATGTTTTCAATATATCGTGATATTTTGGTGCTAAATTCGTAAATACAGTAATTACTACATAGCATTATTTCGTATTGAACTACTTTTTCTGTCAAATTTGTTGTATAACATGATGTTTTGGTGCTTCATTTGTAAAATCATAACATAATTTGGTGTTTAATAGGCTTTTCCTTAATCCCTCCTTATTATCCAACATATTCGCTTATCCAACGTTCTGCCAGTCCGTTTATGTTGGATAAGTGAGTCTCTACTGTATTTTGTTTTCTAAAAAAGCAAAAATCTACCGAACTCTTGGAATTTAATAGGAGAGAGACCAAAAACAGAAGAGCAAAACATTACACAATAAAACTTTCTAGGTGGAAAAATCTGAAATAGTTTCCATTGATATATGATGCCACTACTTTGTCTAGATGAGGTCAGTGAGAGGATAGGAGACCAAATAAGAACTCTTAAGACCTCGTCTACACTGCTGTATAATGCAGCTTAACTGCATTGAACTGCATTATATTGATCTACATTGACCATATAATGTAGATTCAAACTGCCTTGTGTGGCAGTGTCAATCCAGCCTCAGATAGATGTAATAAATTTCTTTGGCAGATGTTTGTGCCGCAGCAACTTTAGACCGTTCAGAGAGATGTGTCCATTGCTTTGCCTCAAGAAGACTTGTCACTGGAGATGGAAAAGTTGGAGAAAATGGGGTGCAAAGAAGTGAAGGAGTTTTCAGGTTATGGACAATCAGATTTGCTTGAAGTTCAAGCAATCTGTTTTGGAGATAAGGTTCAGAACTTTGGAAAGTTCCATCCAAGTTCAGACTAAAACCTGGACCTGACAAGGAAATGTAAAATTAGGCAATATATAATGAGACAGAAATACTTTATCTTCCTCTCTTAATGATAGTGTACACTTAGAAAACAGACTTACATTGGACTCCAAGCAATGTAAGTATTTCTATACATGGAATATAATAAAATTATGGTATTCACTGCAACAGCACTTGGAGAGATTGGCCTCTTCTTCAGATACATTTTTGTAAAAGACAATTGGTTTTTAACTTGGTAGGGAGCTGATCTTCCCATAGCTGTATTGACATTAAGTTGGGATGGGCAGCATTAGTAGATCTTAGAAAAGTTAGTTTTTGGACCCCGAATCCTTCCCAATCACTCTGCATACAACAAAATGGATCAGGAATTGGAAACAGTAATAGATTTTGAAATTTTATCTTTTTTGGATTTTTTGGATTGAATTCCCTCAGCCAGCATGATCTCGGTATAGGTTTTGGGGGTTGCTTTCCTCCACAAAAATTCCAACTTTCCCAAAATTTGGGTCAGCACCTACACAACCCAACAAAAATAAATGCATTTCTTGGTGTCTTGGTTTTTTAGGATTATTTGGGAAGCTGTGTCAGAAAAGTGCATTGGATAGACTGCATCAGCTCTAGTTTATCTGATATGGTTATCATGGTTTTCTAATGGCAAGCAGATGGTGACTAGTATATGTTCTGTATCTTCAAAATTAGGACGGACAGGGGGAAACCAGTGCCATTTTTGGAACCGACTGATGAAATATACCCAGAAACAGGGCTAACATTTGAAGGCATTTGCTAGAAATTTACAGTTACAAAACCCCCAAAAAAACAAATACTGGATTTGTAAGATTCAGAAATTTATCATGGCCCAACAATTGCAAAATATGATGGCTCTCTGTGTTGTCAAAGGCTTTCATGTCCGGGATCACAGGGTTGTTGTATGTTTTCCAGGTTGTATGGCCATGTTCCAGAAGTATTCTCTCCTGACATTTCGCCCACATCTATGGCAGGCATCCTCAAAGGTGGTGAAGTATGGAGAAACTAAGCCAGGAAGTTGTGAGGTATGGAGAAACCAAACAACTAACCTTCCTTACTTAGTTTCTCCATACCTCACAACCTCTGAGGATGCCTGCCATAGATGTGGACGAAACGTAAGAAGAGAATACTTCTGGAACATGGCCATACAGTCCGGAAAACATACAACAACCCTGATCTAGCTCACCTCTTTGAATTCCTGAAAATTTACCTGGCTTAGTATCATGACATGGCATCGTGGGAAATAGAACGGGTGATTTCGGGTCACCATAACGGAGCCCCTTGACACTCAGGGCTGGCATCTTTTTATATATATATATAAAATAATCTTTATTAGTTTTAACAGAATAATAAAAAGCAAAAACCCCTGATTGGGCAAAAAAGAAAAGGAGAGAAAAGGTCAAGAAAAGACAGGAAAGAAAAAAAAAGAAAAAAAAAGATTTTAAAAAGTGAATATAAAAATGACTTCTCGGCAGTTTCTTCAAGGTAATTTGCCTTTTCTTTCTTCCTTGATTTCTCCTTAAATTCTAAGTCCTTTTCTTCTTATTTCCTTCTCCTTTCTGTTGAGGTTATCTTTCTTTCTCTTTATATTTTGTCTTTCCTTTTCCTTTATCATCTATTTTTTCTTCTTTCTCTCATCTATCCGTTTTAGGTTTTCCATCATTCTCTCCCAATTTGTTTCTTTGATTGGTTCTCCTTTATTTTTTGCTAGTAAGAAAGTCAGCCTGTCCATGTTACGTATGTCAAGCACCTTTATCAGCCAATCATCTTCCTCTGGGATTTCTTCTTTCTTCCATAATTTGGCATAGCAAATCCTTGCTGCTGTTGTTAGTAAGAATAATAATTTGTCTTCATTATTTTCTATTTTTATTTCGTGGCATCTTGGGCTGGCATCTTGTTACTGTTTTGTACTCATGTTAAGTTCCTAAACACATGTGGCTGCACTTTTTTGGTCATGGCACCAAGCCCATATCCAGTTCATTGTTGTGTAAGCAGAGTTCCACAAACATCCCTTTGCACATTAACTATTAATCAGTGCCTTCCATATTGTGGAAATAGCAAGCGCATTTGCAGATTGATACTTGGTTGCATAGTGTCAGCAGAAGGGACGTGTAGAATGACCACCACTGGACACTGAGTGTTGGTTTACACTACAAGAGCACAATGTAGGGTCTTGGCTCAGATTTATGTTGCACATGTCACAATGAGTTTGAAATACTGAGGCGGGGTTGTGTGAAAAATTGCCTGGGGATTGCACAGCCCACGATTAGTGTCCCGAGGGTCACACTTTGCTGCCTGCTGCTTTTAAAATCAAAAACCCTAAGCTGCCCAAACCTCTTATGTTATTCCCAGAGTAACTTTAATCTTGGATTAACCAAAAGGGTAAAACAAACTAAGGCTTTCTTATGAGAGGATAATTTCAGCTGGCGCATCTCACTAGAATCCACTAATGGACCGTTGCAATAAAGTTGAGCAGTTTCATTGTCAAATTTTGCCAAGGACTTTTCAGTTTCCTGCCAGAAAATGAAGAGTACCATCGGCAAGCTGGGGTATAATTACAGAGATTGTTCGCATTAATGCGCCTGAGCGCAGAGAGATGAACCCGCTGCAGGGCGGCAACCCGCTCCTCGTCTAAATTGGGGAATGTTGCAAATGCAATGCAGTCGGATGCAGAGAATGCATGGTTTTCGGGTGCACGACACTGACAGCGGCTTGCTCCAAGAACAAATGCAATTCTTTCCAAGCCTATAAAATGGGAATGTATTCCGTAGAGTGCATCAACATTGCATAATGAATGCAGTTCAGTGCCACTTTAACTGCAATGGCTTAGTGCTATGGAAGGCGAAAGTGTAGTCTTACAATGACTTTAGTCCCTTCTGCAGGTGCCTAGCCAAACTACTGATATACAGAATAGAAAATAAATAAGTTCAGCAATTGAGTTGAATGTTAAACCTATTACACTGTTCAAAATCACAGTAATCACAAACAATATTATATGAGGGTTGTTGTATGTCTTTCGGGCTGTGTGGCCATGTTCCAGAACATTTCTGGAACATGGCCACACAGCCCGAAAGACATACAACAACCCTGTGATCCCGGCCATGAAAGCCTTCGACAACACAATATTATATGAGTTTTGTACAATCACTCTGAAATAATAATGATGTTGTGTGTTCTTAGGACGAATTGAACATGAATCAGCTGCCCACAACCGGTTTTGGCCTTTCTCCAGGCCTTCTTCTGGTGGTCTGAAATTGTTATATACATCAACATTTGCTGCACAGATATCCATTGGACACCATATACTCAAATAAATTTAAAGGTACAGCAGAGTCTCACTTATCCAACATAAACGGGCCGGCAGAACGTTGGATAAGTGAATATGTTGGATAATAAGGAGAGATTAAGGAAAAGTCTACTAACATCAAATTAGGTTATGATTTTACAAATTACGCACCAAAACATCATGTTATACAACAAATTTGACAGAAAAGGTAGTTCAATACGCAGTAATGCTATGTAGTAATTGCTGTATTTACGAATTTAGCACCAAAATATCATGATGTTTTGAAAACATTGACTACAAAAATGCGTTGGATAATCCAGAACGTTGGATGAGTGAGTGTTGGATAAGTGAGACTCTACTGTACTTACAGAGTTTTAAACATTTTTAAAAAGTGTATATGTAATTTTCAAATGCTTATAGCCACATTTTGTTCCTTTGGTTTAGATCCCACTATGTATAAAAACCTGTCTCTCTAAGGAGAACAAGTGTCAAGTTTATAACTCTGTAAGTACCTTTAAATGTATTGGAGTATATTGTCCTGTTTTGTCTTTCAAGAACAGCCTTAAAACACTGTCGTAAGTAAATGAAAACCGCTTTACTTCAGCAAAACACAAAGAACAGCTCACTCAGTGGAATAATGCAAAAGGAAGCAAGGGAGTCTTAGGGCAAACACAGTTCTTAGTCTCTGGTAAACTCCCAAATCATACAGCAGTCTAACTTCAGACAAAGAAACAGCAATAAATCCAGATGCAGACTCGAAGCAGGCACAAGGGGAGTGAAAGCATTAGAGTCAGTTTGTTACCAGCAAGACCTGGCTGCACCTGCTTCTGATTTATAGCCCTGAGTTCCCCCACAACTTCTAGGGTGGTTCCCAATTACTCAGCTGCATTTCTGGCAGCTATTCTAGCTGAACAATGTCTCTGCTCTTTCACCTTTCCTTTCACCTCTCCTGAAATGTGGGTACTTGCAAAATCTCCTCCTCAGATTCTGACTGCTCCTCTGATTCATGAACACTTTCCTGCTCCCCTTCCTCTTCTGAAGAAGAGGAATCCCTAACATCTGCTCAAGTTTTCACTGTGTCCTTGGATTATAATAGGCCTCTCTGTTCTTGTTTGGACTTTCCTCTGGGACTCTTGTTCATGTTTTGAGCCCTACTATTTAGGGTTTTAAGGGCTGGCTTTTGGACTTAAGAATCTATTTTGCTTTATATATTGTTTTTTTCTTTTACTTTGCTACTCTTTTTTCAATAAACTGTTTATCCCAAGCCTGTTTTTGTGGTGTGTGTTGTGAGCAAGGTGGACTGCTTACTGGGGTGCAACCCTACTATATCAACTACTATGGGTGCATCTACATTATAGAATTAATGCAGTTTAACACCGCTTTAACTGCCATGGCTCAATCCTATGGAATCCTGGCTTTGGTAGTTTTGCAACCAAGATGAGACTCCATGGAGCAATTGTTGATGGAGGAGAAACGGTTCCAAAGAAATGTACCTATTAGTCACCACGGGAGAAGAACAATGACAGAAAGGATTCCTCTTTCTGAAATGATCTGACTCTGCTTAGGAAGAAAAAAAAAGTTGGATTCATTTCGACAGTAGTCATGACAACATCTCAGACTTCTCTTGGCGGGTGACAGGAGAAAGGGAAACAGCTGATCTAATCCAGAAAGAGGTCCATTAAGGTTTTCTGCAGAATGCCTTGCCCAGTGCTGAGCGTCTGCAAAATAAATGGGTTTGTATTGACTGCTGGCACCCCGTCGGGTTGGAAAGATGGCATATTAATGTGAAGTGCCAACAAAGACATTCCGAAAGGGACGGTGTTCGTCAGCTGGTCACGAACCATCATATCTCTCAGGCATCCTCAGAGGTTGTGAGGTCTGTTAGAAACTAGGCAGGTGGGGTTTATGTATCTGTGGAAGGTCCAGTGTGGGAGAAAAAACTCCTGTCTGTTAGAGGCAAGTGTGAATGTTGCAACTGGCCACCTTGATTAGCATTGGAAAGCCTTGCAGCTTCAAATCAGGACATTAAATAAAGAACAACACTCTGTAAACAGGGGAATTCTGGACATGAAACAATCAGAGCCAGCTAACACCTCCCAGCAAAGGATTCCCCCAGACAGGAAGCACCCAGGCTTTGAAGTTGCACAGCTTTTCAATGCTAATGTGATTCAATGTGATTAACACACCTGGTTTTCAAGGACTTCCCACGGAGTCTCTCTGACTGCCTAATTAATCGATCCTTCACTCCCTCCATGTGGAGACCTAATCTGATATTGCGGAAAAACTCCCCATCTGCTGAAGGCCGATTCCCAGGAGAAATGGACTTGTCTCCTGTTGCTAAGGAATGAACATTGGAATCCAAAACATCCTCTGTCTGCTCTTCTCCCTGATCACACATAGACTCATCGGTTTGCTCAGTTGGAAATCCATCATCCCATCTGCTCTCTGAGAAATCCCCAGCATCTTACTGAGCCCCAACACTTTCTTTCTTTCTCCTTTTCTCCTCTCCCCATTCTTCCTCCTTCCTTCCTTCCTTCCTTCCTTCCTTCCTTCCTTCCTTCCTTCCTTCCTTCCTTCCTTCCTTCCTTCCTTCCTTTTTCTCTACCTCCTTCCTTATTTCTTTCCTCCTCCCTCCCTCTGTCCTACTTTCATTCTGCATTCTTCCTTCCCTTCCTCTTTCCTCTCTCCCTTTCTCCTCTCCTAAATTCTTCCTTCCTTCCCTCCTCCTTTTTCCTTCTTTCCTCCTACTCCCTTCCTTCCTTCCTTCCTTCCTTCCTTACTTCCTTCCTTCCTTCCTTCCTCTCTTCCTCCCTCCCTCTCCCCTGATTGCTGGTCCTTATCCATGCTAAACTGATAATATTTCTATGTTCTACACCTGGGGTTCCCAAACTAAGGCCCATGGGCCAGATGCGGCCCTCCAAGGTCATTTACCTGGCCCCTGTCCTAAACTTTAGACTTAGGATTGACCTAAGTCTACCTGGTCTTTGGAGGTCTCTTTGCTTACTTATGGCCTTATGAGATCATCTAGATAGACTTTGAAGGTCTCATCGCTTAGCTACGGCCTTATGAGACCATCTAGATGGCTTTTGGAGGTCACTTTCCTTACCTATGGTTCTATGAGACCATCTAGATGGCCTTTGAGGGTCCTTTTCCTTATCTATTGTCTTCTGATGGCCTTATGAGATCATCTAGATGACCTTTGAGGGTACCTTTCCTTACCTATGGTCTTATGAGATCATCTAGGTGGTCTTTGGAGGTTTCTTTGCTTACCTATGGTCTTATGAGATCATCTAGATGGTCTTTGGAGATCTCTTTGCTTACCTATGGTCTTATGAGATCATCTAGATGGTCTTTGGAGGTTTCTTTGCTTACCTATGGTCTTATGAGATCATCTAGATGGTCTTTGGAGGTTTCTTTGCTTACCTATGGTCTTATGAGATCATCTAGATGGTCTTTGGAGATCTCTTTGCTTACCTATGGTCTTATGAGATCATCTAGATGGTCTTTGGAGGTTTCTTTGCTTACCTATGGTCTTATGAGATCATCTAGATGGTCTTTGGAGGTCTCTTTGCTTACCTATGGTCTTATGAGATCATCTAGATGGTCTTTGGAGATCTCTTTGCTTACCTATGGTCTTATGAGATCATCTAGATGGTCTTTGGAGGTTTCTTTGCTTACCTATGGTCTTATGAGATCATCTAGATGGTCTTTGGAGGTCTCTTTGCTTACCTATGGTCTTATGAGATCATCTAGATGGTCTTTGGAGGTCTCTTTGCTTACCTATGGTCTTATGAGATCATCTAGATGGTCTTTGGAGGTTTCTTTGCTTACCTATGGTCTTATGAGATCATCTAGATGGTCTTTGGAGGTCTCTTTGCTTACCTATGGTCTTATGAGATCATCTAGATGGTCTTTGGAGGTTTCTTTGCTTACCTATGGTCTTATGAGATCATCTAGATCAGGGGTCCCCAAACTAAGGCCCTCCAAGACCATTGACCTGGCCTCTGTCCTAAACTTTAGACTTAGGGTTGACCTCAGTCTGAAATGACTTGAAGGCACACAACAACAACAATCCTAATTTTGGACTATTTCATCATGGTCCAACCCCCCAACAGTCTGAGGGACTGTGAATCGGCCCTCCCCTGTTCTACACCACTGGAGAAATTAAATTGTTTAGTGGATATTGTACCACCTAACATCCATCAGGAAGTAGCAGCCAGCAATGAAAGGACCAAGGTGTTGACATCTCCAGCCCACCCTATGTTCAGATACCAGACACCAAGCCAATGCCTTATATCAAGAAATAGCTTCCAAAGATCTACAGAGATATTCGCAGGAACACCTCAGCAAGCAAGAGTCCAAAAGTGGCAGGCTAAAACCTGAAACCTCAATCATTGGCTGAGGCCAGATGAGAAACTCCCTCCTGGGCACACAGAAGGCTGGGTGACTCTCTGACACTTGTTTATGCATTTTATTAAAGCTTTGGATATTGTGTTTTATATGCCCAATCCTTTTTATCTCCAGTGGCGGATGCTGTATTATTACTCATTTGTTCTGATTTTATGTGTTTTATTGTATTTTTATTATTTATTTATTTATTTATTACAATATTTATATCCCGGCCTTCTCAACCAACAGGGGACTCAGGGCGGCTTACAATAAAACGCATATATAAAAAATTATACAGTGCAATATAATGTTTAAATTATTTATTTTATTTTATTTATGTTATTACTGTTTTTGTTTTGATATTTGTTGTAATTGCTTTATTCTGTTTTGTTTTGGACATTGCCCTATGTTAGCTGCCCAAGTCCCTTTGGGGAGATGGTGGCAGGATTGAAAAATAAAGTATAATTATTATTTTATTATGACACAGCAAACAAGATAGATATGCTGGATTTTGTATCACAAAATCACAAGTCGAACACTTCCCAAGTGTCTAGGACTGTGTGATGTATTTTCGGATGATGCGTGCAGATCCCAGTAGGGTGGCCTTTTGCAGTTGGCAGATCGTGATTTTGTCAATGTCTATTGTTTCCAAATGCCGGCTGAGATCTTTTGGGACGGCACCCAATGTGCCCACCACCACCGGGACCACCTGCACTGGTTTCTGCCAGAGTCTTTGCAGTTCAATCTTGAGGTCCTGATAGCAGCTGAGTTTTTCCTGTTGTTTTTCGTCAATGCGACTGTCACCTGTGATGGCAACATCAATGATCCAAACCTTTTCCTTTTCCACAACTGTGATGTCTGGTGTGTTGTGTTCCAGAACTTTGTCAGTCTGGATTCGGAAGTCCCACAGTATCTTTGCGTGCTCATTTTCCAATACTTTTGCAGGTTAGTGATCCCACCAGTTCTTTACTGCTGGGAGGTGGTACTTGAGGCATAAGTTCCAATGAATCATTTGGGCCACATAGTTGTGCCTCTGTTTGTAGTCTGTCTGTGCGATTTTCTTACAGCAGCTGAGGATATGATCCATGGTTTCGTCGGTTTCCTTGCACAGTCTGCATTTTGGATCATCAGCTGATTTTTCGATCTTGGCCTTAATTGCATTTGTCCTGATGGCTTGCTCCTGGGCTGCAAGGATAGTATATAATATTATTATTATTATATTATTATTATGATGCTGAACAAACTGTGTTCTGGCACTACGAGATGCAGAGCTAACCTTAAGAAAGGGGGCCACAAAGTGGAGTCCACGACATACGAGTGCGCAGAAGAGCAAACCACAAACCACTGACTACAATGTAGCATGAGCCCTGCCACATGCACAATGGAGGACCTTCTCACAGTGACACCAGAGGCACTCCAAGGAACCAGCTTCTGGTCAAAGGAAATCTATTAGAATGCCAAGTTTTTAACTTTGTGTTTTGAAATACATTATAACTGTGGGCTGTGGTGCAGGCTGGTAAACAGCTGCTGCAATAAATCATTCTGACCATGGGGTCATGAGTTCGAGGCCAGCCCGTGACGGGGTGAGCACCAGTCAATTAAAAATAAAAAATAGCCCCTGCTCGTTGCTGACCTAGCAACCCGAAAGATAGTTGCATCTATCAAGTAGGAAATAAGGTACCACTTATAAAAAAGTGGGGAGGCAAGTTTAACTAATTTACAACGTTGGAATGAGGAAGTGAGGATGATGAAGCAGCTGCTCCCCCCTGTGGCCAGAATCGAACATCCCCTCAGGAGAAGGTTAAATTGCCTCTGCGTCTGTCTCGGTCTCTGTTTGATGTGTTTATGGGCATTGAATGTTTGCCCTATGTGTGTATAATGTGATCTGCCCTGAGTCCCCTTCGGGGTGAGAAGGACGGAATATAAATACTGTAAATAAATAATAAATAAATAAATATTCCCAATTTGCTTCTGACACCGTAAATAAATAAACTGATAATTTTCAGTCTTGCCATTGCCATGTCACTTCCAAAAAGAACCTGCTGTAGAACTAAGCACCAATGTATTTGGCTCCTTAAAAAGGGAGAATTGTGAGCCTTTGGAGACCCTTGGCCTTCACCTGGTTCCTGGCTGGACAAAGCGTGACTTCCTCCCGACAGCTTCACATCTCTCCCATCCCATTGATTTCGCCTTGGCTCCTTCCAGCCTCCGAGACACCTTTCAGTTCCAACCCACAGTTCATTAGACGAGAGTGGAAACCTGACTCGGCTTCACCCCATCAAGGCTCACATCACAATGGATCCGACAGTGTGTCTTGAAGGATTCTTTGGGCTGTCCTTCACAAACTCCCGCTGTACCGTTGCAGCTGGCGGCCAGGTGTTGACCAGGAAAAGTACGGGACTTGATTTAATTAGCTGGTGTTTCTATTTGATATTTATGGGCCTTCCTTTGTTGTATCAACTCAAGAAGGCTCAACAAACCCACACTGCTCATTGTGTTTGCTTATGTTTTAAAGGGAGAGAAACACCAGTCAAATATAATAATAATAATAATAATAATAATAATAATAATAATAATAATAATAATAAGTTTATTTATATCCCGCCTCCATCTCCCCCGAAAGGACTTGGGGCGGCTTACAGCAAAATCAAAATACAAGCAATGATAAAATATGAAACATCAAAGGACAACAACAGAAACCAATAATAAAATATACACAATAGGCGAAAAAACACAACACAGAATTACAACATCAAATTAAAAACAATGAGGTTGCAATAGTGGATAAGCAAGGGTAAGGGTCCTGGTTGGCTTATATTTGGGTCATCTTATACTCGAGAATATATGGTACATTTACTATTTTTCTATATTATTATTGGTATTATTACATTTATACAGCACATTCCCCAAAATGTATGCACCCTGAACAGTTATACTTCTGGAGATGTTTGGAACTTTTTTTCCTCCAAAAAAATATATATATATTGTATATACTCGAGTATAAGCCTAGTTTTTCAGCCCTTTTTTAAGACTGAAAAAGCCCCCCTCGGCTTATACTCGGGTGAGGGTCCTGGTTGACTTATATTTGGGTCAGCTTATACTCGAGAATATATGGTACATTTATTATTTTTCTCTATTATTATTGGTATTATTACATTTATTAATTTTCTCTATCATTGTTGCTACTATTACATTTATTTTACTCTATTTTTCTTATTATTATTAATACATTTATTATTTTTCTCTATTATTATTGGTATTATTACATTTATTATTTTTCTCTATCATTGTTGCTACTATTACATTTATTTTACTCTATTTTTCTTATTATTATTAATACATTTATTATTTTTCTCTATTATTATTGGTATTATTACATTTATTATTTTTCTCTATCATTGTTGCTACTATTACATTTATTTTACTCTATTTTTCTTATTATTATTAATACATTTATTATTTCACTCTGATCATATTATTATTATTGCATTTATTATTTTACTCTATTTATTATTACTTGTATTATTTTCCTGCTTTTATTATTATTATTATTACATGTATTATTTTACTCTATTATTATTAAAAGGATACATAAGCACATTGACATTGAAGAAGATAAAAATAATGATTTGATCAGAGTTGGACAGTCTTATCTTAAATTTGAGCTTTATGTAAATATTCAAAAACATTTAACCTACTGATGCCTAAATTAATGTATTATTATTAGTATCTATTTTTATTTCTGAAATTTACCACTCTCAGCTGATACTGGAGTCAATGTTTTCCCAGGTTTTTTGTGGTAAAATTAGGTGCCTCAGCTTATATTCGTGTTGGCTTATACTCGAGTATATACGGTAATAGGATTTAAAACTACAATAGTGGAGAAGTGTTGCAAAATGACAGGAGGAACTTGAAGTCAGCTTTGCAACTCTGCTATGCAAGGATAGCCATTTGAATGCCTTATGTAAAAATTGCAATTCAAGGTGGAACTTGCAACTCTGATTAGACCGTTATTATAATTTCTAACCTAATAGAAATCTGGATCCAATTCATTTCTCTCTTGGAACAATTTCCAGTGTCGTAACGAAGAAAAATGCTTTCTGAAGCCACTGCGGACACTTTTTGTTCAGAAGCATCTCTCTTTCTCTGTGCCCGAGGCAAACAAAAGCAAGAGCAGATTTTTGGCTCAGAAGATTAAGCAGCTGGGGAAGCCTTGCCAGTCTCTTTTATGCGCCTGAGAGGTGCCGGCTATGAAAAGCAGGGTGGCATCTTAAAACAATCTGCCGAAAAAACAATGCACAGCACATGGCCACTCCGAGTGCAAAATCCTCTGCTAAACATGGCAAGAAACATGTGCTGAAGAGATTGCCGCAAGCTGGTGCTAAATATTAAGGATACGGAGCAACTTGTGGAATTTCGTATGAAAGTAGACTCCAAATGCCATCAGCCTCACTCAGCTCTGGGACTGTAATGAGAAATGGTTCAAATCATAGTTGACTTATGAGTGGGGAAATAAATGTTCCCCACTCTTGAACTGTGATGTCCAAAACATGGTACCCAAAGCAGAACATAGGATGGATGCATCCACTGCAGAATTACCGTAATGCAATTTGCCACCACTTTGACTTCTGTGGCTCAATGCTATGGAAGCATGGGATTTGTAGTTCCAGGCACCAGCACTCTTGATCAGTTGAAGACCTTGCAAACTGACAAATACCATAATTCCATAGCACTGAGCTGTAGTGGTTAAAGGGGTATCAAACTGCGTTAATTCTACACTGTAGATGCACCCTATTCACCCTATTTTCCCATTCACTTCCATAGCAATAAAGCCACTTTGAGTCTCCTTCGGGAGAGATAAAGCAGGGCATTAATAATAATGCTTTGCTTTGAAACTGCTTTGATTGAAGTCAAAAATCAGAAACTCCTCAAAGCACAGCAGACAAAAAACCAGTACAAGAAAACCACACTACAAACTAGAGCTGACAGCTGGCACAACAAAACATTGCATGGAAAGTTCCTTGACAAAATTGAAGGAAAAGCTGACAAGGAGAAGACCTGGCTCTGGCTCACGAATGGGACCCTGAAGAAGGAGACAGAAGGCCTGGTCCTTGCAGCCCAGGAGCAAGCCATCAGGACAAAGGCCATTAAGGCCAAGATCGAAAAATCAGCTGATGACCCAAAATGCAGACTGTGCAAGGAAACCGACAAAACCATTGACCATATCCTCAGCTGCTGTAAGAAAATTGCACAGACAGACTACAAACAGAGGCACAACTATGTGGCCCAAATGATTCATTGGAATTTATGCCACAAGTACCACCTGGTGGCCCAGTGTGTTAAAGGACTGAACTGCTGAACTTGCAGACCAAAAGGTCCCAGGTTCAAATCCTGGGAGCAGAATGAGTGCCCGCTGTTAGCCCCAGCTCCTGCCAACCTAGCAGTTCAAAAACATGCAAATATGAGTAGATCAATAGGTACCGCTCTGGCGGGAAGGTAACGGCGCTCCATGCAATCATGCCTATGCCCACATGACCTTGGAGGTGTCTACAGACAACGCTGGCTCTTCGGCTTAGAAATGGAGATGAGCACCAACCCCCAGAGTCAGTCATGACTGGACTTAATGTCAGGGGAAAACCTTTACCTTTTTTACCACCTGCAAAGATAGTGCAAAATGAACATACAAAAATACTGTGGGACTTTCGAATCCAGACTGACAAAGTTTTGGAACACAACACACCAGACCTCATGGTTGTGGAAAAGAAAGAGGTTTGGATTATTGATGTTGCCATACTGCAACCAGGACCTCAAGATAGAACTGCAAAGGCTCTGGCATAAACCAGTACAGGTAGTCCTGGTGGTAATTGGCATACTGGGTGCCATGCCAAAAGATCTCAGCCGGCATTTGGAAACAAGAAACGTTGACAAAATTACGATCTGTCAACTGCAAAAGGCTACCTGACGGATCTGCACGCATCATCCGAAAATACATCACACAGTCCTAAACACTTGGGAAGTGTTAGACTTGTGATTTGGTGATATGAAATCCAGCATATCTATCTTGTTTGCTGTGTCATACTATGTCATTGTGTCAATAATAATAATAATAATAATGATAATAACAACAACAACAATAATAATAATAAATTTACCCCTAAAACACAAAATGCCATTGTATTGGTTCTGTTCTGAGATACACTATCCATTGGAGCCAAAAAAAGGTGACTTGCATCATCTGGAGATCTGCAAGTGTATTGATTCATCTTTTAAATGAAGATGTAAATATAGCACAGAACAATGTATTTTTCAGAACCAGAACCAGACTTGTGCTCACTTTGGAGTTTTTTCTTCTATTTTAGCAATCTGATGGATCCTGGATTGGAAAAAGTCAACCAACCAATGTCTTTACCTCTACCGACTTAATTATTTGGATACTTAGATAAGACTTACTTTCAGGGAGGATGGAATACAGAAATTCATCTGACATGCCAATTATTAATGCAGTCAATATGGGAATAAGTGTTCTGTCAAGATTCCAACTCATTTGAGGACTGAAAGATAAATAAAAGGGATCTAGAATAAATCAGACCCCAAGAAGCCAAGATGACTAACTGAGTCATTCTATATTTCATTTGCAGTATTAGTTATCTTGCCTAAAGGAAAAGGAAGCAGCAGGAAAAGAGAAAGTCAATTTAGCGAAAGTTAACAACAGCAAAAGGTTGTTTTTTTTTTTCAAACTAGGAAAATATGACTAAATTAAAAGTCTGGCTACTGCGTATTACACTTGCACAAGTTTCCAAAACATTATGTTAAAACCGAGCCGTAGTCATTGCATTAATGCCATGAAGTGCTGAAAGCCTTCCCATTCAGTTCACGCTCCTTGGTTTTATGGATTTACAAATATTTCTATTTGTCCTTTGGTACAAAATGTTCAGGAACGAACAGAATGATCAGACGTACTTTTAAAAAGGGAGCATCTTCAAAAATCAATAAGAGGCAAAAGAGCAAACAGATCATTTGATGGAGGAATTAGATCATTCTTATTAAAATCCTTGCACAACAACAACAGCAATGACATCTCATTATCTGAATCACTTGGTTTTGGTAATTTTATAGTTTCCATGTTCTAAATAAGAATGCATAGAGATGGTAGTCACTGAAAACTGAAATAGTGGCTGAAAACTACAAATAGTACTAAACAAGCAGATCCTTTTATTTGCATCACTTGTAAGCTGTTGCAAGCAAAAAGTAATACCCTAATAATGTTAAACTCAACGTTTTTGCAATCTTCGCAAACCATTATCGTTAAATGAAGTCCATATTGTATACAGTACAAAACATGCTGAAAGGTATACAAATCAGGGCACTGAAAAGCACACCCGTCCTTGTTTTAACAGCACACAACTATGAATTTTGTAAAGACAGTTGTTGCTGCATTATCTTTGTCCTTTACAGAAAAAAGATGCATAAACATCAGGCATAAATGTCAGGAGAGGAGAGAATAGTTCCTTTCTTACGGCCATAGAAAAAGGACAAAACATGGGCTGATTCTGTCCTTCCATCACACCGAGGACAGACACAAACTTATAATTGTTAAGTTATTGTTTTGTGTAGTTTTGAAATTTCACTTAACGTTTAAAGCAAACTTATTGTGTGTCTGTAATGCAGCAAGTAATCCAGCATTCTAGTAATGCAAGAGTTAATTGCATAGAGTAGAGATTTATTGCTAGAGGGCCGGGCTGTGGCGCAGCTGATTAGTAGCCAGCTACAATAAATCACTACTGACTGAGAGGTCATGAGTTCGAAGCCCGGGTCGGGTTAAGCCCCAGACCATTAAATAGCCCAGCTTGCTGTTTACCTAAGCAGCCCGAAAGACAGTTGCATCTGTCAACTAGGAAATTTAGGTACGCTTTATGCGGGAGGCTAATTTAACTAATTTAGTAAAGGTAAAGGTTTCCCCTGATGCTAAGTCCAGTCGTGACCGACTCTGGGGGTTGGTGCTCATCTCCATTTCTAAGCCGAAGAGCCGGCGTTGTCCGTAGACACCTCCAAGGTCATGTGGCCGGATGACTGCATGGAGCACCATTACCTTCCCGCCGGAGCGGTACCTATTTATCTACTCACATTTGCATGTTTTCAAACTGCTAGGCTGGCAGGAGCTGGGGCTAACAGCAGGCACTCATTCCGCTCCCAGGATTTGAACCTGGGACCTTTCGGTCTGCAAGTTCAGCAGCTCAGTGCTTTAACACACTGTGCCACCACCAGGGGCCCTTTACAACAACATAAAACTGCCAGCAGCATGGGAAAAGGAATGAGGAAGTACATTACTCGGTATCACTAGTGGATGGTGAAGTAACAGCTCCCCCTGTGGCCGGAATCGAGCATTTATTTATTTATTATTTATTTATTTTATTTCCATCATTTCTATCCCGCCCTTCTCACCAGAAGGGACTCAGGGCAGCTCACAGTCTGGCAAAATTCAATGCCAATATACAATATAAAAAGATAAAACATAAACAATTAAAACAATTACATAATGTAGCAAAGTACAATAAATAGATTTAAAACAATACAATATAAAATACTTGAGCATACCCTCAATACTGGAAATGTTAAATTGCCTCTGTGTTTGTCTATACCAGGGGTCCCCAAACTAAGGCCCGGGGGCCGGATGCGGCCCTCCAAGGTCATTGACTTAGCCCCCGTCCTCAGTTTTAGACTTAGGCTCGCCGAAAGTCTGAAATGACTTGAAGGCACACAACAACAATCCTACTTAATGTGACTATCTCATTGGCCAGAAGCAGGCCCAAACTTGCCACTGATATCCTGATAAGTTTACAGTATGTTGGTTAAAATTGCTTTTATTTTTAAATATTGTAGTGTTTTTTCATTTACTAATATTGTGCTATGGTAATAATATAATATATTGTATATATACATATAATATTGATAATAATATTATAATGTAATACAATATAATACTTATTTATTACAGTATTTCTACCCCACCCTTCTCACCCAATAGGGGACTCAGGGCAGCTAATAATAATAATAATACAATATAATATAATAATATTGTATAATAATATTAATTATATATCATATATTAAATGTAATATTACTAATAATATTACGGTATAGTGGTATAGTACAATATAGTAATATATAATGCTAATATTGTCCTGTGCTAATAATATAATTTATTGTATGTACATATAATTTGTAGACCGCTTTGAGTCCCCTTCGGGGTGAGAGAGGGTGAGGTATCAATGTAGTAAATAAATAAATAAATAAATAAATGTTGTTGGGGGGGGGGGGTTTGCACTACAAATAAGACATGTGCAGTGCGCATAGGAGAAGTAGGTAAATTGAGACGGAAGGTGAATGTGTCTCAATTTAACCATTACTTGACAGTAATGGATTAAAAAAATAATAGGTCTCAATCACAGCAGGCAACAATCTGTTCACTCTTGCTTGGGTGAAAGCCCTTCTGTATTTAGAAAGGTACTCAGTGTGGGAAATGCAATGTTGGTGAACTGAGACATCCAGGAGGTAGGTGGTCAACAAGAAGCAGATATGTTGTTGAAGACTTTCATTGACAGAATCACTGGGTTGCTGTGAGAGTTTCAGGCTGTATGGCCATGTTCCAGCAGCATTCTCTTCTGAAGTTTTGCCTACATTTCTGGCTAATAATAATAATAATAATAATAATAATAATAATAATAAGTTATTTATATGCCGCCTCCATCTCCTCCGAAGGGGACTCAGGGCAGCTCACAGAAATATCAAATAAAAACAATAACAGTATACAATACATCAATAGACAAAAACATGCACCAATTATAAAATCTGAACATTAACTAATGGCATCTTCAGAGGTTTGTTGGTAGTAAGGCAAGTGAGGTATATATGTGTGTGTGTGTCTGAGAAAGGTGCATGGTGGAATAATAATAATAATAATAATAATAACAACAACAACAACAATAACAATAATAACTTTATTTTTGTATCCCGCCACCATCTCCCCGCGGGGACTCGGGGTGGCTTACATGGGACCAAGCCTGACAACACAATTAAAATCGAGCAGACAAAACCATTATGCACAATTCACAGTATAACATAGGTAAAAACAGCAATCTATATATATAAAAGAGTGATGGCATCAGGGCAGCGGACAAAACAACAAAACTACAGGCCCCCCAACCTTGAAATTTGACAACACAACCCTCATCCACGGCTCTAGGTTGATACAACAAAAAGAAAAGAAAAATAAAGTCCTAATTAGAGGGAGAGGAATAATTGTTTTTATCCAATTGCTGCCAGTTAGAAGGCTAAGCTCCGCCCACTTGGTCTCCTAGCAACCGACTCAGCCCAGGGGACAGGCAGAGTTAGGCTTCACTTAGGCCTCTTCCACAGATTATCTAATTTGGACTGGATTATATGGCAGTGTAGACTCAAGGCCCTTCCACACAGCTATATAACCCCTTTAGAATCTTATATTATCTGCTTTGAACTGGATAGAGATGAGCACCAACCCCCAGAGTCAGACACGACTGGACTTAATGTCAGGAGAAAACCTTTACCCTTGACCTTAACTACCACCAATTCCTCAATACTTTATTTCCCATACCACCAGACTTCGCCACAGCAACGCGTGGCCGGGCACAGCTAGTACAATATAAAATGGAATATTATAACAGTAGTTTATAATATCAACCAACCACCAGGCACAATTTTTATTGTCTTCATGGGAGGGGAGACTAAGACTAAGAAAGAACCTTTGTCTGTTTGAAGCAAGTATGAAACTGTTAACAGGCATTTGATTGTTAGCTGTCTGGAGTTGAAATCCACATGAAGCACATGAACAATTTCAACAGAAAGGAGGAAACCATGAAAATAAACAAAAGCTGGTTACCAGTACCAGAATGAAGACAGTAAATAAAGAACACAATTCAGAAACAGGGGAACTCCAGTCAGCAAACAATCAGGTACCAGCGAACACTTCCCAAACAGAGGATGTCTCCAGGCAACAACAGCCAGGCTACCCCTTGTGCTATCTCACTGATTGACTTTGCAGGTTCATGGCTACTAAATGCTATTCAAGCTTGCAAATTGCAGCATTCACACTTGCTTCAAACAGACAATTATTCATGAATCAAATTTTATTTCTACCCCACCCCATCTTGCCATGGGGACTCTGGGCGGTTTATAACATGAAGGCAGTCGATGCCGCAAAGGTAATAAGAAATAACATAATAAGGCCAGGGTTCTTTCTCCCACCCTGGCATATATATAAACCCCACTTGCTTCACTGCCAACAGAACCTCTGACAACGACATTAGCCACAGATGTAGGCAAAATATCAGGAGAGAATGCTGCTGGAACATGGAGAAACAGCAAGGAAAAACTTTGAGCAATTAAGCAGATTAAAAACATGCAAAGCAATTGCTCAATAGGGAATTGAAACTTGTAGGACCATGGAAAGCTCCCAGTGAAAAAAGAAGGTGTTGCATTGAAATTCAAGAGCCTTTGAGACAAAGCTTTCCAAACTGTGTGTCATGACAATTTAGTGTGTGGCCTGCAGTGGGTACATGTGTCACAGAAACATAATAAGAAACCTATGTGTCTGTGTTAAAAAAGCAATACATTGTATATTTTAAAATATATACATGGAAGGTTTTAATGAGATATGTTGTGTCCTCATACGATGCATATATGTGTCCATGTCTCATAACAAAGGTTGGTTTAACCTCCGATTTGTGAGTAAAACTGAATTACTGTGTCGTGAAATGACACATATCTTGAAAAGTGTGTGAAATGATTTAAAGCTCCGCAATAGGGAATACAGTAGAGTCTCACTTATGCAACACTCGCTTATCCAACGTTCTGGATTATCCAACGCATTTTTGTAGTCAATGTTTTCAAAACATCATGATATTTTGGTGCTAAATTTGTAAATACAGTAATTACTACATAGCATTACTGCGTATTGAACTACTTTTTCTGTCAAATTTGTTGTATAACATGATATTTTGGTGATTAATTTGTAAAATCATAACCTAATTTGATGTTTAATAGGCTTTTCCTTAATGCCTCCTTATTATCCAACATATTCGCTTATCCAGCATTCTGCTGGCCCGTTTATGTTGGATAAGTGAGACTCTACTGTATGCCTCAAAACCTGCAGGACCATGGAAAGCTCCCAATGAACATGATATTGTTCCAATGAAATTCCACAGCTCTTTAGACAGAGATTTCCAAACTTTTAATGCTGGTGACACACTTTTAGACTTGCATCATTTCGCGACACAGTCATTCAGTTATAGTTGCAAACCAGAGCCTCCGGTGGCACAGTGGGTTAAGTCCTTATGCTGGCAGGACTGCTGACTGACAGATCATCAGTTTGAATATGGGGAGTGGGGTGAGCTCCTGTCTGTTAGCTCTAGCTCCCCATGTGGGGATATGTGAGGACGGTAAAAAATCTGATATCCGGGCATTCCCTGAGCAACATCCTTGCAGACGGCCAATTCTCTCACACCAGAAGCAACTAGCAATTTCTCAAGTCACTTTTGACATAAAAAAGGTCGCAAACCAGAGATTAAACCAACCCCTTATAAGAGATATAGACACATACATAAATTGTAATACAATGTTCCCTCACTACTTCGTAGTTCACTTTTTGCGGATTCACTGTGTTGCGGTTTTTCAATAAACTCTAAAAGACTATTATAAATCATAAAAAATTACCATTTACAGCCCAAGGAAGGGAGGAAGGAGAAGTCGAAGGGAGAGAAAAGGAGCCCAAGCGGCAACAGAAGGAGAAGGAGGTGATTTATCGACACACAATTGGTTGATAAAGACTTAAAATAGTGTACAACTATTAAAATAATGTATAAATATTAAAATAAATATAGCATCCCTACTTTGCGGATTTTCACTTATTGCGGGTAGTCCTGGAACCTAACCCCAGCGATAAGTGAGGGAACACTCTAATAAAATTTACGAGGACACAACACATCTCATGAAAACCTTTCTTTTATATATTTTTAAAATATATGATGTATTGCTGATTTTGCATAGACTCAGAGGTTCCTCATTGTGTCCATGTGGCACAACTACACATGTTGCGACACACAGTTTGGAAAGCTCTGCCACTGGGAAAGATCATCCAAAGTTTTGGAGTTCGATGCCATTTGTACACAGATGACGTTCAACTCTACTACTCCTTTCCACCTGCCGCTAAGGAGGCTGTTCAGGTCTTGAACTGGTGCTTGGCGTCTGCGATGGTCTGGGTGAGGGCAAACAAATTGAAACGGAATCCAGACAAGACAGAGGTACTCATGGTCAATTGTAAAGATGAACAATGTATAGGGTTACAGCCTGAAGACACAGCTTCACAGCTTGGGAGTTCTCCTTGTTGGAGTTTTGAATTGTGTAGTTTGAAATTTCACTTATAGTTTAAAGCAATGTACAATGTAGTGCAGCATTCCAGTAGTGTAAGAGTTAAATGCATAGAGAAAGAGATTTATTGCTAGAGTGAAACTGTGCAGTTTCTAACAGGATATTTGTCACTGCTCTGGAATGTGGGTGTCGACAGTTTGGAGATGACTGTGGTGGAGGCTCCTTCTTTGGAGACTTTTAAGCAGAGGCTGGATGGCCATCTGTCAGGGGTGCTTTGAATGCAATTTCCTGCTTCCGAGATCAGACAAGATCAGGCGTGTTCAAGGTGGTGTTAAAGAAAAATACAGGCAAGATAATGAAAAGAACGAATTGGGACGATCTTCAGGACTATCTGGATAATTTGAGAAAATGAAGATTACAAGAGACAATTTTGCTATTTTTTTTTCTCCTTAGCAAGAAAAAATATTATTGTATAATAAGAAAATATTATCCAAGAAGGTGGAATGGAAGTCATTTTTTTGTTTTTTGTTTTTTTGTGTGTGGTTAGATTTTTGTAGATTGTAGACTTTTATCTTTCTCTCTTTTCCTTACTTTTCTATACCTTGGTTGTTCTCACTCTTTCAATGTAGTATAAAAAATTTAATAAAATTCTTTTAAAAAATGAATGCAATTTCCTGCTTCTTGGCGGGGGGTTGGACTAGATGGCCCATGAGGTCTCTTCCAACTCTATGATTCTATCATTCTATGATTCTATGATTCTTCGCTTATTGCCATCAGTCTAGATGGATGCTTAGATGGTCTGCTCTGGTTGTGTTGTGTAAATAGTTGTAATTAACTCAATAAAGATAAAAACCACCAGTTCAGCTGATAGCTAAACGTCTTGATTTGTGTCTGTGCTTCTAAGCAAATTGCTAGATTGCCAGAGAAGGAAAGGAGCTTGAGACAGAAGGTAGATGTGTCTCTATATTAATCCTTTCCTGACACTCCTGGACTCGTCACTGAGCCTGGAACCTCAGGTTTCAGCAGTGGCCAGGGAAGCATTTGCACAATTAAAACTTGTGCGTACCTTGTGAACCAAGGTGGAGATCAGTGCTTTGGCACCTCCAGAAGTTGCTTTCCCAAGCTGTGGATCAAATAAGAAGAGGGATGAGAAGCAATCAAGTGGGAAGCTGTGATGTCTCAGGGACCTTTGGCCCATGACCCCGCAGCCATCATAGATCAAACCGAAGAGGATTTGGGCTTTTCCCCATTTCAGCAAGATTCTGTTCCATTCCAGATGTCCCCTGTTGACATTTTCGTGCCAAAGCCAATTACGGACGCCCTTGAAAGAGAGCCTGGTTCCCCGGAAAGTGTTGTGTTTGATAAGAAGACCTTTCTGAAAACATATAAGCAGTTTCTAAGATGAAGCGCGAGATTAGTGGAGAGAGACAATTGTAATTAAACCGTTTCCCTTGGGAAGTTTCCCAATGTAAGCCGCCCCGAGTCCCCGTTGGGGAGATGGTGGCGGGGTATAAATAAAGTTTTATTATTATTTATTATTATTAAGTTTTGGGGAGGCAGGCATGTTGAAACAGTTATGTTCTCAGGGAAAATTTGGGGAGTTAAACACCTGTTGGGGGAAGCTCTTGAACTTCCATAAAAGTTCTGCACTGAGCTTTCCCTATTGCGATGTCAACGTGACTATTCAAAGAAGAACATCGTCCCTTGTTTCCGAGCTCCCTCTGGTGCGCTTAATCACAAGTAGACCAGGAGTTGCATTTTCACTCCTGTTCAAGTTTGGACTGCGTTTCAGATCCACCACGAATTACCTTGCCTAGCCTCGAATCCTTGTCTGGACTTTACTTCAAGAATCTCCCTGTGAATCCTTGCTCTTTCGGTTATTGGATTATAGACTTTGGACTCTAATACTGGACATTTAACTTCATTTATTTGGACTATTTTTGATCTTTCCTAAAAGGACAATTGCTTGACTATATACTCTGCATACTTTTGTTTTATTCTTTTATTGCATTAATAAAGATATTAGATTGTTTATTGGCCTCTGTGTTGGTTTCCAGTGCTCACGCAGCCTAGGGGTGTTACAGAAGCAAACAAATATCACCGTTCTCCACCCTTTGCTCCCTCGTCTCTGTTCGAGGCACTATTTCGACCCCCTGCTTCTAACAATCTAATTTCACACCCCATAAACAGGACAATTATCACTGCTGGGCTGCTCCCTTCCTGGGAGGAATCAATAGTTGCAACATTGCATCTCCTCCTGGGGTATTTATTTAATCAACACGAGCATTGCCCAAAACTGCAAACACTTATCACTCCCAAAGACACATTGGAGAGAATAATGGGAATTTCTGGCTCCAAATCTTTGCAAGCAAAATTGTCTATGAATGTAACTGATAACAATGTTGTTTTGGGATCAGGAAGACCAGGATGCCTTTTGCAGTGGACACAGAAGGATGCACATGCTATACATACGCATTGAAGCCAAGGTCCTAGATCAAATTGATTCTCATGGGGTGCATCTACACCAGGCATGGGCAAACTTCGGTCCTCCAGGTGTTTTGAACTTCAACTCCCACCATTCCTAACAGCCGGTAGGCTGTTAGGAATGGTGGGAGTTGAAGTCCAAAACACCTGGAGGACCGAAGTTTGCCCATGCCTGATCTACACAGTAGAACTAATGCAGTTTGGCACCACTAGAACTGGCATGGCTCAATGCTGTGGAATCATGGGAGTTGTAGTTTCAGACAAGGTTTCAGTCTTCTCTGTCAAAGAGGGCTGGTGCTTCACCAAACTACAAACCCCATGATTCCACCACTTTGAATCATGGCAGTTTTATTTTTATCCTAGTTTTAAAAAGAACTCTTGTCTGTTTGAGGCAAGTGTGAATGTTGCAATTGGCCACCTTGATTAGCATTGAATAGCCTTCCAGCTTCAAAGCCTGGCTACTTCCGACTAAGAATCACCTTATCAGGAAGGTGAAAGACCTTGCAATACTACAACTCCCCTTGAATCTATAGTATTGAGCCATCACAATTAAAATGGTGTCAAACTGCATTAATTCTACATTGTAGATGCATCCCAGACACATTCCAATGGTGCAAAAAGCTTGGTGGTTGGTGTTATAATATTCCGTTTTATATGGTACTGCTGTTTTTATCTGTTTTATACTGTGAATTGTGCACTATGTTTTTGTCTACTTTATTTAATTGTGTTGTTAGGCTTGACCCATGTAAGCTGTCCTGAGTCCCCATGGGGAGATGGTGGCGAGATATAAAAATAAAGTTATTATTATTATTATTATTATTATTATTATTATTATTATTATTATTATTATTGTTATTATTTTATTTTCTGACACAGCAAACAAGATAGATATGCTGGATTTCACAAAATCACAAGTCGAACACTTCCCAAGTGTCTAGGACTGTGTGATGTATTTTCGGATGATGCCTACAGATCCCAGCAGGGTGGCCTTTTGCAGTTGGCAGATCGTAATTTTGTCAATGTCTATTGTTTCCAAATGCCGGCTGAGATCTTTTGGCATGGCACCCAGTGTGCCCATCACCACCGGGACCACCTGCACTGGTTTTTGCCCGAGCCTTTGAAGTTCGATCTTGAGGTCCTGATAGCGGCTGAGTTTTTTCCGTTGTTTTTCGTCAATGCGACTGTCACCTGGGATGGCAGCATCGATGATCCAAACCTTTTTCTTTTCCACAACTGTGATGTCTGGTGTGTTGTGTTCCAGAACTTTGTCAGTCTGGATTCGGAAGTCCCACAGTACCTCTGCGTGCTCATTTTCCAATACTTTTGCAGGTTTGTGATCCCACCAGTTCTTTACTGCTGGGAAGTGGTACTTGAGGCATAAGTTCCAATGAATCATTTGGGCCACGTAGTTGTGCCTCTGTTTGTAGTCTGTCTGTGCAATTTTCTTACAGTAGCTGAGGATATGATCAATGGTTTCATCGGTTTCCTTGCACAGTCTGCATTTTGGGTCATCAGTTGATTTTTCGATCTTGGCCTGAATTGCCTTTGTTCTGATGTCTTGCTCCTGGGCTGCAAGGATCAGGCCTTCTGTCTCCTTCTTCAGGGTCCCATTCGTGAGCCAGAGCCAGGTCTTCTCCTTATCAGCTTTTCCTTCAGTTTTGTCAAGGAACTTTCCATGCAATGTTTTGTTGTGCCAGCTGTCAGCTCTAGTTTGTAGTGCGGTTTTCTTGTACTGGTTTTTTGTCTGCTGTGCTTTGAGGAGTTTCTGATTTATTATTATTATTATTATTATTATTATTATTATTATTATTATTATTATTATTATTTCAGCAGAGGCAAAACTATGGCATTTATTAGCCAAAAAGGGAACAAAATCTGCCAGGATTTACATTTCGGTTCCTAACTTTTCCCACTCTGCATGGACAAAGCTGAGTTCTGAAGCAAGGCAGCAAATGCGGTTGTATTCTTATCCAAAACATACACCAGCTTTGTAAACAAGACTACTTCAGATATCAAAGGCATCACCTGCAATGACTTCTTAAGAGTGAGTCTTGGGTAGAAAAGGGGGGAGAAGAGCATTAGAGACCCTCCTGGGGCTGTCTCCGGATTGCAGAGAAGCCTCATGCATTATGAATCATGGCCCAGTTGCATAAGAAACACTCCCGCTCCTATTCACCCGGGGTCATCGCCAGGGGAAGGAAAGTGCCGATGTTAATTCAGATTGTGCAATGCTCTAAGGAAAAACAGTTTTTCCAAAAACAGAAGAAAAAAAGTCATAATTTCCTTTGTAAGGGAAGGAAGCATCTTACGGCGTAAATCAAAAATATAATGGCACGAAAAATCTCCCTTTCGCCCTCCATTCGTGCCTCTTCAAATTCCACAGCACTGCTGGCTACAGCTGATCTCCAGTTAGAACACTCAAGGGCCAGAGCTTCCTAGTTCTCAGTGTCTATGCCACAGTTTTTAAGGTTAGCTTTAAGCCCTTCTTTAAAATTCTTTTCCTGTCCACCAACATTCTGTTTTCCATTCTTTAGTTGGGAGTAGAGTATCGTATATACTCGAGTATAAGCCGACCCGAATATAAGCCGAGGCACCTAATTTTACCACAAAAACTGGGGAAACTTATTGACTCGAGTATAAGACGAGGGTGGGAAATGCAGCAGCTACGGGTCAATTTCAAAAATAAAAATAGATATTAATAAAATTGCATTATTTGAGGCATCAGTAGATTAAATGTTTTTGGATATTTATATAAAACTGTAATTTAAGATAATAATAAGACTTTAATAAGATAAGACTGTCCAACTGTGAATACTATATACTCAAGTATAAGTCAACCTGAATAGAAGCTGGCCAGGACCCTCACTCGAGTATAAGCCAAGGGGAGCTTTTTCAGCCCTAAAAAGGGCTGCAAAACTAGGCTTATATTCGAGTATATACAGTAACTGCTTTGGGAGATGGTGATCATTATATTGAATGATATCTCTTTACACTTGAGGAATTTGCCCAGATCATAGCTGCCCTTCCAAGGGTGCACCTACATTAATGCAATTTGCGACCACTTTAACTATCATAGCACAATGTTATGGAATCATGGGAGGTGCAGTTTTCCAAGGTCTTCTCTGCCAAAGAATTCTGGTGCCCCTCCCAAAAAACTACAATTCCCAGGATTCCATAGCATTGAGCCATAGCAGGTAAAGTGGTGCCAAACTGCATTAATTCCACAGGGTAGATGCACCCTTAGGCTCCTTCCACACTGCTGTATAAAATCCACATTGAACTAGATTATATAATAATAACAACAACACTTTATTTATATTCTGCCCTATCTCCCCAAGGGGACTCATGGTGGATCACAGTACACATACATGGCAAACATTCGATGCCATTTGGACAGACAGGACAGGACACAACAGGAGGCATGTTGTCTTGAAGTCCAGTTATTTTGGTGCCTTGGAGGTTGAGGTTGTATTCCGTATCAGATAGACACAGAACTGAGGCTTTTGAATCTTTAGTTCTTCTTATTGTCTCTTTCTTGTATGATGTTCAAGTGTCTCTAAGAAGGGCACAGCAGGTTAACCACCAGCTGCAATAAATCTTGTCAGTCGAGAGGTTGACATGAGGAGGAGAAGCAGCAGTCAGGAGGCTTGTTGTCACACCTTTGTGTTGTGAAAGTTTGAAGCCCAAAGGATGAAGAAGACTAAGAGTGACCCACTTGGAAAAGTTTATGAAACCCACTACATCCTGCCCTCAATGTGAGGATAGACTTATAAAACTCCTCCATCCCCTGGACCTTCTGCAAGACCCTCAAAGAGTTGGAAGATGGGGAATGTTGGCAAACTCAAGATAGGTAGATGCCTCCACACTTGTAGATTTTCCACCACCAAGACCTTGGTTCCCAATGGAACAGGGAGGAGGCCATTTCTGGTTCATCTCAGTCAGCCAGGTGAAGAAAAAGCTCCAAGAGACAATAATGTTAAAAAGGTTATGGCAGTGTGGACTCAAATAATCCAGATCTATGACTATTCCATGGCCATCATATTTTTGCCAAGGTAATGGATTCCATTATGAACCTCAAATATGCCCCATACCTTCATGCTCATGTGAAACTAGTAGGAGATAGTCGGAAGGGAGAAGAAGTATGGCCTCACAAAGCAGGTCTTATTTCTGGTTTTCTTACTCGACTTGAAGCCTTTACTAACCTGAGGTCATCTTTCAAAGGTGAGGCTGATCTTCCTTGTCAAGCACACCAAGAACCCTGCGGTGTCTCTCCTCCTCCTCCTTGGACATTGAGTCAAATGTATTATGCGCATTGCCAACTGCAGCCACACATTGAGCTGGCATCTCTGCTGAGCTGTCAGGGTAAGTGCTGATATCTTCCAGGGAGATGGCATATATATATATATATCATCCTCCTCCTCCCCAGGAGAGAGCTGAGAATCAGTCAGCATGTACCAATAACCTAAATCTATCTTTTATGCATGCATTATATTGGTTACCCATTTTAATCAACCGGTGAGTTTTCTCTACAGAGCTTGATGGAAAACATATCTTGTTTTCCGTGTTCTGGAGAATCAGCTGTAGCGAAACATACCACATTTCTTTCATTCTAAAATGCTATTGATTGTAAGTTGCACACCATTTTCAATACCACCAACATAATCTATCCATCTATTTGCATCTATATATCTACGTATTTTTCATAGTAGTTCCCACATCCAAAAGGTTGAATCAATCCCATCAGCAGTGGAACGGGACCAAACCTGGCACACGTGCCCATCATATCCTCCTTAAATACTGGTAGGGTTTGGGGAAGGGGGAATTTGTTGGTATATTTTTGGTGTAAGGGTGAAATGATGAATCAAGTGTTTTTGCTGTTGGAGGTTTGCAACTGTGTATACCGGACATGTTTTCCAGCAACTTAAATGTTAACAGCTGGCCATTTTTGAGTGATAGCCTGCAAGAGCCAATAGGTCGTGACTTCCGGTCTGAGAGGACGTTCGTCATTCTGCTGTGGATTGTGCTGTTATTGGCAGCAGTGTGTTAGCTTCGCTGATCGGCAAGGAGAGAGCATGTCTCCTATGAGCGATGGACTCTGTAACATATAAATAACTTGTATATATATAGAATAAAGTCTAAGAACCGCTGCGTTCAGCTGATTAACGACTGTAGTGTCATTTTTCGGTGCTGCTTATCCAGATGGGCAATGTGATGCCTCATGGGCCTTGTAGTCCCGCTCCTAGTGTCACTGTGGCAGATGAGGATGAAAACATGAGGTTTTCTCCGGATCAACAACAGCCGGAATCTTTCCAGATGCCTGATGTTGATGTTCTCGCCCCAGAGCCAATTAAGACAGTCCTTGAACAGCTCTCACCTCCCTTTGCTAGGAGACAGTCCTTTGCTGCAGACAGGGGAGTCAAAGAGCGGGTTCGCAGGAGCTTGAGAATTGCAGCCAAACAAGACACTGATTAGCCATGTTTCCCCTGGGAAAATCCAGGGAGTCTCACATCTGGAGAAAGCTGGGTTTCGTTTCCCGTTCTCTAGGGAAAGAGAACGCTGGACACCTGTTTGGCGGGAAAACGAGACCCAGATATAGGTGCCTGGCACGGTTGGTCCAGTGCGGAGTCAACTGAGCAGCTTCAGGAGTGAAATCGCGTCCAGCCTTGTGTGGACTTCGCAAGTCCGCAAATCCAGTTTCCTTGCCTTGCTCATTCAAGTATTTCAAGAATTGCCTTGCTTTGCTTCTAGCCACGGATCTTGCTTCAAGAATCAAGTTTTGCCCTCGTACCTTGTTGTGGAGTTTTACCTTGGACCCTGAGAGACCCTGGACGTTTCCCCACACTATTGTTTGGCAATAGTGTGTGTTTCGGTTTGGATTTAACTTTGAACTCTAATATCATTTATTGGACAAAACATTTCTGGACTATATTTGACCTCATTTGATAGGTCTGCTTCTGGACTATATTTTCTACTTGTTTTTATTACTTTTATATATTTCCTTAATAAAGCTATTAGATAGTTATTGGCCTCTGTGTTTGGTTCTTGGTGCTCCGTAGCCTTGGGCGTGACAGGCAAGCATTCGGACTGAGGATGGCCTGGCTCACCAATAAATCAGGGTAGTGCGGAGCTGATGTTTTTTTCACCACACCCTGACAGAATTCACTAAGGATTATGGGAGTTGTAGTCCACCAACATCTAGAGAACTGTCTGAACCCCACTGATGATGAATCTGGATCAAACTTGGTACATATGTCAATCATAGCCACCTTAAATACTGGTAGGGTTTGAAGAGGGGGGAATTCACTAAGGATTATGGGAGTTGTAGTCCACCAACATCCAGAGAACTGTGTGAACCCCACTGATGATGGATCTGGACCAAATTTAGCACACATACCCATTGTGACCAACTTAAAATACTGGCAGAATTTGAGGGGGCTTGACATAGGATGATGGGAGTTGCAGTCGATCCATATACTGGGAGCCGATACATGATGAAAGGAGTTGGAGTCCACACACATCCTGAGAGCACTATGAGCCTCACTGAGGATGGATCTGGGCCAAAACTTAACATGGCCAACTTTAAATACTGGCAGGATTTTTTTTTGGGGGGGGGGGCGGGGGTTGACCCAGGATGATGGCAGTTGTAGTCCACCCACATCCAAAGACCAATGTGTATTTAAAATGTATGTATGCCTATAAAAATAAGCACCCACAGTTCTATGAAGCACCCTGGTTTTGGAGATGCTTAGAAATGCTTCTTAGGCTGGATCTACACTGCCCTGCTTTCCAGGATCTGATCCAATATTATCTGCGTCGAACTGGATTATATCGGTCTACATTGCCAAATAATCTGGGATAAGATACTGAGATATAGGGCCAATGTAGATCCAGCTTTAGGTCCATCTACACTGCCATGTAATGCAGTTTCAGAATGCAGTTGAACCACATTGAACTGGATTTTATGGAAAATGGGACCTTAGGTGCCATTTTAATGTATTCTGTGTATTATGCTTGCACTACCACGTGCTTTGTAAACTTCCCCAAGTTCCTTTCACAGGATATAAATGATGATGATGATGATGATGATGATTATTATTATTGTCATTATCATCATAATGATAATGCCATAAAAAATCCAGATCATTTGCTTTGAACTGGATTATATGGCAGTGTAAACTCATATAATCCAGTTCTAAGCAGATAATCTGGGTTATCTGCTTTGATAATCTGGAGTATATGGCAGTGTGGTTATAGTCCTAGAATAGAAAAAATACAGGAATACAATTCCTGTATATGCAGGACAAGGATCCATGGTTTTCCCTTCCAGCATTTGACAAAATAATTCTCTAGAAATTTCCTACATCCTCCAAGGAGATTCTAAAGTATCCACCATAAGTTACTATAGAGTTTTATTACAAGACTTAGCAAACTGTTAGAGAGGAAAACTCACAAAGTAAGCTTTCTATTTTCACGGGGGTAGTGGCTTGGACCACTATGGAAGTGGAGAAAAAAGTGAATTAAAATGCTATTTAAAAAAACTTGAAATAACACTTTTCTAGGAATCTCTGGGTCCTTCCAGAATTGGGGACTTGTAGTTTTACAAAATCTTTAGCACTTCTCAAAGAGTGCTGGTGCCTCATCAAACTTCAAATCCAATAGGATTCCATAGCATTGAGCCGGGGCAATTAAAGTCGTGTCAAACTGCATCCATTCTACAGCATTCAAGAATGTTCAATGGCACATCTGCTGTGAGACTTTGCAAGCCATGATTTTAAAAATGCAGCACTGACATACAGCCTCGGCAGGGCTTTCTCTTTTCTGTACCAATTCTGTGACCGACGTATTGTCAAGTTCTACTCACAAAAGTTCTTCGGCCGGACTGAAATACAAATCTGAACCCATCTTGCTGGCGCAGGAAATGGCATGTAATTGCAATAAATCTTTTATTTATGAAGGAAATCCATTTTGTTTAATACTGCCACCTGTTTCCTTTCCTTGACATGTGCGTGAGAGAGAAAGCTGTTTAATTCTTATCTTCCTCGCTGCATAATGGTTGCGAGCGGTGGCACTGCTGCCAGGTTCTGGTTTAAGAAGTGGAGAATTCGTTTCCTCGAATCAGTTCAAACCATTGTTTTGGTAGTAATGCATGCATGCTGCATTGATGTGCAAAGAGAGTTGGGTAATAAGTTGTTGTTGTTGTTGTTTTCCACCAGATATATTCCTAAAAATTGCTTAAAGGCAACTGGGTTGCAGGAATAATCGTTGGCATCCCATTGGTGATGTCAAGGCAAATGCATTACCTTATGTTTGTAATTTTAACTTTGGCAGGGACAGTTCCAGGGTAGAATTAATACAGTTCGACCTCACTTTAATTGCCATGAGATTCTGGGAGTTGTATTTATTTATTTATCATGTCAGAAGCGAATTGAGAATAGAGTTATAACGTATAGAAAAACCACAAAGTTACAAATTTGGCATTATATTAGATTTCCTTTGACCAGAAACAGGCCACTTGGAGTTCCTCTGGTGTCACTGTGAGAGGTCCTCCCTTGTGCATGTGGCAGGGCTCGAGCTGCACTGTAGTCAGTGGTCTGTGGTTTGCTCCTCTCCACACTCGCATATCGTGGCCTCCACTTTGTGGACCCATTTCTTAAGGTTGGCTCTGCATTTTGTGTGCCAGAGCACAGTCTGTTCAGCACCTTCCAAGTTGTCCAGTCTTCTGTGTGCCCAGGAGGGAGTCTCTCGCCCAGTATCAGCCACTGATTAAGGTTCTGGGTTTTAACCTGCCACTTTTGGACTCTCGTTTGCTGAGGTACTCCTGCAAGTATCTCTGCAGATCTTATGAGGCTGTGTCTTGATTTACGGCATTGGCATGCTGACTGATATCCAAACAGAGGATGAGCCGGAGATGTCAATGCCTTGGTCCTTTCATTACTGGCTGCTACTTCCTGATGGATGTCAGGTGGTGCAATATCAGCTAAACAGTATAATTTCTCCAGTGGTGTAGGGCGTAGACATCCTGTGATAATGTGGCATGTCTCACTAAGAGCCACATCCACTGTTTTAACATGGTGAGATATATTTCACACTGGGCCTGCGTATTCAGCAGCAAAGCGCAAGGGCAGATGTCTTCACTGTATCTGGTTGTGATCCCCAGGTTGTGTCAGTCAGCTTTAGTATGTTGTTATTTCTCGTTATTTGTGCTACAAAACAGGAACTTTTTTGTTGAGTTCCAGGGCCAGAGAAGCAGATGGCGAAAACAGAAGAATGGACTGCCTCAGTGGAGCGTGCTTGCTCTATCGATTAACATTTACCCAAATGATCAGCCACTGCCAGAAGAGACAGAGTGTTCATCTACCCTGTTTCCCCGAAAATAAGACACCCCCAGAAAATAAGACCTAGTAGAGGTTTTGCTGAATTACTAAATATAAGGCCTCCCCCGAAAGTAAGACCTAGCAAAGTTTTTGTTTGGAAGCATGCCCGCCGAACAGAACACCAGAGCATGCAGGATTGGCAAATGTACATACCATAAGTGTTGTACATGGAAATATTGGTAGTAACAAGAAATTCTTGATAGGATTCACAGTTTGTCTGGTTATGCTGGTTTATGATGACAACTACTGTACAGTATATAATAAATGTTCTTTTTTTTTTTTGTTCAACAATAAATGTGAATTCTTCTTCATGGAAAAATAAGACATCCCCTGAAAATAAGACCTAGAGCGTCTTTGGGAGCAAAAATTAATATAAGACACTGTCTTATTTTCGGGGAAACACGGTATGCTGATGATCGTGTCATCACCACTCAAGCAGGGAGCTTTGAAATGGTTGAACAGAAGCTCTCCAAAGCTTTAGGTGCTCTTGCTGCCTATTACAGGGAAATCCAGCTGATTCTTAATCCATCTAAATAATGCAGACGTGTGCTTTGTACCTTAAGAACAGACAAGCATCTCGAGCTCTGAGAATAACCTAGGAAGGAATCACACTGGAGCATTGCAGCACACCTTGGAGTCACTCTGGACCATGCTCTGACTTATAAGAAGCACTGCTTGACCATCAAGCAAAAAGTGAGTTCTGGGAGTTGTAATTTAGGGTGACACCAACCAGGGCCGGCCCAAGGAAATTTTCAAGTGTAAGCGAAACAGGATTTTGGTGCCCCCCCCCAAAAAAAACCCCCAATCACCGAGAAATAAAAGGTAGAAGGTAGAGGTGAATAGAATGGATAAAAGAGTTTTCCTTACAACCAGAAGTTTATTAACAACATTATGTTCATATAGTAACATTACATAGAATTAACTCCAATCTTAATAAATAATAATAATAATAATAATAATAATTTAATAAATAAATATTTTAATAAACTTTGCAACAATTTTAATTTTTTAACATCCAGTTTTCCTTAACACAAATAATAATAATAATAATTTAATAAATAAATATTTTAATAAACTTTGCAACAATTTTAATTTTTTAACATCCAGTTTTCCTTAACACAAATTAACTTGAACACTTGTAAAAATTAAAACCTGATTTTTCTGACTTTCAATTTGGAAAACTCATGTACTAGGGAATCTGTGTCCATGTCATCCAACAAGCTATTTTCAATGGCCAAGGTTGATAGTCCACTCAAGCGCTCTTGACTCAAAGTAGATCTTAAGTAATTTTTTATAAGTTTCAATTTTGAAAAACTCCTTTCACCGCTGGCCACGGATATTGGAAGTGTTAACAGAATTCTCAATGCAGTGTAGACATTTGGGAAAACATCCTCCGAACCATGATTTATAAAAGACAAGGCATCAGCTGGGAGACTTCCAGGGGGAAGCATATCTGCAAGTAATTGTAGCTCTGTATACAGATCACCAGCATTCACATCGTGGTCTTCTCCATCTGTCAAAACAGTTTCAAGGCGTTGACAGGCGTACTTCAATTCTTTTTCATTCCAACATTTCCCAAGGCTTGAAATGTCATACAGAAATTTGAAACTTCCACTATGGTTGTCCATTAGCTGAAATCTCTCCTTTAATGAGGATATTGCTGTGTCAAGCACAACAAAAAAAAAGTTCACTTTAAAAGACTCTTTGCCAGAATGTACAGCTTCATCTTTACATTCATACGAAAATTGTCTGCTTACTTTTCTCGGTCGAGCTTCCTGTTCGTTTTCAAAGTCGGCAGTAGCATCGATTTTTTCTGCCAGTTCCTTTGCATCTGTAATGATGCTATTTAGACCTTCTTCAGATCTCATCCTTTCTAGAAAACTTTTCACACTCTTAATAAGAGCCATAGAATTTTGAAGATCGATTGACACTTTTTGCAACTGTTTACTAACAATATTTATCTTGTGCAGGATCTCATGCCATGTCACTATGCTGCACAGAAATGTGAAGCTTTGCAGTCTTTTAAGAAGAGCACCAGCACGGCTCCTACAGAGTCCATCAAATTTCTGATCATGAGAAGCTTCATATACGGCATCATATACTTCTTCAATATGGAACCTCAAAGGCAACAATGCTTCGATTCTACTTTCCCACCTAGTACTGCTAAGTGGTTTGAGTGTGAGAGTTGAAACATGCTTCAACAAAGTACCCCATCTTACTGGGGAACCTGAAAAAAGGTTATAGAGGTCTTGTACGGTGGCGAAACAGTCTGCTGCAATCTTGCAAGACATAGCTGCATCATTTATGACCAAGTTCAGGGAGTGGTTTCCACATGGTACATAAAAGGCTCTAGGATTTAAATCAAGGATCCTCCTCTGGACTCCAACATGTTTTCCCTTCATTGCAGAACCATTATCATATCCCTGGCCTCTCATGTTTTTTAATGGAATACGTCGTGCTTCCAACTCATGGAGTAATATTTCTGTCATACCTTCACCTGAAGGACTGGCAACAGGAACAAAGCCTAAAAAATGTTCCTTAATCAAGATATCTTCATTTGCTTTACATGTAACAAATCTAACCACCAACGTCATTTGTTCGGTGTTGCTAATATCTGGTGTGCAGTCCAATATAATAGAATAATATGTTGCCTCATGTAGTTGTTCCAAAATATTATTCTGGACCTTGCCTGCCAAGAAAGAAATAAACTCGTTCTGGACATTTTTACTCAAATAGTGGACATGTGTTTCTTTGGAAGTGATTCTTCTCACATGTTCAGCCATCGGATCATCAAACTGTGCTATATGTTCTATCAATTTTAAAAAGTTGCCATTATTAGGTTCAAATAGAACATCTTTTGTCCCTCTAAATGGCAATCCTTGAACCCCCAAAAACCGTGTAGCACATAGCAAGCGTTTCAGAATTTGATCCCAATGTTTAATTTCAGCATTAATAAGTCTTTCATGCTCTGCATCAATAGTTTTGTTTAAATGCAAACGTTGCGAGAGCTCACGCCAAGATGAACGGTTTTCCATATGAGGACGGGATTTCTCGTGACTGCTCAAAAGCCTGCTCAAGTTCCGCCAGTTAGAAAACCCTTGGCTACCTGCAAGACTGGATGTGTCGTTTCCAAAAATTTTGCAAGTAATACAAAACACTGCATTTTTAGATACAGAATACTGTAGCCAATATCTGTTGACACGCTCTCCATTACACAACTTCCTTGAATAATGAAATGGGGAAAATTTTCTGCCATGAATGTCCTTAGGAAACTTTATGCCTCTGACTTGCTGTGGTCCTCGCTCAACAATTATTTTCCGTGCCTCATCAGTTATTTTGAGTGGCCACTCTCCACAATCATTGGAAAGAAATAACAAAGGGTCTCTTCTTTGTTCCTGAAAAAAAAGGGGGGTGTATGTTAACTTCTAGAAGTTTTTCTAAGATGTAATGCAATGCAAGATCAATAAGTATAATACCTCGTTATGCAATCTTTACATAAAAAATGAACAAGACAGGCCAGGGCCAATTATATTTCCCAAAAATCTGCACTAATATTTTTAAATTGAATCTACTTACCGATTCAATAGCTTGCCGACTAGTAGATGGCAGGGCTGCATCTCTTAATGAATCCTCATCCACATCTTCAGTGTCAGTCCCAGTAATGCCAATACAGGAAGGTGGTAATGGTATTGCTGAAGTTGCAGTGAGAAGGTCTTGACTGGTTGATGGTCCTGGTAGAGGCTCAGAGATTGGTATCTTTCCGTCATCAGCATGATCTGATTCAGTCAATTTAGTTGTCTCTGGCTTTCCTGTCTGGCATGATGGTGAAGTCGTGAAAAACCTTTTTAATGCTTTAGCTTGACTCTTATCTTCTTGGCTATGCTGCAACCTCCTTTTACGATGAAATGCTCCCGATGGCTTCTTCTTGCTTGACATTTTCTGCTAAGAAACCCAACTCGTCATATAAGGAAGGGGACTGACGCAGAACAACTTTTAGCTTATGACAACACAGCAGAAATACAGCCTGCAGCTCCATCCAAGAACAGTAGAGTCTCATTTATCCCACATAAACGGGCCAGCAGAGCGTTGGATAATCAAAAAATGATGGTTAGCATGGAATAGCCTTGCTAGACCTGGTTATGGACCAAGCATTTGAGCATTATTCCTTTTCATGCTATACTTGAGAACTGTTTAAGTACAGCAGAGACTCTACAGTAGAGTCTCTACTGTAGAGTCTCACTTATCCAACATAAATGGGCCGGCAGAACGTTGGATAAGCGAATATGTTGGATAATAAGAAGAGATTAAGGAAAAGCCTATTAAACATCAAATTAGGTTATGATTATACAAATTAAGCACTACAACATCATGTTATACAACAAATTTGGCAGAAAAAGTAGTTACATGTGTAGTAATGCTATGTAGTAATTACAGTAGAGTCTCACTTATCCAAGCCTCGCTTATCCAACGTTCTGGATAATCCAAGGCATTTTTGTAGTCAATGTTTTCAATACATTGTGATATTTTGGTGCTAAATTCATAAATACAGTAATCACTACATAGCATTACTGTGTATTGAACTACTTTTTCTGCCAAATTTGTTGTCTAAAATGATGTTTTGGTGTTTCATTTGTAAAATCATAACCTAATTTGATGTTTAATAGGCTTCTCCTTAATGCCTCCTTATTATCCAACATATTCGCTTATCCAACATTCTGCCGGCCCGTTTATTTTGGATAAGTGATACTCTACTGTACTGTATTTACAAATTTACCACTAAAATATCACAATGAATTTAAGACACTGACTACAAAAACATTGATTACGAAAAGGCAGACTGTGTTGGATAATCCAGAACACTGTATAAACGAATGTTGGATAAGTGAGATTCTACTTTAATATGAAATAATTACTGGGATAGAATAATGCAGAACAATATAATCTCTAAAACCAGGACAATAAATAAAGACCAACAGTCTGAAAGCATTCCACAAAGGAAACAATCAGGGCTAGCTAACACCTCCCAACAAAGTATTCCCATCATCAAAGTCTGATAAATCCACTGTTTTCTCACAGCCACAGACAGTACAAGCACATAACATATCGCAAAGAACACAACTCTGAAAACAGGGGAATTCCACACAGGAAACATTCAGCGCCAGCTAACACCGCCCAACAAAAAATTCACTCAGGGAGGAAACAGTCAGGCTTTAAAGCTGCAAGGCTTACATCCTAATCATTTTCCCTAATTGCAGCATTCATGCTTGCATCTAAAAGCCAAAAAAAAAAACCAATTAGAAATATTGTATATTCACAACCTTTAGGAAATAATATCCCCTGATGGCACAGCGTGTTAAAGCGCTGAGCTGCTGAACTTCTGGACCGAAAGGTTTGAATTGGGGGAACAGAGTGAGCCCTCACTTTTAGCCCCAGCTTCTGCCAACCCAGAAGTTCAAACACATGCAAATGTGAGTAAATCAATAGGTACTGCTCTGGAGGGAAGGTAACACCGCTCCATGCAGTCATCCCACATGACCTTGGAGGAGTCTACGGACAACGCTGGCTCTTTGGCTTAGAAATGGAGATGAGCACCAACCCCCAGAATCAGACATGACTGGACTTAATGAGGTATGGATACCTCACAATCTTTGAGGATGCCTGCCATAGATGTGGGTGAAACGTCAGGAGAAAATACTTCTGGAACATGGCCACACAGCCCGAAAGACATACAACAACCCTGTGATCCCGGCCATGAAAGCCTTCGACAACAAGTTTACCCTTTACCTTAACTACCACCAATTCCTCAATACAGTAGAGTCTCACTTATCCAACACTCACTTATTCAACGTTCTGGATTATCCAACACATTTTTTTAGTCAATGTTTTCAAAACATTGTGATATTTTGGTGCTAAATTCATAAATACAGTACTTACTACATAGCATTACTGCGTATTGAACTATTTTTTTCTATCAAATTTGTTGTCTAACATGATGTTTTGGTGCTTAATTTGTAAAATCATAAACTAATTTGATGTTTAATAGGCTTCTCCTTAATCCCTCCTTATTATCCAACATATTCGCTTATCCAACATTCTGTTGGCCCGTTTATGTTAGATAAGTGAGACTCTACTGTTCTTTATTTCCCAGAACAGAACACCATACTTCGCCACAGCAAAGCGTGGTTGGGCACAGCTACTTTATTATTATATAATATATGTAATTATTAAAACTATAAATCCCAGCAACTACAACTCCCTACTCAATTAATTTTTTAACATAACATAAAATCACCAACTACAACTCCCAAAACAAGGGATTAAACAGAAAACATGTACTTTTATAGAAAGCATGTATAAATTAATATTTAAATATGTATTTGTATCACATATCTGAAATTATTTCTCACATTACTACAGAAATGATTCCATAGATGGAAGAATTAACACATTAGAATGCACACACATTAGAAATTGGCCCATCCACTTCCTTATTTTAATCTATGCTTCCATATATTTTATACTGTTTACTTTTTGTACAAATGATACACACAGTCAACTGTGTCATGAGAGATGCCTCCCACAGGATGGTAACATAATTAAACATCCAGTTGTTCCCCTGGGCAAGGTCCTTGCAAATGGCCAATTATCTCACACCAGAAGCGACTTGCAGTTTCTCAAGTCACTCCTGACAACAAAGAAAAAATAAAATAAAACTGATTATAGTAGTAAGAAGCTAGGAAACATGAAAGCACAAGAGCAATGCCCATCCATTTTGAGAAATAATGTAAGATTGACTTGTAAGTTTAGTTGCAACTTGTTGTCACTAATTCAGACAGCCTTGATTACCTTGCTCAGAAGGCTGCTGGAGACCTGTGGTATCCCTGAGCCTTGATTCTTTATGTTAAACGATTGTTGTTTGGCTGGTTGTCCTTGTCAGTCCCCACACACCACACGCCTCGTGCAAATGTTTTTTTTTTTCAGTACGCATGCACAGCGCGGGCTATGGTATTGCGCATGCGTAGAGGGTAGGTTGTTAGTGCCTAGAAGCTTCCACGGGCGAAATGCGCTGTGCGCATGCGCCCAGCCAGAGAGGCCATTTTGCCCTTAGTCTACAAACTAAGGGCAAAAATGGCCTATCTGGCAGGGCGCATGCGCACAGCACAGCTAGGCCATTTTGCCCTTAGTAACAAACTAAGGGCAAAAATGGCCTATCTGTGCTGTGCGCATGCGCACAGCCAGAGAAGCCATTTTTGCCCTTAGTTTGTTACTAAGGGCAAAATGGCCTAGCTGTGCTGTGCGCACGCGCACAGCACAGCTAGGCCATTCGGGCCTGACTTCCTGGTCGCGGCCGGCGACCGCCCGGGCGATCACCGGCCGCGACCAGGAAGTCAGGCCCGAATGGCGCCCCTAGCAGCCAGCGCCCGAGGCGGCCGCGTCAGCGGCCGCCTAGTAACAACCGGCCCTGACACCAACACTGTTGGGCAGAAATATCTAATGGCCTTCTAAAATGACAACTCCCAGGACTCCATAGCATTGAGCCATGGGCAATAATGTGGGGTCAAACTGCATTAATTCTACAGTGTGGATGTACCCTAAGTATTTCATTGGGAAGGAGCATCCCTTTAGCAGGGCTGAAAAACTCCTTCTTTGAAGTGAAATCAATTAGGACTCGCAGCTGGACAACAGCAAGGCAATTGCAGACCCTGGCATTTGGTAAGGCAATTAGGGTGGCTGACTCAGATCTCGGATGCTTGCTCTTCTCGGGATTAAAGCAATATATTATTATGTTTCCATTCATCAGCACAACAAACAAAACCCAAAATAGCTCTGGGTTGTGTCCAAGGCGCCCTTCCTAACAATGGAATAATTCTTTCTCTGAAGAGTTTAAGGTGGGAGAGAGAAATGTGTTGAAAGGCATGGGTCACTCCTGGTTGGTACTTGGATGAGAGACCACCAATCAGTCTTAAGGACCATATTTCAGAAGAAGACACTAGCAAAACCACCTCTGAGCATCCCTTGCCTATATTAGACAGTCCTAAATACCTTGAAAGCACCAGATCCTGACTGGTCTTGGAAGCTAAGCAGGGATATCCCCAGTTAGTGCTTAGATGGGAGACCACCAGGTGATATAAGCTATATATGAGAGGAAGGAACTGGCAAAGCTGAGTATTCCTTCTTCAAGAAAATCCTATGAAATGAATGAGGTCTCCATAAATTGACCTATATGTCTTGAAGGCTCCCACCTACCCATGCAACATCCTCTGGAGAGTTTCCATAATGACCTCAGAGAACCTCCATAAACGGATATCATATGGAAGATGAAAAGAACTTTGTGGGTTTTGTTGTTGTTGTTGTCGTTGCCGTTGTCGCTATTGTTCCACAGCCCAGAACTTGAACCAATTGATTTAATTTAGAAGGAAAGACATCCAGCTTAAACATTAGGAAGAACATTCAGGTGGTGGTGGGTTCTCCATCAGGATGGTTTTAAGAAGAATTTGGATGGTCATTTCTTGGGACTGCTATAGTTCTGTATCACATATCATCTACATAAGTAGGGCTTAGACTAGATGGCCTCTGTGGTCCCTTCAAACTCTGTTGAGAGGAGTGACTCTCAGAACTAATGCAGCACGGCACTACTTTAATCGCCATTCAATACAATGCAATGCAATGCAATGCCCGCTTTGAGTCTCCTTCAGAAGAGATAAAGCGGGATATAAAGAAATACAACAACAACAACAACAACAACAACAGAAGTAGTCACTCTGAAAGATATTTAGCCTTCCATGCCAAAGAGTGCTAGTACCTCACCAAACTACAAATCCTTGATTCCATAGCGTTGAGCCATGGCAGTGCCATTACCTTTCTGCCGGAGTGGTACCTATTAATCTACTCACATTTGCATGTTTTCAAATTGCTAGGTTGACAGAAGCTGAGGCTAACAACAGGATCTCACCTTGTCCCACAGATTCGAACTGGCAAACTTCCAGTCAGCAAGTTCTGCAGCTTCTGTTAGGTTGGCAGAAGCTGAGGCCAACAGCAGGAGCTTACCCCGCTCCCCGGATTTGAACCACCGACCTTTTGGTCGGCAAGTTCAGCAGCTCAATGGTTTAATCCGCTGCACCACTGGGGGCTCCTATGTTGTCTTATATTGTCTTATATATTCTCCATACATTCCTCCCTGATAAGTCCCATTGGGAAGATAGGGCAGAATACAAATAAGGTTGTTGTTGTTGTTGTTGTTGTTGTTGTTGTTATTATTATTATTATGTATTTTATTATTATTATGTATTTTATTATTATTATTTATTGTTGCTAAAGCTCTCATCTGGATCCATGTACAGTAAAGTCTCACTTATCCAACATAAATGGGCCGGCAGAACATTGGATAAGCAAATACGTTGGATAACAAGGAGAGATTAAGGAGAAGCCTATTAAACGCCAAATTAGGTTATGATTTTACAAATTGAGCACCAAAACATCATGTTATACAACAAATTTGACAGAAAAAGTAGTTCAATATGCAGTAATGTTATGTTGTAATTACTGTATTTATGAATTTAGCACCAAAATATCACGATATATTGAAAACATTGACTACAAAAATGGCTTGGATAATCCAGAATGTTGCATAAGTGAATGTTGGATAAGTGAGACTCTACTGTACTAGCAAGTGGTCTAAATGGGCTTCAGGTTGCCTTCCAATCCCACAACGGATAGTTCTATCTTTGGATATTACTAGTTGGAGCTAGTTATAGGCTTGTGGAGTCTCTTTTAGTCCTTCGCTTTGTTTTTTTCCCCGCTGCACTTCCTTTTATATATGCAGGTTTCTTTAGAAATCATTATCTCTTCAGAGTGCGAGGGAACAGAGAGAACAGAAACTGAGACAATAAATATTTTAGCTCTGGGTAAAAGGCACCCTGGATCTGTCATTTCTCATTTCCGCAACTCTGCTCTCTTCTTACTAAATACTCTCCTTCTCTCTCTTGTTTTTTGCAGAGTTCAACCTCTCTAAAGTTCAAGCCCAGGAGAGGAGAAGCAAGGCTTCGCTCCTGCCGTGCCTGCCTGCGAAGGATGCCGGCAAGAGCATCTCCTCATTACCATGCATGCGCTTAAATGGAAACAGCAAGAGGCGAGAACACAAAACATTAACTGAATAAAACATTTATGGAATACTAATAATTAAAAAAAAGTTGACCTGAAAGTATTCACATTCTTTACAACATTCAAAGGCAAACCTGTTCTTCATCACTCCCTGATGACTTCGGCCCCTTCTACGCTGCCATCTGAAACCCAGATTATCTGCTTTGAACTGGGTTATGTGGCAGTGTAGACTCACATAATCAATTCAAAACAGATAATGTGGAATATCTGTATTGATCATCTGGATTATATGGCAGTGTACAAAGGAGCTTAGTTTTTTGTGTTGTCGAAGGCTTTCATGGCCAGAATCACAGGGTTGTTGTGTGTTTTCCAGGCTGTATGGCCATGTTCCAGAAGTATTCTCTCCTGACGTTTCGCCCACATCTATGGCAGGCATCCTCAGGGGCTGTGAGGTATATGTCCGATTGTTTCTAAGCCTCTCCTGTAATTCTGATTTCAAAGCCTGTAATTCTGATTAAACTCTACAGCTAGAATCCCATGGGTGTGTATACGTAAAACCCCTTATATTCTGTTTCAGTGATTGTACAATAGACAATGGATTATTTCATAAGTGGAGTCCTACAACTGTAACCACTGCACATGAAGTTGGACATTTTTAATGATGTACAGTAGAGTCTCACTTATCCAACACTCGCTTATCCAACGTTCTGGATTATCCAACACATTTTTGTAGTCAATGTTTTCAATACATGGTGATATTTTGGTGCTAAATTTGTAAATACAGTAATTACTACATTGCATTACTGTGTATTGAACTACTTTTTCTGTCAAATTCGTTGTATAACATAATGTTTTGGTGCTTAATTTGTAAAATCATAACCTAATTTGATGTTTAATAGGCTTTTCCTTAATCTCCCCTTATTATCCAACATATTCGCTTATCCAACATTCTGCCGGCCCGTTTACGTTGGATAAGCGAGACTCTACTGCATAACTATTTTTCCAACCCCGGTGGCGAAGTGTGTTAAAGCACTGAGCTCCTGAACTTGCAGACTGAAAGGTCCCAGGTTCAAAGCTCCAGCTTCTGCCAACCTAGCAGTTCGAAAACATCCAAATGTGAGTAGATCAATAGGTCCCTTACCTCCGGCAGGAAGGTAAGGGCGCTCCATGCAGTCATGCCAGTGGCCCCATGACCTTGGAGGTGTCTACGGACAACACCAGCTCTTCGGCTTAGAAATGGAGATGAGCACCAACCCCCAGAGTCAGACATGACTGGACTTAATGTCAGGGAAAACCTTTACCTTTACCTAACTATTTGTCAACAATTCTAGATTCCTTGCAATAGTGCAAACAGTGCGTCATTTGCCACTGCAAATTGGGACCATAAACATGCATGTTGGTAGGTAAACAATTGGCTGCATATTTGATATCTACTGGGTTCTGTCTTGGGCTCAGAGCTATTAGACATCTTTATCAAAGCAAAGGATTTTATACGGCAGTGTAGGTGGGTCCACAGACACACCACTAAAAGAGCAGAATATAGGTTTTGTGGGTGTGTCATCCCAATGAAAGGGTTGTATTTTCCCCACTCTATTCACCCCAGATGGCCTTTCAAAGCTTTTCTAGCACAATTCTCCGTCTGCCTCTGCTTTCGGTGGGTGCCGCTTCCTAATAGCCAGTTTCTATTTCCACTCTTCTGTCCTGTCACTCGCAATTGGTCCCAAGGTAGTGGTTTTCGCTGTCATCGGTGTCCCACTGGGTTGACAAAGCCCTCCTAAAGGGCAAGCCGCTGAGTTTATTACCGTCTCTCCGGCTCCGGACTGGTCTTTGACCACAGCGTTTGTCACATTGGCATGCCACCAAATGTTAGGCTGAAATGTTGTGGTTTCCAGCTTGCAAGGCGTGGGAGAACAGGCATTAGCATCCCCTTTGGGGTTTATAATTAAGGATCCTTTTGTGACTATGAATGCCAAGGGGTATTTGAGGACATGGCGGCCAAACCTTTATAATAATAATAACTTTATTCTTATACCCCGCCCCATCTCCCCAAAGGGACTCGGGGCGGCTTACATGGGGCCATGCCCAGACATAACAATATAAAAGCAAACAATGCAATAAAACAAATCAATCAACAATAAAAACAACAAAATTGATATAAAAAAAACAGTCATAAAAGGTCAGCATACAAAATAGGTATTAAAAACATGAGTTCAATTCACGGATCTGGGCCAAACCATTGTCAGATATTTGGTCCTTGTCCTGAATCTCAGGTAGGTTTTGCACTGCTATATAATGCAGTTTGAAGTGCATTATATGGCCAGTGCAAACCCATATAATGCAGTTCCATGCAGCTCGAATTGCATTACATGGGTCTGTCAGAGTATCTGCAGCACAGCAGTAGTTGGATGGAAGCAGTGGAACGCAGAACGAAGAGACACTCAGAGACGTTGGTAAAACTATTTACAAAGTTTTACTGTATGCAGCAATAATCAACACAAACAGACTTGCAGATGACAGACGAACATAGGACTGCTCTGTTCTCCAACAGAACTTGACTCGAACTCTAGGCAGACAGAACTGAACTGAACTGAACTGAACTGATGCAATCGTTATGCACAAACACTTGTGTCTGCATACTCCCTAGTTCCAGCCACGCATCAAGGTCATCATAGCTTCTTGGCAATTAACTCTTTCCACATTATGATACAATCTGGATGATGCAATCAGTTGCAATGCAAACATGGCACAAATTGCATTTAAACACTATCAATACACAAATCCCACATTAACAGGGTCTACATCAGGCATGGGCGAACTTTGGCCCCCCAGGTGTTTTGTACTACAACTCCCACAACACCTGGAGGGCCAAATTTTGCCCATGCCTGGTCTACACTGACCACATAATGCATTTCAAACTGCATTATTTGGAAAGGTAGATCTAGTCTTAGTTCTACGTTAACCATATAATGCACTTTGAACTGCATTGAACTGGATTGTATCATTCTACACTGACCACCTAATGCAGTTCAGTGTGTGTTATATTGTCAGTGTAGAAACAACCTCAGAGCCTGGCTTTTCCCCTCTAAGGTGTCATGGTTTGCAAAGGCACTGTGCTGTGTGTGTTAACTGGAAAATGAAGTACATGAAACCGATTGGCTGAGCCTGCAAAGATATGGGGATTGATTTGATACTGTTTCTGTTCTGCTGCTGCAGAACCAGTTTGGACAAGTTTTTCAGTGGTGACTGAGTACTGCTGGTGAAGATAGCTGAGTACTCAGAGAGGCCTTGCTATTTTGAAGCCTGTTTGCTGCTGGGGAAAGAGGGTGAAGAACCAGGACTGTATTCTTATCTGAAGCAGATTTGTGGACTGAGAAAAGACTGTTTATGACTGAGGACTTCTGTAAATGATCAGAGGGACCATTGTCAATACTACTGTTTTTGATCTTTTGGAATCAGTAAAGTTCCTGCATGTTTGTTCTGCAGACCTGAATGGCATGTTACTTTTCTGCAAGTGACTCCGGATCGCAGGCACACATAAGAGCTTCCATTTACCATCATCAATCCGTAACATAAGAGTGCATATATATTATAGAATTAATACAGTTTTACATAAACACTGCCATATAGTGCAATTTTATAATGCAGCTTAATTACATTATATAGCAGTGTAGACTCATAGAATGCAGTTAAAATGCATCCTGAAATTGCATTATATGGCAGTGTGTTCCAGGATAATAGAGAGCTAGACTAGATGACCTTTGGAGGCCCCTTCCAGCCCTGAAATTCTACAATTCCCTGGTCATGCAAACTATGTTTAACATAGGCTGCTTTTGCGCTTTATCCTTTCCCAGCTCCCAGACAGGAGATTTCAGCCACAAACTCATATTTTAAAAAGGTTTATTATCCATCACTCCTTTTTTGTGGGAGGAAAAAAGAGGGAGAGCTGGTGAGTACGGCAAATAATAAGGCTTCAAATGACTTTGTCGGTAATGACAGAGTGCATTTTTAGGAAAGTGCTTCTTTTCAATAATGCTTCGGTAATAATACTTTCCATGACAGAGGGAGAAAAAAAAGAAGAAAGAAAAGAAGCACAAAACCAAGAGAACAGGTTGTCTCACGTAACACTTAAAATCTTAAATCTAAAGAATAATATCAGCAAGGTCAACCCAATGAACCCAGTCCCTCCAGCAGCAGGTACCTTGCTTCAAAACTTCTGCAGAATGAATGCAGATCGACACTGCTTTAGGCCCCTTCTACACAGCCATATAATCCAGATTATCAAAGCAGACATTCCACATTAACTACTTTGAACTGGATTATACGAATCTACACTGCCATATAATCCAGTTCAACATAATCTGGATTTTATATGGCCTTGGAATCAACCCACCTGTTAAGTGGCCTCTTTCTTTCCCATTTCCTTTCTCCCAACCAAGAGTTTCTCATCGTTTCTAATGAATCACATCATCGCATGGTATACCCAAAATGCAACCATCTCAGTGCAATTATCTTGCCTTGTAGGAAATTATCCGGCATATTACAGCCATATTACCCAGCATATCTAGGCAGATAATCCACAATATCTGCTTTGAACTTGGTTATTTGAGTCCACAGTGTCATATTCAATGTGAATTTTATACAGCTGTGTGGAAGGGGTTTAAGTGATAACAGAATTACTACCTCTGTCCTAATCTATATATATAAAAGGGTAATGAAATTTCGGCCTAGGACAAAACAACAAAACTACACATCCCAGAAACACTAAAGTTGGCAGCACAACCCCTCATCCATGCCTCTACGTTCATACAACAAAAAGAAAAGAAAAATAAAGTCCTAATTAGAGGGAGAGGAATAATTGTTTTTATCCAATTGCTGCCAGTTAGAAGGCTAAACTCCGTCAGGGGAAAACCTGTACCCTTTACCTTAACTACCACTAATACCTCAATACTTTATTTCCCATACCACCATACTTTGCCACAGCAACGCGTGGCCGGGCACAGCTAGTCACAAGTCCTGTGTTACACATACTACTTTGGTTCATACAAAGAACTTACATTGTCTATATACCCTGATCACACCCATTGAACTATGGCAATTTCTCTGCATGCGGCGTTTTTAACTACAGTAGAGTCTCACTTATCCAACATAAATGTGCTGGCAGAACGTTGGATAAGTGAAAATGTTGGATAATAAGGAGGGATTAAGAAAAAGGCTATTGAATATAACATTAGGTTATTGAATATAACAAAAGGTTATCAATATAACATCAATTATGTTATAATTTTACAAATTAAGCACTAAAACATTATGTTTTACAACACATTGACAGAAAAAGCATTTTGCTTCCCTCTTCTCACTTACAATCCTTTAGTGTCATCTTCATTAAAGACTTAATTGACTCTATGGGAAGGGATCGGGTGGCCCCTCGCTTTCGAATTGTGCCCTCCTCTGTGGCAGCCACAGAGAAACACTCTGTTTAATAAGCCATACGAGTGCCATTAATTATCGCTTGCGTGCTCCGTCCCGCTTGCCAAAATTAGCAACTGAACATCGCGTCCTGCGATGCTGAATAGGCATTTATGGCGGCATCAAGCTGTGCCCAGTCGAAGGAAGTTCTTCCAAGTCCTGCCCTTCGAGGCATTTTCACGCATCTTTTCAACCATGATCTTTCTGCCCCCTGTTCTCAACTAGAACGCTTGCAATCCTTGGTGACTTTCCAGAAAAAGAAACCATCTCAGCCAATGGGCACAGGGATGGTGCTGGTCCCTGGCACATGTGCTAGATAGTCTGAGAAGTGCCGCTTTAACAGATATGTCTAGGGTATAAGGTTTTATTTTTTAAAGCAAGGCAAAGCATCAAAGAAAAAACATAAGACCCTCGCAAATCTATCCCTCAATTGGGAACTTCCAATTGTTGAAACGAAAGAGAAAGATGCCCCAAAAGGTCAAGTTTAGAGCAATATTGGTCTGTATTGCCCTGACTTACGAGGGTTGAATGAAAAGTAATGCCTCCAACTTCGTAACTCCTCAACAGATGGCAGTCCTGGTCTGTGGCAGGGACTGGCTTGTTCAGTAGACTCTCCTCTGCAGTTCCATTTGGCGGGAAGCCTTAGCATTGAACAGTTGTGTTGTTAAAGTGCGAAGTAGGGAACCCTGCACAGACGGTTCCATTTGGCGGGAAGCCTTAGCATTGAACGGTTGTGTTGTTAAAGTGTGAAGTATGGAACACTGCGCAGATGGTCGGTCAATGCAACTTAAGCAACATGCAGTCATTGAATTCTTGACCGCAGAAGGTGTCACCCCAAAGAGAATGCATGATAAGGGTCCAGTCTGACTAAAGTGTCTAATCACCCAAGTATCTGAAAATTGTACCACCTACTTGGCCAAGTCAAGAAAAATCAATCATTTCTGTTCATCTAATGGAGCTACTCAAAACATAACAGATAAGACAGATGGGTAGAGAGTGAAGGGTAATCAAACTTATTAATAATCCTTGGGCATTCCAAAGCCAATTAACTCTGACACACACACACACACATATATAGAAAAAATAGAGCTTGAAGAACCTTAAAGTCAGGACAATTGTGACACCACACTATCTCTAGATTGTGTGCAAATGTGAGTAGATCAATAGGCGAGAAAGTAATGGTGCTCCATGCAGTCATGCTGGCTACATGACCTTGGAGGTGTCTACGGACAACTCCGGCTCTTTGGCTCAGAAATGGAGATGAACTGTGGTCTTCCACAGTATTTCCATTGCAACAAGTGTTATGTCCAGTAACTCTAAAGAATTATGCTGCTGGAGACATCTATTTTAATCATGCACTGGACAGACAAAACAGTATTATTCGGCATGGCATTCAATGTTTGAAAGTTCTGCTTTAATTGCTTCAAGACTATTTTTTTTTAAGATTGCTTTTCCTGATTATAAGAGCCGTTTCACGCCTTGGAAATCCAGTGGAGTGTTTTTCTTTGGAGGTCTTTCAACAGGGGCAGGATGGCCATCAGTTGGGAGGGCTCGGGTTGTGTAGCGTGGTGAGGTACCAGCACTCTTTGGCAGAGAAAGCTAAAGGTATTGTACAACTACATTTCTCATGATCCCATAATATTGGGGCGTGGCAGTTAGAGTGATATCAAATTCTATTAATTCTGCAATGTAGGTAAGGTAAAAGTTTTCCCCTGAGATTAAGTCCAGTCGTGTCCGACTCTGGGGGTTGGTGCTCATTGTTGTGACTCAGCTAGAGTCTCAGAGTGACTCTGATGGGGATTGTGGGATTCAGGTTCCAGATGTTCAAGATGATGGGATTAAGGTTCAGAGTGTCCCTGCTGTGAGAGATGAGGAGCAGGGAAGCTTTCCCACGGCAGGGAATGGTATTGATGATATTGGAGATGATACTGAAGCTAGCCAGGTGCAAAGGGAGGATAGCTCCCAGTTAGATAGCAAGCAGACAGAGGCGGCTGCTAATGAGCTGTCTGGCCTTGACGAAATGGAATCTCTGGATCGAGCTGGCCGTTTGGAATTTCAGGTTTGCTGGAGTGTTAGAATAGCAAACAAGAAAGAGGTCAGAGGCCAAAGAAATGCGTTCATGCTATGCAGGTAATATTAAAGGGTGTGCTGAGAGAGAAACCTTTGTCAAAAGCAACGTTTTGTTTGAGTTAGAAGCAGCTCTTGCTCTCTTGGATTATTCTGCAGCTTTGTATATTCAAGTTCATATGACTATGTCATGTATTAATGGAACCTTGTTTTATGCCTAATGTTTTCTTGGACTATTCTTGATAGTCTTGGTTTTGCAACAATCTTTTGGATCTTTACTTTTGCTTTTTAAGAACTATTCATTTCCTATTTCCTAATAAACTGCAAAAGACTTCAACCTGTATACAGCCTGGTGTGTTCAACAAGGTGAAACTAACTTGAAGTGCGACACTCATTTCCATTTCTAAGCCGAAGAGCCGGCATTGCCCGTAGACACCTCCAAGGTCATGTGGCCGAAAATAGAGTGCCGTTACCTTCCCGCCAGAGCAGTATCTATTGCTCTACTCACATTTGCATGTTTTCAAACTGCTAGGTTGGCAGAAGCTAGAGCTAACAGCGAGAGCTCACCCCACTCCTCGGATTTGAACCGCTGACCTTTCGGTCAGCAAGTTCAGCAGCTCAGCGGTTTAATCCGCTGTGCCACTGGGTGCTCCACAATGTGGATGGATGCTAAGAAAACATCTGAAATTGCAGGTATCCATTCTTACATGAGTTAAAACCTAGAGATAATCACTAGATGGCAGCAGAATCCAGGTCTGGGATGGAAAGGATTGTTCTTCATATCCCATTCTTGTTGTCTCCTGAAAGATGCTCATCCATTCTCTGTTGAAAGACCCCCCAAAAAGAAAACCCTATTATTTTCTGAGGCACATGATTACACTGTTGAACGGCTCTTACAGCAAAGACACTGTTTCTAATGTTTAGGTGGAATCTTTTTTCTTGTCATTTGAACCCATTGGATTGTGCTCGAATCTTAGAAGCAGTTGAAAACCTAATTTCGCCTAATTTTCCTTATGAGATATTTCTTGAGACATTTTAAAATAACTATCAAACTACTGTACTTGTATTATGAATGAGCCCAGGGTTTTGGTGCATCTATAACAGGCACGGGCTCCAGGTGTTTTGGACTTCAACTCCCACAATTCCTAACAATGTTAGGTATTGTGGGAGTTGAAGTCCAAAACATCTGGAGGTCCAAACTTTGCCCGTGCCTGATCTCTCCATAGCCACACATTTTCCAAGGCAGTTCTCTCACCTCCAGATTCCTCCCCTTTATCCATAGGGTCCGAAATGTCCAGACCCTGGGTTTTGGAGCTATAGATGTTATGATTTTGCATGCCTAGCCCAAATCTGCTCAAGCAAATGCCAATTCCTGCGGGAGGCCAGCTATAAGAATCTTTGGCCTCTAATTCCTCCTTTTCCTCGTTCCAGCTGTTCTCGTGTGATGCCAGCTTGGTTAATTAAAACTGCCTTTCCACAACACGAGTTAATTAACTTTGAATGTTGTAGACCGATCTTGACACAATTGGGAGTGTGTTGCAGGGGAAGCCGACGAGGGGCGAAATCTGGGACAACTGACAAAAACGCTCAAAGCAAAGATATTCCAACGAAACATTAAGGAAAAGCTTACTGACCATAAGAGAAGCTTGATAGTGAAATAGCGTGATGTCATGGAAGATTATTGTAGGAAATAGCAACCTCCCAAGACTTTCACTATTTATTTTTAATGTATATATTTGATTTGCCAGTTTGACTGTACCTCTTTGGCGTGGGAGGCGTTATAGATATGTGATTGTACTGAGCATGTTCAGACACAGGACTCCATTTTGTATTTGGTCTTTTCACACCTAGGTGGAGGTCAATACATGTTGTTGTTCTGGACTTTAGTAGAGAAGTATGACTTATGGACTTCAGTAAGTACAACTGTACCTAAAGACTATGGACTATTAATTAAGAATGATTCTATGTGTACTCAACACACTGTGTTTTTATTCATTGTAATTCTGTTTTTATTTGTTGTCCTTTGTTACTGCTTTCGGGCCTTTGTCCTGTGTTAGCCGCCCCGAGTCCCTCCAGGGAGATGGTGGCGGGATAGAAGAATAAAGTGTTGTTGTTGTTGTTATTATCATCATCATCATCATCATCATCATCATCATTATTAAATACATCCTATCGATAACTGAACTTTGAGTAAGAAATGTGCCTGTATTGTGAACTGTTGCAAGATGTTTGTGAGTAAGATAAAGGTAAAGGTTTCCCCTGACATAAAGTCCAGTCGTGTCTGACTCTGGGAGTTGGTGCTCATCTCCATTTCTAAGCCGAAGAGCCGGCGTTGTCCGTAGACACCTCCAAGGTCATGTGGCCACTGGCATGACTGCATGGAATGCCGTTACCTTCCCGCCGGAGCAGTACCTATTGATCTACTCACATTTGCATGTTTTTGAACTGCTAGGTTGGCAGAAGCTGGAGCAACAGTGGGCGCTCACTCCGCTCCCGGAATTTGAACCTGGGACCTTTAGGTCTGCAAGTTCAGCAGCTCAGTGCTTTAACACACTTCGCCTCCGGGGAGTAAACAAGATATATTATTTTCCAAAGAAGACTTTGTTTTTTTTTATTATCTCTGAGAGCATATTTCAAACTAAGAGGTTTCAAGGGAGTGTATATCTTTTGGGCAATTACAACCACAACTGCAATTTCAATTTCAAAGAAACAACCATCCTCTGCTAACCAAATATATTTTTGTAGTGGCATGTCTTTGTTCTTGGCAGTTCAAAGACATGGTTCTTCAGTTTAACAGCTGAGTGACTTGTGTGCCATTACATGAATGCTTATAAGTATCACATGTTCAAAGGGTTGACTTCTAACAAGGTCATGCTTTTCTTGACTAGTGGTTTTCAAAAGGTGGTCTCCAGATGTTCATAGAGATGAACATTGTCAGAGTAATGCGCGCAGCGTAGCAGCAGATGTATGATGTCAGTGGAGCGCAGAACGAAGGAACGTCAGAGACGATGTTAAAAAGTATTTACAAAGTTTACTTGACAAGACAAACAGACTTGCAGACAATGGACATAAGACTTTCGCTTTAGACAAACAGCACAGATCTTCTCAGCAGGCAGAAACAGATCTCATCTGATTCAATCAGCTATATACAAACACATTTGTAGTCTGGACACTCCTATCTGGCTCCAGCCACATGTCCAAGGTCAATACAGCTTCTTACCAAATTAACTCTTTACACACGATAGCATTACCTGGATGATGCAATACATGCTAGACACAAATTTCATTTAAACACTACCTATACACAAATCCCACATTAACAAACATTTGCCAAACGGTTATGACGTCATTTTTCCTTTTCAGTAAGGTTATGATCACCAATTATTTCCAAAAGGGATATGTATCCAGAGACTCGGTGCAGTTATTTCCAATAATTATAAGCAACACTTTTATTGGAGGGTTTTAAACAGATATTGTATTGCTATCTCTGGGGTGTTCTTATTGTTTATTGTTTTCTTGATTTGCATTGAAATTGATATTATTATTTAGTGTATTGTTCACTGTGTTGTGATGTGTTGTTTTTATATGCTGTTTATATTGTATTGTTCTGGGCATGGCCCCATGTAAGCCGCCCCGAGTCCCCGTTGGGGAGATGGTGGCGGGGTATAAATAAAGTATTATTATTATTATTATTATTATTATTATTATTATTATTATTATTCTTTAGCTGTAGATTCATGCATGGAAGAGGGTTGGGATAGATGACCTTAAAGATCCCTGCCAAGTCTAAGAGAACCAGAGGTTTACAGATGAGAGAGATAAAATGAAAAATGCCTCCAAGGCTCTGATCAAGACAAAGGGGATATCAAAAATGTATAATGAATGCTGTTTAATACCACTTTAATCTGTCATTGCTCAATGCTGCGGAATTCTGGGATTTGTAGACTGGTGAGGCACCAAGTCTCTTTAATAATAATAATAATAATAATAATAATAATAATAATAATAATAATACTTTATTTTTCTATCCCGCCACCATCTCCCCGAAGGGACTCGGGGCAGCTAACATGGGGCGCAACCCAAACAGAGACAAAGTATAATAGTTTAAAACACATATCAATAAACTAAAAACAAAGATACAACAATCAAATAAAATAATCTTTCTAAGAAAATACTATAGACCTTTGAAAACTACAACTTCAATTATTCCACAACTCTTCCGTTGACAACACTTAGGGTGCATCTACATGATAGAATGAATGCAGTTTGACACTACTTTAATTGCCATGGCTCAATGCTGTGTGGGATCATGGGAGTTGTAGTTTGGTCTCTTTGGCAGAGAAGGTGAAAGGCCTTATAAAACTACAACTCTCATGATTCCACAGCATTGAGCCATGGCAATTAAAGAGGTGTCAAACCGCATTCATTCTATGCACCCATAGTCAATATAATAGAGCTGATATAATGTAACAGCGCCCTTGGTTCGCAAACCATTAATTGTGTCATAAAAACACATTATGAAATAATTTCAGGATCTAGTGTTTCCAGAGTGGAAACTTACTGAAATTTCCTCTTCTAGGCATCCATTAAACAAACAAAATACCATCCCAATTTTGGGGGGATACAACCAGATAGAAAGGGAAAAACCAGGCACCTGACTTGCATCTAAACTATGCACATAATGAAGGATTTCTTGCAAGGAGGGCTTGGATTAACATGGGAATGAATATATGAATGAATACAATAAGGGCTTATGAAGACAATTTTTGGCTTGAAGGATTAGAGGAGAACTCTGACACCATGGCAGCAGATAGCAAGGACTTAGAACGATTATGCTGAACAAAGTCAAGGAAGGAAGCGCAAATGTGAGTTAACAATTGAATACTTAAAAAAGAAATAATGACATCAGATGGTTTACATAACTTTAAAGTCGACAATGAAGACATTGAAATAGTTTGGGATTTTTTTTCCAGTCATTGATCAGAATAGAAACTGTTGTCAAGAAATCAGAAGAAGATGAGGATTTGGAAAGAAAGCTTTGAAGTGATCTTCTCACCTCTGCAGGAGTCTACTGTATACCAGGACCAGCTAACAAAGGATTCCCCCGGGCAGGAAGCAGCCAGGTTTTGAGGCTGCGAGGCTATTCAATGCTAATCAAGGTGGCCAATGGCAACATTCACATTTGCCTCAAACAGACAAGAGTTCTTTCTCCCACTCTGGACATCATTCCACAGATATATAAACCCCACTTGCCTAGTTTCCAACAGACCTCACAACTTCTGAGGATGCCTGCCATAGATGTGGGCAAAACGTCAGGAGAGAATACTTCTGGAACATGGCCATACAGCCCAGAAAACTCACAGCAACCCAATGCTATGACGGAACTAGGCAAGATCTTGAAGTGTTGAGATATAACATTAAATACTAAAGTTAGATTCTACATGACATTCTATTTCCCATTCCTATGTTGTGAAGGATGGACATTTGAAATCATAGAATTGGAAGAAACCCCAAGGGCTGTCCAGTCCAACCCTCTTCTGCTATGCAGGAATACACAATCCAAACACTCCCAACAGATGGCCATCCAACCCTTGCTTAAAAACCTCCAGAGAAAGAGAGCCCACCACTCTCCCAGGCAGAAAAACTCTTATATTTGCTGGAAAATTCTTATATTAAGAAGGTCTTTCTAAAGTTGGGTGGAATATTTTTTCCTACTGTTTGAATCCATTGCTCCAAGGGCCCTTCCTAAAGGCCTCATAATCCAGGACAAAGAAGTGGTTTTTTTAAAAAAAAGTGGTACCTAAAAACAAGTCCAAATACCAACCTGTCAGTCCCATCCAATAGCCTCCCAGAGTCCTGAAAGGTTTGTTTGCAGTAGATTTTAGAAATCTGCAAGATGGACGGGGGTCATCCACTGGAAGTTTACTTTTAATTTTTCAAAATCGGCTCTCCAAAATGTGCTGGACCTCTTAAGCGCTGATGTTGATATCTGTATGTGCACACAAGCAGATTTCTTGTCATTGTCTCTCCTCATCCTTCTGCTGCCTTTACTTTTTGCCTCTTGAACCCCATTTCCCATTGACCACTGTGTAAATTAAAGCCCTGTATGTATTTCATAAACATGAGAACAAAGGAATGGTTGCACAGAGTTCTCATGGGAATTGCTTTCCAATTGTGCTTCCATTCAGCCACCTGTGTGTGCATAGCTTCATTTCTTTACAGCCCTCATCAGCTGCTTCAAGATTTTAAAATGCACACATGCACTGGAGCAGTCCACACCAGTGTATCGCAACAAAGTCCAAATGGTTTTTTTAGTGCAGGGATATACAATGATGCAAATATGTTCATTTTCAGCTGATCGTAAGCGTACCTTTTTTTACCCTGCTAGTGCAATTCGGCATGCATTTTCAGCAAATATCATCTAGCCACCACCCCTTGGCAACATCCTTCTTTCATTGCGATGTCCAGAACTAGATACAGTATTCCAACTGAGGTCTGACAGAAGCAAAATAGAGCAGTACTATGACGTTCTTCAATCTCGACGCTATCGTTCTATTGGTGCAGTCTAGAATCGCATTGGCTTTTTTTCGCTGCCATATTATACTGTTGACTCATGTTTAGCTGGTGGTCGACTAAATGTGGTGTTGGAGAGGAGTTATGTGATTCCACGAAACTAGAAAAGACAAAATCTATATATATAATAAAAGTCCAAGTTTGTATGTATGTGGGTATGTATGTATGTATGTGGGTATGCGGGTATGTGGCAGCTTTCTGATTGGCTCCCACTTTCACAGACAACTGTGACCGCCAGGAATGACGGACCTGGCCCAAACTTGGCACACCTAACCCCTATGACCCATTTTATGTCCTGGTGCCGTTTGGGGGATGATGGGTCACGGATGATGGGATTTGTAGTACTTTCAATTGCTTCACCTCCCACAGATCACCGCCATGCCCACCAGTGATAGATCTGGACCAAACTTGGCAGACAGAACCCCCATGACTCCCTTTACGTCCTGGGTCAGTTTGGGGGGAGGACAGGCCAAGACTAATGGGACTTACAGTATCTTTACTTACTTCTTCAGACCACTGCAACTGCCACGAATGACAGAATGGAACCAAACTTGGTACACATAGCCCAAATGACATACTTTACATTCTGCAGCATTTCGGTGGAGGATGGACAAAGGATGATGGGATTTGCAGTACCTTCACCTGATTCAACTCCCACAGACCACTGTGATACCCATGAATGACGAAACTGTACCAAACATGACACACAGGTGCAATGGGGCCCACTTCATGTCCTGCTGCAGTTTGCGGAAGACTGGACCAAGGATGATGGGATTAGCAGTACTTTCAAACATTTGGTCTCCAACAGACCACTGTTACTCTCACTAATGATGGATCAGGACCAAACTTGGCAGACATACTTCCCTTCACCCACTTTATGTCCTGGTGCAGTTTGGGGGAGGACATACCATGGAGGATGGGACCTGCAGTATCTTCACTCACTTCCCGAGAACACTGCGACCTCCCACAATCACTGATCAAAACCAAACTTGCAACATAGAGCCCCCATGACCTTCTCAACATCCTGACGCTGATTACAGGGGGATGGAGTGTGTACGAAGGGATCTGCATATGGAAGTTGTAGTTCACCCACACTCACTGAATCCAGCTGACATTGCATCAAAACTACACTTCAAACACAGGCAAACAATGACTTTCTCAAATAACCCGGGCACCGCCGGGTCCCCAAGCTAGTACCTTATAAAATTCAGTGGAATCACTGAGTGCTAAAAAAGATTATAGACCTTTAGCAAGTCATACTCTCTCTGTCCTTGAAAACCTTGTAGTAGCATTGCCTTAGGCCACCGTAAGTCAGAAAGGACTTGATGTCACACAACAAGCGCAATTCCAAGCTGAACTTCCCCTAGAAGCCAAGAGGACTAAACTGAGGCTCTCGTGCTTTGGACATATTGTGAGATTCTCTAGGAAAGATATAATGCTCTGCAAGGTAGAAAGCAGCAAGAAAATACCACATTGCAGGTGGATAAACTCAACCAAGGAAGGCACAGATGTCCTGAGTCTGAAAGACCAGAGCAGGGCTGTTGAAGATAGGATTGACTTGGAGGTCTCTCATTCATGGGTCACTGTAAATCAAAGCCAACTTAATACCGGTAGCAGTTATCATCAACAAATAGATACTCTCAGTATGGACCTTTTCCCCTCAAGTGCCAATAGAAGGATCTCTGGAGCATTATATATCTTGCTTTTAGGGGATGGAAGAAACAAATAGAATATATACTGTGGAATGAATGCAATTGTTCATCACTTTAACTGCTTTAACTCAATGCTATGGAGTTGTAGTTTTATAAGGTATTTTGTCTTTTTAGTCTGGTGCATCACCAAACTAGAATGCCCAGGATTCCATAGTATTAAGCCATGATAGTTAAAAGAATCCCAAACTGCATTAATTTTATAGTGTAGATGCACCTGAAGGTGAACACTCAGAGGAAAGAAAGACTAGCAACATATATCCTTTGCTTTGAATGTTAGCTCAAGGGCAAGGACTAACAATTTACGTAAGCCATTCTAGAAGCCTTTGGGGGCATGCAAAGTAAAGCAAAATGTATATATTCAGGTAACGTATGAATCTTCCTGGGTTCAACATTCTGCTTGGTGATGAAGTTCACAGAGTTCTCCTTGATTATCACTGCTCATGTTTTAAAAGTCTTTTTAATATAAGTTATTGGGGAAATTTATCAGTGCAAAGAATTAAACCTGTCACTGGCTAATGACAAATTACTGGGGTATTGTGCCCTTGCCTCAATGGCTGCATGACGAAAGCTCTTTACTGGAAGTTCCCCTCTGAATAAAGACTGCTAAGCTCTATAGATTTCCCAGCAACCAAGAACAAAAAAAAGCTACCCGGTTTCCAAGAGATGCCCTGTATGATTCTTCAGTAGCCAGCTGGGTGTTCTCATTGTATCTGTCCTTAGGAAAAGACCAAAGAAAATGACTGTTGACTATGCCAATAGTGCAGATACTTGCTGCAACTTTGGACATACTACAAATTGTACACCATGTCCCCAAGTAGGAAAAGCCTGATTAGGTTTCTTAAAGACCTAACGGCATGATGTCATTGTTGTCATCATTTTAAAGAAGGCAAACAGTGTTGGATACAATGCCATTGAAAAGGGATTTTTGAGACCAAGGATGCATCTACACTGTAGAATTAATGCAGATTGATTCCACTTGAACTGCTAGGGTGTTAGAAAAAATCAGACCCCAGAATTATGAATTATGATCCGCAATTCCATTGAAACAGACAGCAAACCACATTCCTTTCTCTATTGCCTTCTGTAGTAACCTTTCATGAATTTCCCCTGGAATGTTGCCCCAGCACACCTCGGACTTCAGGATGTAACTTCATAATTATCATAATCCCCTCACAATACATCAGGAAGACTTATGGAGACATACAATGGATTTGTGCAAAAGCCTCCAGATGTTTCTTCTGTTTCCCTTGATATGATTTGATTTTTTCCTGGGAGCACTTCCTCATCCCTGTCATCAAACCAAACCCCTTCCTGGGACTTCCATTGACATGACCAACGTCTTAAACACCCTTTCATTTATCCGGACTAGCACTCGTTGCATTGAACAGAGATGAGATATCAAGAATCATTTCAGGCCATTATTGCTTGTCCCACCACATTCCTTCTCGAACAAGCCTGTCTCCTGGATAAATCCATAAATTGACATAATTTTCAAAATAACCCAATGACACTTTGTTAAAGTTTCTCACCACAGCGGAGAGCAACCAGCAATGATGTTGGGTGGAGACCCAGATCAACCAGGGAGCAGATTCTGGACCAGAATCTGAACCGAATTCTGGATCGGAAGCTATGTGGTATTCTTGAATAGCTGTCAAAGTGCTATAAATATTTCTGCATGTTTGCATTGAGGTATGTCAGTTCTTTGGAGAGTTATCTCTGCTGACATCCTCTCTGGCCATTGAGAAAAAGCCTCTGATTTTAGCCTTCAACCCGTTTGTGGCTTATCTGGTCCTTTGGAAGCTTGGTACTCCAAGCCCCGAACCCGCAGTTTTAGCAGAGCTGAAATTCCATAATAATGCCTCAATGAGATGCAATCATGGGAGTTGTAGTTTCACAAGGTCTTTAGCCTTCTCTGCTAAAGAGTGCCGGTGCCTCACTAAACTACAATTCCCAGGATTCCATAGGATTGACTCCCTGATAGTTAATTCATTTTGCAATGCCAATGCACACTACATGGATCAAGGGTCCCCAAACTAAGGCCCGGGGGCCGGATGCGGCCCTCCAAGGTCATTTACCTGGCCCCCGCCCTCATTTATAATATAATATTTTTATATCAGTTTTAATAATATAATATATTATATATACATGATATTGATAATATTATCATGTTATACAATGTAATACTAATAATAACACCATATAATAATATTAATTACATGTTATATATTACATATAATATTACAGTATAGTAGTATAGTTCAATATAGTAATATATAATGCTAATATTGTGCTATGCTAATAATATAATACATATTGTATGTACATACAGCTGCTCTGAGTTCCCTTCGGGGTGAGAAGGGTGGGATATAAATGTAGTAAATAAATGTAGTAAATGAATAAATAAATAATTTTAGACTTAGGCTTGCCCACTTGACTTGAAGGCACACAACAACAACAACAGCAGCAATAACAATAATCCTAATTAACTTGACTATTTCATTGGCCTGATAGGTTTATGGTGGTTAAAATTGTTTTCATTTTAAAATATTTTATTGTTCTTTCATTGTTGCTGTTGTTTTGCACTACAAATAAGACATGTGCAGTGTGCATAGGGATTTGTTTGTATTTCTTTTTCAAATGATAATTTGGCTCCTCAACAGTCTGAAGGATTGTGGACCAGCCCCCTGCTTAAAAAGTTTGAGGACCCCTGACATGGATTCTGCTCTAGTTGGGACTAAGAATGGTATTTTGGTTCATTTATTACCTGTATTTTATTATTATAAAGTGCTGTAAATCATCTTCCAATGGCTTGGTGATGAGGGTGGGAGGGTGTCCATTCATAAAGGAAAAAGTGAGAGATTTTATATATTGAAAGGTGGCTTTCGTAATTCCCTTCCCCACTTCTCTGGGTTTTAGCACACTGACTGATGAATCATTGGCTAATCTGCTTTACACCTGACCCTTTTCAGCCAGGGAGATAACAAAGCTTGGACAAATAACAGAGTAATTATGGGCCTGAGTAACTCAAGGGGTGTGAGTGTGTTGAGAGGGAAAGGTGGCGTATAAAAGAGCCCATAAGCCTCCTGCGTTTGGAAAACAACTTCGGCAGCAATCAAAGGAGGAGATGCATAAGAGCAGACGTGCGCCACCATGGGCCACAGCCTCATCTTCACCACGTCCATCATCCTTTGCCTATCGTCCATCATCGGCATGATTGGCAATCTCATCGTCCTCTTTGCCTTCATCAGCAACGCTGTCCGAAACAAAGCTGTGCAGCCTTTGGACCGCATCATTATCAACATGTCTCTGGTGAACTTCCTTCTCTGCTGCTACAAGACAGTTCCAGCCTTCCTTTTTTTTATCAGAGCCAACATTTTGGATCAGCTGGGCTGCAGGATCCTTCTCTATTCGTATCATACGTTGAGGCTGATCAGCATCTGGTCTGTAGAGAACCTGAGCTTTCTCCATCTCATCAAGATTCGAAGACCCAACCATCGGTGGTCAAAGTTCATCTACCGGCACCAGGGACAATATGTCAACGGCACCCTTGCCGGTTGTTGGATAGTTAGCATCCTTCTACAGATCCCTTATTTGCAGTATGAGAAAACAACACACAGGGACAATGCAACTATCATCTGGTTGAGTACTTCAACCTGCCTAGGGTCCACAGAGAGTTTGGCTATGAAGTTCACCACTTACTTTTCCATCAGTTTGGACCTTGCCTTGGTTGTGTTGGTCATCGTCCTCAACTGCTTCATTATTGACCTCCTCTACAAGCACAGCAGGAAGGTGGAGGCCACCACTTCAGTCACAAGCAATGGATGGAACAAGCACACAGCCCAGGCCACCAAAGTCTTGTTGTCCTTGCTCTGCATCTATGTGGTCTGCTGGATCTCCAACGACCTGGTGTGGATCGCCATCATGTCTGGGTACATCAAGAGCGATTTTGAGAACAGCATCCTCAATGAGCTCTTCGGCATCCTGTCTTCGATTTATTACTCAGCCAGCTCCTATGTTGTGGTGTTTGGCTACAGAAAAGTCAGAGAGTATCTGACGGAGGCCTGCTGGTGCTTCAGATATACAATGTCCACCAAGGTGCAAAGCACATCTTAGGAGGATGGCTCTCACAGTGAACTCTCGTTGGATGGAAATGCTTAATGCTATCTGCAAGAACTTGTTTCCTACTAGAGAAGTCCACAACCTGAGAAGTTTATCACCCTAGAGTCAATACAATATGACCAGCAGGACTGACATCTATGGGTCCAGTCATTCGTGCCCAGGAAAATATGTCCTCTCTTGACATCTTCTAAGTCCTCTGAAATGACTAGATGGCACTACTGGACCAGATGACCTTCATGTCAATAGGATTCACTATTATGTCCAGTTCTGTATATCCATATGATGTCCAGGAATGTATCCCCTATGAATATGGGTTGTACTGTATTTTCTCAACATACCAATATTTGTTGTATGTTTTCCGGGCTGCATGGTCATGTTCCAGAAGTATTCTCTCCTGACGTTTCATCCACCTCTATGGCAGGCATCCTCAGAGGTTATGAGGTATGGAGAAACTAAGCAAGGAAGGTTTATATATCTGTGGAAGTTCCTGGGTGGGGGAAAGAACTAATGTCTGTTGGAGGCCAGTGTGAATGTTGTAATTAATCACCTTTGTTAGCATTAAATGGCCTTCCCAGCCTCACATCCTGGTCTGGGGGAATCCTTTGTTCAGAGTCGTTAGCTGCCCCTAATTGATTCATGTCTGGAATTGTTCTGTTTTCAGAGTGCTGCTCCTTATTTACTGTTCTGATTTTGGAGTTTTTTCATACTGGTAGCCAGATTTTGTTCATTTTCATGGTTTCCTCCTTTCTGTTGAAGTTGTCCACATGCTTGTGGATTTCAATGGCTTCTCTGTGTTGCCTGACATGATAGTTGTTGGAGTGGTCGAGCATTTCTGTGTTCTCAAATAATATTCTGTGTACAGGTCTGTTCATCAAGTGCTCTGCTTGATGAACCAACCAAAGTATTCTCTCGTCAGGAGAGAATACTTCTGGAACATGGTCATACAGCCCGGAAAACATACAACAACCCTGTGATCCAGGCAATGAAAGCCTTCGAAAACACATACCAATATTTTGCTTTCTGGAATATACATTCTGCTTGTTAATTATTGGACAAAGATATAAGAAGACTGCAAAGAAGGCAGGATTCAAACATGTTTAGAATCCAATCATGTGTAGTTGCTGCAGGAGGACATTAGCTTACTTTTTAGCTTCTGTTTTGTTGTTCACATCACCAACTCTGGGATATCTCACCTTCAACATTCATATTTCATCTCCGCTCTAATGGAAATGAGGCCGATGCCTTCCCATCTGGCTTCTTTCATGTAGCTCCTACTAAAGGGCACCGTGGAGGGAGAAGGGATTCAAGACAACCAGAATCAAAAAGCTGGGTCAAAAGAAAGCAATCCAGTGCAGGGAACAAAAGGGAGACAGGAGACCTTATATGGGAGACTGGTTTCAAAAACTGGTGTCCTGGTTAAATAAAGGACCTAAAATAGTCCATGGTTACATTGTCCATCCCATTTCTTAGAATGGTGTTAATCAAATTGATGGTTTATGGACGAGCTGCAGTAAAGGGGCAAAAATGTAGTACAACTCCTTGGCAAAGTAGGCAAAAAAAAAATAAACCCTATTATTTGTATGATGCTACAGCATTAAGCCTTTGCAATTATTGTGGTATTAAACTGCATTAAACGGTGCTCCATGCAGTCATGCCGGCCACATGACCTGGAGATGTCTATGGACAACGCTGGCTTTTCGGCTTAGAAATGGAGATGAGCACCAACCCCCAGAGTCGGTCACGACTGGACTTAACGTCAGGGGAAACCTTTATCTTTTTAAACTGCATTTATTCCACAGTGTGGATGTAGCCAGTTTTTGGAAGGCATTGCAGACTACTCCCAGTTCCCCACACTGATGAAAATGAAAAGAAAGGCAAGTCTCAAAGGCAGTATTGGACAGGAAAGCAGCTATGTTTTGGGTGGGGGTAAGGGAATTTGCTGCTGTGTGGCCCTACAGGAAAGATGCCCAGAAAGGCAGGTATGTACTGTATCAAATTGCTAACTTGGGAATAAAGTGCACTCAATGGAGCTTTATTATTATTATTATTATTATTATTATTATTATTATTATTATTATTTTATTGTATTCCACCTAAACATTGGGAAGAACCCCCTGACAGTAGGCTGTTCAGCAATGGAATAGGCTCCTTTCTGGCATACTTCTATCTCTGGAGGTTTTTAAGCACAGACTGGATGGCCATCTGTTGAGAGTGCTTTGATTTTGTGTTCCTGCTTGGCAGAATGGGGTTGGACTGGATGGCCTTTGGGATCTCTTCTAATGTTAAGATTCTGTATTTTTCCCCATCTGGAAGGAGGAGAGGGCAGATCTCTCAGCATTAAAAACCCCAAATCAAGAAGCATGGCAAGTGAATGCTTAGCAAATGGACCCCATTAGAGCTTAATAGTGCACTTATCGGTAGATAGCATTCTCCGTCCGCTTCTCCTTTGCTCACTGTATGTATCCCCTTATCAACCCCACCATTGTAACATCATCAGTTTCCCTGCAGAAGAATAGCTGTCACTTGCGCATGTGTTCCTATATGAAAGGCTAATACAGATATGCAAACAAAAGGGTTTCCTCCCCTCCATTTCGAGCCATGTGCAGGTAGATGCAAACAGATTATAGCTAGCAGAGAAAATGATTGTTTGCTGTACCAAATGGTTTACGGGTGGGCCAAAAACTAGTGATCGCGGACCGTTCAGAGTAGTGGATAATGGGAGCTGCAATCCAACAAGGTAACGCTTCCATGGTCTAATTTTGTCTGGTTTTTACAAAGGGTCCAACTGTATTTCTAACATTGCAATAATTTGGTGGAAACATCCAGAGGAAAGGAGATGACAAAAAAAGCAGCAGAAAGCAAATGCAGCAGACAGAAGAATTATAGGTGTGGATTGCACTAAGTAACAAAAATTGAAAGATTTTCTGTTACTGGTTTGAAAGTGTATGTATGTGTGTGTGTGTGGAGAATCCAGAGTGGAAGAAAGAACCTTTGTCTGTTTGAAGCAAGTGTGGATGTTATAATTAGCAAGCTTGATTAGCATTGAGTAGCCATGAAATTTTCAAAATCAATCAGTGAGGTTATCTGCATAGAGGTAGCTAGGCTTTTGTTGCCTGGAGGCATCCTCTGTTTGGGAGGTGTTAACTGGCCCTTGATTGTTTGCTGTGTGGAGTTCCCCTGTTTGTGGGTGGTGTTCCTTATTTACTGTCTTGATTCTGGTATTTTTTTTAATACTAATGTAGTAGAGGGTGACTGGACAAAGACACCAGGCTGGAATGATATAATAATAATGGTTTCCTCCTTTCTGTTGAAATTGTTCGTGTGCTTGTGGATTTCAATGACTTCTCTGTGTTGTCTGACATAATGTCTTGAATTTCCGTGTTCTCAAATAATATTCTGTGTTCAGGTTGATTCATCATATGCTCTGCTATGGCTGACCTCTCGGGTTGGATTGGTCTGCAGTGCCTTTCGTGTTCCTTGATTTGTGTCTGGGTAATGCTGCTGCATTTGGTGGTCCCTCTGTAGACTTGTCCACAGCTGCATGGTATACGGTAGACTCCTGCAGAGGTGAAAGGATCCCTCTTGTCCTTTGCTGAACATAGCACTTGTTGCATTTTCTGAGTGGGTCTGTAGATAGTGTGTAGGTTGTGTTTCTTCATCAGCTTTCCTGTGCAGTCAGTGGTTCCCTTGATGTATGATAAGAAAACCTTTCCTCTGGGTGGATCTTTGTCTTGACTCTCGTGGCTTGTTCTCGGTCTACACCAGAATCAAGAGAGTAAATCAGGCACGGACAAACTTCTGCCCTCCAGGTGTTTTGGACTTCAACTCCCACAATTCCTAACAGCCGGTAGGCTGTTAGGAATTGTGGGGGTTGAAGTCCAAAACACTTGGAGGGCCGAAGTTTGCCCGTGCCTGCAATAAATAAAGAACAGCAATCAGAAAACAGGTGAATTCCAAACAGCAAACAACCAAGTGACAGTTAACACCTCCCAAACAGAGGATGCCTCCAGGCAGCAACAGCCAGGCTGCCTCTATGCAGATACCCTCACTGATTGACTTTGCAGCTGCAAGGCTACTCAATGCTATTCAAGCTTGCTGATTGCAACATTCACACTTGCTTCAAACAGTTCTATATATGTATGTATATTGGGAGCCCCCGGTGGTGCAGCGTGTTAAAGCACTGAGCTGCTGAACTTACGGACCCAAAGGTCACAGGTTCAAATACGGGGTGAGGAGTGAGCACCTGCAGTTAGCCACAGCTTCTGCCAACCTAGCAGTTCGGAAACATGCAAATGTGAGTAGATCAATAGGTATCGCTCCTGCGGGAAGGTAACGGAGCTCCATGCAGTCATGCCGGCCACATGACCTTGGAGATGTCTCCGGACAACGCCGGCTCTTCGGCTTAGAAATGGAGATGAGCAACAACCCCCAGAGTCGGTCACGACTGGACTTCATGTCAGGGGAAAAGCTTTACCTTCAACCATATATATATACAGAAGAGTCTCACTTATCCAACATAAACGGGCCGGCAGAATGTTGGATAAGCGAATATGTTGGATAATAAGGAGGCATTAAGGAAAAGCCTATTAAATATCAAATTAGGTTATGATTTTACAAATGAAGCACCAAAACATCATGTTAGACAACAAATTTGGCAGAAAAAGTAGTTCAATGCGCAGTAATGCTATGTAGTAATTACTGTATTTATGAATTTAGCACCAAAATATCACGATATATTGAAAACATTGACTACAAAAATGCGTTGGATAATCCAGAACGTTGGATAAGTGAGTGTTGGATAAGTGAGACTCTATTGTATATATATACACACTTCATTTGCCTAATGCCAACAGAACCTCTGAGGATGCCATGAGCCACAGATGCAGGCGAAACGTCAGGAGAGAATGCTGCCGGAACATGGCCATACAGACCGAAACACTCACAGCAACCCAGTATTCCCAGTATGTTTATTAAAAGGCACATTACTGCTCCAACTTGTAAAGATTCACTTTGTAAAATATTGTTGATTTGGAATAAAGCACTTACTGAAACACATTGAAACTGGACTTCTTTTCTTCTTTTCTGTGAGGCAAGGCCTACCATCTCCAGGACTGTAGTGACATCTGGTGGGGAAAATGAAAAAAAAACCCCACCCCAAATGGAATAAGGAGGAATTGGAATAGGATTCCATTTTGAAATGCAGAATTCATGCACTTTGGCACCACTTTTCCCTTCTCTGGTTCAAGGCTGTTGTGGAATCCTGGGAATCTTTCCCCCAAACAGGCACTTGATGAGCCAGCTATAAAAAGGGGCGGGGCGAGTGTCAAAAATCGGGGGCCTCTTTCGTTGCTATGCTACGACGCTACGTCAAATATGTTCACTCTCCCTCCTCCCAAGTGACCTGATTGGACGGAGGATCAAAGAAGGGGCGTGGTTTCCTTTCAAGGCGCGTTTGATTGCAAAGCTGGCTCTGGATTGGTCAGAGAAAACCACCTTGCAAATGAGGGGGCGTGGCTAGGGACAGGAAAGGGGAGGAGCAAGGAGGCTGAGGCGAAGTCACGTGTTTCAAGATGGACGCCGTGCTCTATGTCTGTGCTGCGGTTCTATTGGTGGCGCTGATTATCTTCGTCAGCAGAGTCAGGGGACGAGCACAAGCCGGTAGGGCTTTGGACTATACATCCCAGAATCCCCCCCAGTCTCTCACAAACCTATTGCTTTCCCAGCTTCAAGTCTGCTTTCCCAGACTTGAAGCAGAAGTTGGATGGCTATCTGTCGGGAGGGCTTTGATGGTGTCTTCGGATCACAGAGTTGGACTAGATGGCCTTTAGGGGTCTCTTCCAACTCTGTGATCCCATGCCCTGCATAAGTGAAATGGAGAATACATTGAGCACTTACTTCTTTGTGTTATGGAAGGCTTTCATGGCCAGAATCACTGGGTTGCTGAGAGTTTTCCGGGCTGTATGACTATGTGCTTTGAATGTGATTTCCTGCTTCTTGGCAAGGGGTTGGACTGGATGGCCCATGAGGTCTCTCCCAAATCCACTATTCTATGATTCTGTGTTCCAGAAGCATTCTCTCCTGACGTTTCGCCCACATCCATGGCAGGCATCCACAGAGGTTGTGAGGTCTGTTGGAAACTAGGCAAGTGGGGTTTATATATCTGTGGAAAAATAAAGGGTGAGAGAAAAACTCTTCTGCTTGAGGCACATGTGAATGTTGCCATTGGCCACCTTAATTAGCATTGAATAGCCTTGCAGCTTCAGAGCCTGTCTGCTTGCTACTTGGGAGAATCCTTTGTTGGGAAGTGTTAGCTGGCCCTGATAGTTTCAAGTCTGGAATTCCCCCAGGCAGGAAGCAGCCAGGCTTTGAAGCTGCGAAACCATTCAGTGCTAATCAAGGTGGTCAATTGCAACAAGCGCACTGCTATCGCTGACTTCTCTGGTTGAATTAGTCTTCAGGCCAATGGGTACCGTGTTTCCCCGAAAATAAGACAGTGTCTTATATTAATTTTTGCTCCCAAAGATATGCTAGGTCTTATTTTCAGGGGATGTCTTATTTTTCCATGAATAAGAATTCACATTTATTGTTGAACAAAAAAAAAAAAGAACATTTATTATATACAATAGTTGTCATCACAAACCAGCATAACCAGACAAACTGTGGATCCTATCAAGAATTTCTTGTTACTACCACTATTTGCATGTACAGTAGAGTCTCACTTATCCAACATAAACGGGCCGGCAGAATGTTGGATAAGTGAATATGTTGGATAATAAGGAGGCATTAAGGAAAAGCCTATTAAACATCAAATGAGGTTATGATTTTACAAATGAAGCACCAAAACATCATAATTTGGCAGAAAAAGTAGTCTAATACGCAGTAATGCTATGTAGTAATTAATGTATTTATGAATTTAGCACCAAAATATCACAATACAGTAGAGTCTCACTTATCCAAGCCTCGCTTATCCAAGCTTCTGGATTATCCAAGCCATTTTTGTAGTCAATGTTTTCAAAATATCGTGCTATTTTAGCTTGGATAAGTGAGACTCTACTGTATATTGAAAACATTGACTACAAAAATGTGTTGGATAATCCAGAACGTTGGATAAGTGAGTATTGGATAAGTGAGACTCTACTGTACAACAATCTATATTATGTACATCTACCGATCCTGTGTACTCTGGTGTTCTGTTTGGTGGGCATGCTTCCAAACAAAAACTTTGTTAGGTCTTACTTTCTGGGGAGGCCTTATATTTAGCAATTTAGCAAAACCTCTACTAAGTCTTATTCTCAGGGGATGTCTTATTTTCAGGGAAACAGGGTATTCTACGACAGACATCAAAAGAGTTGCAAGACCAAGAACAAGCCATGAGAGTAAAAACAAAGATCCACTTCGAGGATCTTACCAGACATCAGGGGAACTACTGACCACATAGGGAAGCCGATGAAGAAACACAACCTCCAAACAATTTACAGATCCTCCAAAAAAATTCAACAAATGCTACATTTTAGTATAAGAGGAATCCTCTCACCACTGCAGTAGTCTATCATATACCATGCAGCTGTGGACAAGTCTACATAGGAACCCCCAAGCGCAGTATTGCCAAACACAAATGAAAGAACATGGAAGACACTGCAGACCAATCCAACCAGAGAAGTCAGCCATAACAGAGCACTTGATGAGCCAACCTGGACATAGAATATTATATGAGAACACAGAAATGCTGGACCACTCTGACAACCACCATGTCAGACGACACAGAGAAGCCATTAAAATTCACAAGCATGTGGACAATTTCAACAGAAAGGAGGAAAGCATGAATATGAAAAAAATCTGGATGCCAGTATTTTAAAAACACCAGATTCAAGACAGTATATAAGGAACACCACTCAGAAACAGGGGAAGTCCAGAAAGCAAACATCAAGTGCCATTTAACACCTTCCAAACAGAGGATGCCCCCAGGCAGCAACAGCCAGCCTTTGCAAATGCAAGGCTTTTCAATAATAATCAAGTTGGCTAATTGCAACATTCACACTTGCTTCAAACAGATAAGGGTTCTTTCTCCCATCCTGGACATTCTACATACAGTAGAGTCTCACTTATCCAACACTCACTTATCCAACATTCTGGATTATCCAACTCATTTTTGTAGTCAATGTTTTCAATACATCATGACATTTTGGTGCTAAATTTGTAAATACTGTACAGTAATTACTACATAGCATTACTGCGCATTGAACTACTTTTTCTGTCAAATTTGTTGTATAACATGATGTTTTGGTGCTTAATTTGTAAAATCATAACCTAATTTGATGTTTAATAGGCTTTTCCTTAATCTCTCCTTATTATCCAACATATTCGCTTATCCAACGTTCTGCCAGCCCGTTTACGTTGGATAAGCGAGACTCTACTGTACATACATACGGTACATACAAAAACCCCACTTGCCTCATTTCCAACAAACCTCTGAGAATGCCAGCCACAGATGCAGGCGAAATGTCAGGAGAGACTCATGGCCATGCAGCCCGAAAAACTCAGAGCAACCCAGTGATTCCGGTCATGAAAGCCTTTGACAACACAATGCTGAAGTACATCGAGCACTTCTTTGTTCTAATGGCCTTGAAATTATGCACTTTTATATGACCGTCCCCATTTTATCCATCAGTGGTGATGCTTGTTTTACTACTTCAGTTTCATATAGTAATGATGGTAGTATACTGTATTTTGTATTTTAATTGCAATTGAATTATTTAATTGTTTATTTTGCCTGATTGTTGTGTCGACACTGTTTTTAGTTATTGATACCTGTTTTAACTTTTTGTTTCTGTTTTGGACTTGGCCCCATGTTAGCTGCCCCGAGTCCCTTCGGGGAGATGATGGCAGGATAGAAAAATAAAGAAGTATTATTATTATTATTATTATTATTATTATTATTGCCATATTATATCCACCACCAGGTGTTGATTACACTATGTCACACTATGATTTCTGTTCCGGGGTTATAAATGTCATCACCTAATTGTTTCTTTCATAAAAACGTAGAAAAAGTTGATTAAACTGCAACAACTTTGTATTTGTGGAAGGAACATCATGCTATAGCACATTTTGCTATAGTTTTTCAATGAATATCTCATAGAGTGTCAATCAATTCAACATAGTTTGTGGCACGATAAACGAAGTTTCTGGAGTAGAACCAACTACAGTAGAGTCTCACTTATCCAAGCTAAACGGGCCGGCAGAAGCTTGGATAAGCGAATATCTTGGATAATAAGGAGGGATTAAGGAAAAGCCTATTAAACATCAAATTAGGTTATGATTTTACAAATTAAGCACCAAAACTTCATGTTATACAACAAATTTGACAGAAAAAGTAGTTCAATACGCAGTAATATTATGTTGTAATTACTGTATTTACGAATTTAGCACCAAAATATCATGATATATTGAAAACATTGACTACAAAAATGGCTTGGGTTATCCAGAGGTTTGGATAAGCGAGGCTTGGATAAGTGAGACTCTACTGTACTTTCAAAGTAAGGACCAACAATTAAATAGGAAATAACACTTTCAAACCAGGAACAGAATATCTTTTCAAATTTTGTTACATAGTGTTATTGTTTCCTCTCCAACCCATCTGTTACAAGTCAGTCTTGATATTTCGCAAGCTGAGCACCTCTGAACTGTGCTAGTATTTCAGTTGGGAAGCATTGCCAGGCTCCCAGGATGTGGGGCAGTGTGCTTGCTTTTAAGCATCGTTACACAATCCAGTATTTCTCAAACCCTCTTATGCATCTTCTCCTTCTCCATTAAGAATGATAATATTGAACTTCGGAAGAAATTCCCCAAACCTCTAATCCTACCACCTGCCTGGGCAAGAATCCTCATAATGGTTTTGCATTTACCTAAATTTATTAATACTCCTTTTTAAAAAAATAATCACAAATAATAAAATTTTGCCATTACAAAAAAAGGAAAATGGGATTATATGACCACAACAACTTCTTTTGTTTACCACTTTACCCACGAAAGAATTATGTGAAACTCAAGCTTATCTTGCTTTGTGATTTTCATTTGGCCCTAATAAAGGTATTTTGGCAATGTTGCCTATCTGGAGATAAGCTAGATAAATTGATATTGTAGGGACAGCTTGCCTACAATTTATACAAAGAAGGGAGAATCTAAGCAAGCATTATCTTTAGATAGATAAATAGATAGACAGATAGATAGATAGATAAATGGTTTTAAAGTTAGCTACCCTGTCCTAGCAATGTGTGTGATGGATGCTCTTCAATCGTATGAAATTATGGTAGAGTCTTCTTCTCTGGAGGTTTTTAAGCAGAGACTGGAGGACCATCTGTTGGGAGGGCTTGAATTACATCTTCCTGTATGGCAGGGGGTTGGACTGGATGGTCTTTGGGGGTCTCTTCCAAATCTGTGATTCTATATGTATTGCTATCATTTATGGATGCAAATTTATCTGAAATCGGGTTAAAAGGAGACTGAGAGAAAGAAAGATACACCAGCCATAGGTGTTGTCATGTGCTTTCACCTTGTTTCCAAACTTATAGCGACCCTAAGCTAACATTGTATTTTTTTGACATACTTTGTTCAGAAGTTTGTGATTCCTTTCCTTTTGAGGCTGAGAGTGTGTGATTTGTCAAAAGTCATCCAGTGGGTTTCCATGACCAAGTAGGAATTTGAACACTGTCTTCTATAGTCATACTCCAACATTAAAACCACTATATGGTCACAACTTCTATTAATTTTGCCTTTTATTGTTTCAATAGAATGTGTCAATTGCACTTCGTCTTCACTGCAGCAGCTTGTTCTCAATTTATTTTTGCTTTGCCCAATGTAATTAAATCTCTGGTGGTACACTTAAATCAGTACAAACAATTTAAAAATAGAATGGAAATAATTTCAGTATTCTAAACTGACATTCATCACTGTTTCTTCTGTTTCTTCTTTAACAGTGGTGTGAGTTTCTAGTTAGCATGTGAGATAGATTTAAATGAATGATAGCTTTTATTTTCAAAAAAGGCACAGGGCACAAGCAATTCTTTCTTGAACCACTGCCTTCAGACTATAACATATTACAAACAGAGCTCGTGCCAATCTATCCCACCAACGGCGCCTTCTCTTTCCTCTTCCTTTTTTTGATGTAACATCAAACCTTCAGAACAAAAAAAAATCAGACTCAAAAGGTAGTTCATTTCTTTGTGACTCTGGGGGCTGAATGTGGTAATATGCACTGACAGCTCTTATCAGGGTATTCCTGTCATAAGACATGCAGAAAACATGGAGCAACTAACTCCTGTCAAGTATGTTTAGGGACCATAGCTTATTTGACTGAATTGCATGTTTGGGACATTTGCATGCATTTATATTTCTGCCAAACTACCTCTGGTTATGTCTTGTCTACAAAGAAGCTATGAGATTTATGGAGTCACCATAAGTTGACAAGCAACTTGGAGGCATATACACAGTGGAACGTCACTCTTTTGGGCAACCTTTTCATGCCATTTTGACAGCTGATTCTACATGGTTTGTAATACAGGTTGAGCAGCACTTCTCTGGAATTCTAAAATACTCCAAAAATTTAAAAGTATCACATGACTGAGATAGTAGCACCTTTGCTTTCGGATGGTTCAGTGTGTCCAAACTTTGCTATATGCACAAAATATTTTAAATGTATTAAAATACCTTCAAGCTATGTGTATAAGGCACATATGAAATATAAATGAATTTAATGTAAGGCTTCGCTCCCACCTCCCAAGATATTTCCCTATAGACATGAAAATCCAAAATCTTCTGGTCCTGAGCATTTCATATAAGGGATTTATCATTCAACAAGTTTACATATCCAGTAACCAGTACAATAAATAATGGAAAAGTAAACTATCACCACATCCTGGAAATAAATACAGAATTCAGAATAGAAATATACATAAAATAAATTCAGCCAAACTATTTTGAAAAAATGCAATTTGAACTGTTTTCAAGTCAGAAATGGCTTGAAGAAACACAGCACCAATTTAGTTCTTTTAACATACTGATTTAATTTTCAGTGTCTTGAATTTAATTTTACTGTATTTCTAGGATAGTTTCAACTCTGAGAAATGTCAGCAATATTTGAAATTCTTTCTTTAAGCCACCAACCATAAAATCCCATGAGCAACCTTGGGCAAGTCACACTCTCTCAGCCTCAGAGGACAGCAATGGCACACCTCGTCTGAGCAAAACTTGCCAAGAAAACCTTTTATAAGTTCACCATAGGTTGGAAATGCCTTGAAGGAAATGCTGTGTCTGCCATACCTGTTGTTCATTTATTTCACCATCTGTAGAGATGTAGCTAGAAGTCATGAAAAACAGTATTAGTTGAGTGTTTGTCATTACGTTGTTGTGCAATCTCATAGGAGCTCTCCTGAATAAAAGTGTATAAGGAAGCACCATCTCAGCAATATGTCCCAATCCTATCTGCCCCCACTGTTGGGACTCAAGACAGGCTTTCAAAATAAAAAGAATGCCATGCTTAAAAAATTATATGTTGGAATAAAACATATGAACAGTTACAGTTAGTCACATTAAACTGTCTGCATTTCAAAACAATTTAAAGAACAGATTCAAATGCAAAGAATGAATGTAACATCACCATAAAAAGTGCTAATTTTTAGGGCTGATTTTAAGATGTGGCATCTCCTCTGCATAGTAGTGCCAGTGAGTATATTGCTCCATGCTTAGTAAAAGCTAAAATAGAAAACTTCATTCAACCCTCTACAATCGTGAGTTTTACCAGCCTCATTATAATTCTATTCTGAATGTTATTAGGTTCCTTTCATTGGGGTATTTTAATCTAATGATTTTATCTTATATTGCTGCTATAGTCCCCCCCACCTTTGAAGTTGACTGAATTGCATTGGTGGTTGTTTGATATTATTACTATTGATATTATTACTGTTGTATAAACCTTTGTTTTAACTTCTGTTTTATCATCTTCTTGTGTTTTAAACTGTGTGTATTGTTTATGTATTTGCGCTGTTACTTTTGTAACATTGTGAGCCGCTCCGAGTCCCCACGGGGAGATGGTGGTGGGGTATAAATAAAGTTTTTTTTTTATTATTATTATTATTATTATTATTTACGTTTGCAGATTTTATCATTTTGGATTTGATTAAATAAGTTCTTTTTTGGAATCCCTTAGTCCTCCAATACACTATATGGTCAACTTTTGTCTGACATTGACCACGGTGTCATGCTGGAGGACCTAAATATAAATATCTGTCTTCTGTTTAGATGATGAAGATCACCACCAGCAGGTGGTGGCCGCTGCAGCAGCCAGGCCTCAGCCCTTCACTGGAGAGCGGGGCGAGGGAATGCCACGACGCCGAAGGAACATGGGAAACAGGTTGCTGGCTCAGAGGCGGCAGCAGGCAGAGGACGCGTCAGAAGGTAATCTTTGCCAATGAGATTAGTACCTTGTGCAATGGTTCATTAAGAGCAGTGGTTCCTAACCTATGGTCCACGGACCACCAGTGGTCCCCAAGAACTAAAATGTGGTCCATGGCCTCACTGTTACGACACCATTGCAAGGGGAGCGACTGGTCTCGCAAAACCCTTATAGTGCCAAGGCAACGGGGATATCAAGAGAGAGGAGAGACTGACTTCCCATGAAAGGAGTGACAACAAGCCCCCTGACTGCTGCTTCTCCTCCTCCCTCCCCCTGAGCGGAGCTGTTCCATGTGGTGTCTGGAAGTGGCAGTGCCTTGGTGTCTTCATTTTTAGACTTGTTCCTGGGTTTATTTGGGGTGCTGATTCAGGAAATTGCATTGGATAGACCACATCAGCTCTAGATTATTAAAGATGGTTTTCTATGGGCGGGCAGATGGCGACTACTGGATGGCATATGTTTTGCATCAGAAACTAGAGCTGATGTGGTCTGTCCAATGCAATTTTCTGAATTAGCACCCTAAATAACCAAACCGAATCTAAAGTTGATCAAAAACCGATTCATAACCCTTTTGGTACTAATGTTGGAGAGTGGTCCCTGGTCAAAAAAGGTTAGGAACCACTGATTTAGAGAGTGTGCATCCTGCCTTCTCATGTTCAAGAAGTCTTGGGACATTTGTGAAAACCATTACATTGAGTAAAAATGTACTGTTATCATATACAGTAGAGTCTCACTTATCCAAGATAAACGGGCCGGCAGAATGTTGGATAAGCGAATATGTTGGATAATAAGGAGGGATTATGAAAAGCTTATTAAACATCAAATTAGGTTATGATTTTACAAATTAAGCACCAAAACATCATGTTACACAACAAATTTGACAGAAAAAGTAGTTCAATACGCAATAATGCAATGTAGTAATTACTGTATTTACGAATTTAGCACCAAAATATCATGATGTATTGAAAACATTGACTACAAAAATGTGTTGGATAATCCAGAACGTTGGATAAGCGAGTGTTGGATAAGTGAGACTCTACTGTATACTCACTAGAGCAGTATTTCTCAAACTACTCCTCCAGGTGTTTTGGACTTCAGCTCCCAGAAATCCCAGCCAGCTTAACAGATATTAGGAATTGTGGGAGCTGAAGTCCAAAACATCTGGAGGAGCACAATTTGAGAAACTCTGCACTAGAGTATAAACCTGGCATTGCCCAGGTGTTGGAAGGGCACCATTGCTCCTCGCTTTCATCCTTTCTTTCTCTTTCCTTTCCTTCCCTCCCTTTTTTTCCTCTTTCTGTTTTTCTTTCTTTCTTCCCTCTTCCCCCTTTTTCCTTCTCCTTCCATCCTTTCTTTCATCTTTCTTCCTTTCTTTCTTTCTTTCTTTCTTTCTTTCTTTCCACCTTCCCTCCCTCCCCCTTCTCCAGCTCTGAAAGGGCCTACCTCGCAATATCTCTAGGACAATATGGCTCTTTCTTTCCTTTCCTCCCTTCCTCTCATACACCTATTGTCACCTTTCTTTCCCAGTAACATCACAGAGGACCACTTCACCTAGCAACAGCCTATGTAGTATAAACAGACAGACAAGCAGACATAATTTGACTTTTAGATAGATAGATAAATTGAATAAATTGACCTCATGTATAATGCAAAGGCAGGTTTTGGAACCAAAATTGTGGATTTCAATGTGACCCACGGATAAGTTGAGAGTCTTCCCACAGAAAGGGGAAAGCAGTAGTGTTACCTCAGAGGGACAAGACCAAAAGCAGGAGAGAGAATAGAAGGAATTGGTGCTTCTTTTAGGTCCTTTCAGTTTGGATTAAGCTTTTTCCCCATTCTCTACTGTGCTCAGAGAAGGGGGTGGTTCCTTTTCTTGATAAGTGTCAAGGTACAATGAATCATGGACAAGCCGATTCAGGTTTTTTTGGGTTGATTTTTCCCCCCTGAAATTTCTAGACTTATATATGGGTATATAGGATAGATGCAGTACCAAATCACAACAGAGTTACTGAGAGAGCTTTGGATATATTATTATTATTATTATTATTATTATTATCATCATTATCATTATTATTATGTTTATATCCCACTTTTTCTCTCCGTAAGGAGACTCAAAACAGCTAACATTAGAAACATTACAATACAATTTAAAATATACAAATATTTACTTACTTAGGCAATCCCTTGTTGTCTGAGTATGTTGGCCTTCCAAGTTCTTGGATGACGCCTATGTGTGAAGTTTTTTAATATGTGGAGGTCGGTGCACAGCCGATCAACACACAGTCTTCACAGAATGAGGGTCCCAACCAGTGGCGTGGTTAACACGACAATGGTGGCTCCTCAACCTGTTGCATCTTTCTTCCATCTTCACAGCTATTGTAACATGTGCCTGATCCACCATTGAAGTCTTTGGATTGTGCTTGGTCTGGAACCTCCCTTGTGCCCCCCCCCCTCGGTGTGTATGGCAAATATTAAATATACAAATATTAAAACAGTATTAAACATCATTAGTATTAAAAACAATTCAGGTTAAATCCATAAAAACATATAAAACCACATAGGTTGAACAGACTGCTTAGAATACTGCCTCCAGATCAACTAAGAATCATTAGTCATCTTCTGGTTTCTAGCAAGGCTTTGTGGAAGCATATGAAGGCTATTATCGTGATCCAGGCCACTCCTTAGCCCATGCAAACTATCTTTCCCTTCCCAGAAGTCCTCCAGCTTTGCTACCTGCTTTGCTTTGGGGAGAAGGTGAACCTGGGGTTTTCTGCATGGCGTTTGCGACTTAATCGCAATTTGCTGCGACCCCACAAGGCGCCTGGGTCCACAAACTCTCTGGATCAGCCCTACAGCTAAGCTCTGCCCCTTCTCTGACCTGCAGACTCTCTCCTGTCAGGTGGAATTTTCTACCTGTCAAAACCAAGGATGTTTCTTTGCTGGGAAGCAGGCAGTGCGTAATGAGCAAGCAACCCCTGGATGCCTTCCTTTTTTTCCTTTTTTTGATGGGGCGCTCTGCTCTTCCACTTTGAAAAATTGTAGAACTTTTCCTCTTTGTTCTGTCGTAACCGCGCACCGTCTGAATTCATGATTACATTTGGTGGGTGCGCAGATGATAAATTGACAGCCCTGAACTTTTCAACTTAGGGTGTATCTCTTTGAAGTGTGAAGGCATTTCAAAAAGAATGAAATCAGAAAAAATGCTTTTGATGTTTTCAGGCCAGGCTGCTTATAATTTCTGTCAAATTACTGAACACCCTTGAAGTAATCTCAAAGGCTGGTGCTGCTTTCATTGAGTCTTCCACAACAGCAGAGGAGTGCAGCGTGGGTGAAACAAGTCACAGCCATATTGGGACTCAGTCGTTGGGTTGGTTGACCAGTCAAGCATTGTCACTCAAGTGACACCTGCCTGGGGCAGTTTGAAATGGTAAAATGTCAAGAAATAATTTGTGGTTCTCTTCAGGTATTACTCCAAAGTGTGATTTGTCACACTAAAGGCAGTCCCCAAGTTTAAAACATCCGACTTACAAACAACTCATAGTTAAGAACGCGGGTGAGATAACAGGAAGTGAGATAAATCTCCCCCTTGGAAGGAAGGGAAATCCACTCCTGGAAGAGTTATTGTCAGGGAGGAAGCTTTATCCCCAATCCTTGTTTCCACAACAAGCCAATTTTTTCAAAATCCAATGATCACAGAAACAGAAAGGGAAAGGAAATCTTCTGAACAGGGACACAGACAGCAAAACAGATACCACAGGGATGTTAACCCTTCCCTATGTGATCCGAAGCTAAAAATATATATTTTGGCTGGCGTTACACTTTTTAAAATGTACCTGTTTACCGTACAAATTCACCTTAAGAATAAACCTACAGAGCCTAGTTTCCAACCTCTGAGGATGCCAGCCATAGATGTGGGCGAAACGTCAGGAGAGAATGCTTCTGGAACATGCCCATACAGCCTAGAAAACTCACCGCAAACCAGTGATTCCAACCATGAAAGCCTTCAACAACACATAGAACCTATCTTATTTGTAACTTGCGGACTGCTTGTACTACTAAAGTATGGTTTAGTTTAATCTATGTTGCACTGCCCTTTTCGGCTCCACTTCAAAGAGAATATAGTCATCCCTTTAACCTTTTTAGATGTATTATCAGTATATTTGTTTAGTATGATCTCTCTAAGGAATCCCTAGATCCTCCAGAAGCTGACCATTGGTTTTTGCTGGAGAAGCTAAAGCACACGTACTCTAGCTTCTCCAAATCCGGCCCTCCATGACATGTTATGTGAGCCTCCAGATGCTGGACTCCAACTCCTGTATTCCTCATTATTAGACATCATGGATAGAGTAGATGGGAGTTGTTATTCAGTGACATCTGTAAGGCTCCAGTTTGTTCTCTTTAGTCAGGAGAGTAGGGTTTGGATTGAGTTGCAAGACTTGTGGGTATGAAGTCTAACTTTAAAATGTCTTTCCACCTTACCCCACCCAGTGCTATTGGGTTACAATTCTCAATATCCCTAGTCTGCATGGTGGATAATCAAAAATAATGGGAGTTGTCCTCTCAGGAAGATCTGGAGACCAAAACTAAAGGATACTGATGTTAAAAAGTTAATAGTTGGCCCTCTATATCCACAGAATCTCCATCCATGGATTCAGTGACTCTTTGAAAGCAACCATAAGGATGATGTTGCCCTCGATGAGCTAGAAATTCCTAAAGAGGAGCTTGTTGTAGCAATCTCTAGGTCCAGTGGAAGATCTCCATAGAGCAGAGCTTTCCAAATGCTTCATGTTGATAATGCACATTTTACACACACATCATTTCACAACGCAATCATTCAGTCTTACTGGTAAACAGGAGGTTAAACCACCCCCTTGTTAGAGATACAGGCACATACATAAGATGTAATAACAAAATGTATCAGGGACACAACATAGTGCAGAGAGGACAGACTGAAGGGGACTTGTATGCTCCTTTTGAATTCTTAATTCTCCTGAGCATGCCTTTGAGCATTCATTACTAGGACTGCAGGGGAGTTTGCTATGCTTTTAAATTTAATGATTCATGATTCCTATCCCTTCTGGAGTTCATTGTCTTTTGATTTCAAGTTTGTATCCAGTCTCCATTTCTCAAATTTGTTAAATTCATTTCTCAAACAAGAAATCCTTCTGACTAATATGGGTTGTCGTCATAGTAACATAGTAATAAAGTATGGTAAGGAATGTTTTTTGATAACAGTTACACTTGCGCTTTCATCTGAAACCAAGCCAGGGTTGTTCCCATGAATAACGCAGGATTCTTGCCTCACTCCCTCAAAAGTCCTCCTGGAAAAACAGAAGTTTCCTGAAAGATTAATGGTGGAATCAGCTGGATTGGCCCCCTATGGTGTGATCACTTTGATAATGAGCTGTTGCTCTTCTTTTTCTTTCTCTTTTTTAACATTTAATAACATAACCTAGAGGAGAATGACGACACTGAAGCTGCTGAGTTCCAGGTTTCTGGGAAAGTTGGAGCAAAAAAGCAGCGGAAGTTAGAGGAGAAGCAAGCAAGGAAAGCCCAGCGAGAGGTGAGCATTACCAAAGAGGGAGGAAGTTTGGTGGGTCCAGGGGCAGTTTTGCCTCCCCACTGCCAAGCATGGGCTGCCTCTACTAGCAAAAGGGATTGTGTTTGGGATTTTTCAATAGGATAAATGGACAGAAACTCACTTTTGCTTTAAAGAAAAGCTCCTTTTAAGCAGAGGCTGGATGGCTGTCCGCTGGGAGTGCTTTGATTATATTTTCCTGCATGGCTGAGGGTTGGACTGGATGGCCCTTGGGGTCTCCTCCAGCTCTTTAATTCTATGATCTTCCCCCCACCCCACACTCTTTAATATGTACATAAAGCAAAGTCCTGTGCCTTGTTTTTAAGGAGCATAATTGAACAGAATCACCTCCTTGGGAGTGAGACTGGACTCCTTGGTGAGCCTGGAACCCCACGTTTCGGCGGTGACCAGGGGAGCTTTCACACAATTAAAACTTGCCCATACCATGGGAAGTCAGACTTGGCCACGGTGGTCCACGCTCTTGTTACATCTAGAATAGATTACTGCAACACGCTGTATGTGGGGTTGCTCTTGAAGACTGTTTGGAAGCTTCAAATAGCCCAACGAGCATCATCCAGATTTTTAACTGGGGCAGCATACAGGGAGCACAGAACTCCCTTGTTACGTCAGCTCCACTGGCTGCCAGTCTGCTATCAAGCACAATTAAAAGTGCTGGCTTTAGCCTATAAAGCCTAAACAATTCCTGCCCAGCTTACCTGACCAAATGTATCTCCCTCTATTAGCTGTCTCAGAGGTTAAGATTGTCTGGGGAGGCCCTTCTCTCGGTCCCACCTGCGTCGCAAGCATGGCTGACGGGGACAAGAGACAGGGCCTTCCCAGTGGTGGCCCCTCGGCTATGGAACTCCCTCCCCAGTGAGATTAGATCAATGCCCTCCCTTCTGGTCTTTAGAAAGAAAACAAAAAACGTGGGTGTTGGACCAAGCTTTTGGCCAGTAATACAGTACAAAGAATAATTAAGAAATATGTGCAATGACAATTGGAATGGCCACGATGTACGACTTTTGAATCATGTGATTTTAATATTTATATTAGGATGTTTTAATGCTTTGCCTTCATGTTTGAATGTTATGTATGCATGTGTTTAATGGTTTTAACGATTTTCATTTATAGCTATATATTAGTGTTTAGTTATTATGGGTTATTTTCTATTGTATGTATGTTGGCACTAAATTTCTGCCATCAATATGTTGTAAACCGCCTTGAGTCCCCCCCAGGGGTGAGAAAGGTGGTATATAAATATAGTAAATAAATAAACAATTAGTGGCATGTGAACATCATTAAGTAATGATTCTGTAGACTAATAGCTTATTATGCAAAAGATAGTACATTTCCTGTACCAATTGATCAGTACCCACAGTTTTATCTATTTGTATTCAATAAAGTATGACATCCCTAGGATGTTTCCAGGTCTTCTGGGCAATTCATAGTATTGACTTTACTATAAAGCTGCCCTGGAGGACCCATGGAATTTCCTAGGAATTTTCTAGGTTCTCCAGAATGACTGTGTAGCACAGTGGTTCTCAACCTGTGGGTCCCCAAGTGTTTCGGCCGACAACTCCCAGAATCCCAGCCAGTTTTCCAGCTGTTAAGATTTCTGAGAGTTGAAGGCCAAAACATCTGGAGACCCACAGGTTGAGAACCACTGCTGTAGTAGCTCTTACTGGAAGTAATTAAATTCAATAATACTCCCTATTATCCAGTTTCCTGTTTCTACAGTAAGTTTAGGAACGTATCCCATACAATATTGTGGTCATAATGACTGACAAGGTCCACAGAAAGTCAACATTACCCAGGAGCTTCTGAAGGAAGGATACATTTAATGCTATCAACCCAATGCAGTACGATAAGAACCTTAGATTTGGAAGTCATCCCAAGGGCCATGTAATCCAACCTACCTGCCTTGCAGGAATACACAACCTTTAGAGAAATGCCCATTCAACCTTTGCATAAAGACATGCAAATATGGAGAGTCCACCACTTTTTGAGGCAAGCTCTTTCCAGTTGGATTCTCCAATATGGTTAGATATGGCAACGTTTCTAAAAAGTACTGGGGTGAGCAGTAGTTTTTGAATTGTATCATTCTCTGAAGAGCATTATTTGACTTTTCCCCCACCTGCTGAAATATCAAAGGCTGAAGAAGCAGAACGGGAGGAACGAAAGAAACTTGAACAGAAGCGAGAGGAGGAGAGGCGTAAAGAGGACGAGCGTCTGCGGCAGGAGGAAGAAAGACAGGTGAGCTTCAGAGTGGCCTGGAAGAGGACAGGGAAGTCTTCCTTGGCCTGCATCCCCATAGAGCTCTGTGTCAGTCATGGATGGGATCAGTAGAGACACCTAGGACTTCCTTTCTCTTGCATTCACATCCTTTCATTCCTGTTCCTCCCTTCCTCTCTCTGTCCACTTCTGTGTCAAGTTATCTTCCCAGTCTTTCCTCTGTTTCAATACAGGAGCTTTGCTGTGAAAGACTTCATTAACTGAGTAGTACAGTCTCACAGATATCTCCTCACCTGTTCATCCACAGCAGATATAAGTCACTTCTGGTTGAAAAAGGTCTGCTACTCTTACTACCTGCAAACAACATACGCAGAGCTTCTTTGCTTCCTGTCTATTTGCATATACTGTACTTGCTTCTGCTCCTATCCTTCCCCTGGAGTTCTGTTGATTTCAGATCAGAGAATTGTTTTATTTTTTTTATTTTTGAAGCTCTGCGCCCAGGGCTTTTGATCAAACGGGCCTCAAAGCAGCTTGTAACAGAATGCAATAATACGAAATGAAAGCTACGCACAGCCTTTTCTTGGTTGGTGGAAGGGGCCAGTTGTATGTTTGCATTCAGTCGTCACAATCTTCAAGCATTTAGTTACATTATTGTTGTTGTTCTCATATTTTCTTTTGTCATTGTTTTCCTTGCGGATAGGAGGCTTTATTTTTGCTGCTAGATTAACTGTTTTGCTGCTGGGATTATTTTTCTTAGGATACTGGAAAAAAACTCAGTCTCTTGTTCAAAACAAAACAAAAAAAAACCACCTGGTTGCCAAAGCAAACAAAGGTGTGTCTAGTTCCCCGTTTTTGTTAAGTTGCACAAAAGCCTCTAAGAAATGGTCATATATTTCTATTTCTAGCCTAGAAGAGGGAGCAGTTGCTAATAGCATAGAAGAAGGGGTTTTCAGCTTTGTAACAGATTAACTGAAATGTTTTTCTCTTCCTTATTTGTAATAATGCTGTAATCCAAGAATAGTGGCAGAAGAAAATGAGAAAGCATTGGAAGGGCAATCCTGCAAAGGCAGAGACAAATTGTAGGATCCCATTGCTGGAGAAGGAGATGTAACCAATTAAAATGTCAAAAGCAAGGATATTATTGTTATATTTGTCTTATCCACTTTTTAAATAACAACATGTGTGGGTGCTGAAGTCCCAGCATATACAGGGGTAGAGGAAAATGGGGGGGGGGGGGGGCTATATAAAATGACAAAATCAAAGTTTGCTATTTGGATTTTTGTGTAATTTGTTCCATGGATACGGAGGGCCGTTTGCAGACCTACAGCATCTTGCAGAAAGGCATTACAGATCAGAAAACTTGGATGTTTAAACAAACCTTTAAGAATGTCTAGCCCTGATGGTCCGCAATCAATAGCACAGCACTGCACTTTCATCCCATGCCCTTGTTCCTTATCTACAATTTGCATTATCCCATTCCCGTGTCTTGTCTACAGTCTGGCCATGTCCAACGATAGTGGTCACCATAGGTTTTGGGCGTTGCTCTAAATAGTTGTTTTACTAGTATATGCTATATGATTTACTTTATTGTATTGTACTGTGTGTTTATTTATGCTCTATTTTAGGCACTTTGTTGCCATATGTAATCCGTCCCAGGTCCCTTCGGGGAGATGGAGGTGGGGTACAAGAATAAAGTTATTATTATTCCCTACTCCTGCTTTCCAATGTTAGGCATATATAAATATTTGCTAGAGAGTAAAGTGCAGCACAGCCAGTGTTATTATATGAGCTTACAGTAGAAAACAGGAGAGAAAAGAACCGGGATGATGCTACGGTAAGATTTTTTTTAAAGGTTTTTAAATACTGTCATTGTTGCAGGTGGTACATCTTGTTTAAAAGAGTAGACAGTCAAGAACACAGATGTCTGTTATAAACAATGTATCAAGATAATAATGGTCCAATATGAGTGTTGTAAAGAATATGTATATTAGAGCACCATAATTCTAATTCATGTTTAATCCAGTGGAAATCTCTCCAGGACTATAGAGAAATTGAGACTGTTTAATTCCAATCTGTGGTTAACTCAATAGAAATCTATAGGAAATCCCTCCAGGACTACGGAAAGTTGTATATTTACTTGTTTGTTTTGACATTTTGAGATAGATATTATTTTGTTGTTAATCTTATATGATTTCAGAGGACTTCGTAATGATTTAGTTAACGTATTATGTATATACATATTTTCCTGCCAACCTAGCAGTTCGAAAACATGCAAATGTGAGTAGATCAACAGGTACCTCTCCAGCGGGAAGGTAACGGCGCTCCATGCAGTCATGCCGGCCACAAGACCTTGGAGGTGTCTACGGACAGCGTTGGCTCTTCGGCTTAGAAATGGAGATGAGCACCAACCCCCAGAGTCGGACACGACTGGACTTAATGTCAGGGGAAAACCTTTACCTTTTTAATATACATATTGTTTACAGCACTCATATTGGACCATTATTATCTTGATATATTAAAAGAGTAGATAGACCAAACTTTGGTAGAAGAGTCTCCGGTGCTGACTCTCATGTCTGTGTTCAAGACATCATGTGGCAGAGAAAAGCCTCATGATGCTTCCTTCTCAAACAAAAAGGCAATAAATCATATAAAGAAGAGGGAAGCAAAACACCTTGAGTTACAGAGGTCTAGGAAACAAAACACCTTGAGTTACAGAGGTCTAGGAAACAAGGTGGAAACAAGGCAGCAGGCTAGCACCACTGGGTTCTGTATACAAGAGTTTTATTTATTTATTTATTTATTTTTCAAACTTATATGCCGCCACTCCCCTAGGGCTCGGGGCGGCTTACAAGAGCCGGCTAAAATCAACAATTTTAAAACATCTTTAAAACATCTTTAAAAAACATCTTAAAACATCCTAAAAGCACCTTTTAAACATCTAACAGAACTCAAACGCCTGCCGAAACAGGTGTGTCTTACATGCCCTGCGGAAAGCCGACAAGTCCCGCAAGGCACGGACTTCAGGTGGCAAGGTGTTCCAGAGAGATGGTGCCACTGCTGAACAGGCTCTGCGTCTAGTTGCTGTTAGACGCAAGGTCTTAAAACTGGGGACTTCCAACAGGTCTTGGTCCTCAGAACAGAGGGATCTCTGGGGTTTGTAGGGAGTGAGGCGGTCCCTCAGGTACATAGGCCCTAGACCATGTAAGGCCTTGAAGGTAAGTACCATCACTTTGAAAGTGATCCGGTGCTCAATTGGTAACCAGAGTTGATGCTTCTTCACTTTCAACAAGGCAGAGGTTGGAATCATTTTGAAGCCATAGGACTATTAGTCCTAACATTCCTCATTGATCGCTGGGACTTCAACACCAACAAGATATGAGTCTCTATCATGGGATGTAATGAAGTTGAGGGAAGCAAATGGGGTGAGAAACACAAAAGGGGGGGGGGGCAGCAGGGCCAGGTGTTAAGGGGAAGGTACAGTGATTGTTCACAGCTTCACGGAGAACTGTTAATGCCACTTCGCTAATCCTTTACATTTCTTTAATAATCACCCTTTGCAACATTAGACCAGTATTTTGGTGTTTGTGTGTGCATGTTTTTCAAAATGTGTCTGGGCTTTCACATTTTAGGACAATTTCTTGTGGCAATTTCTTAGTAATAATTTAGGTCATGTTTCAGCTAAGCACACCATTAGTTCTGATATTTGAAACTAGGTAAAACGTATTTTTGAAATACCTCGTATCCTCTCAAAAAGTCCCAGTGGCTGCAATAGATACTCCCAGCCTGCATCAGTGCTTCGCATCCGCTTTGCGCAGCCCTGGGAATTTCCCTTCAGCCCTGGATTTTTTTTTCTGGTGGAGGAAATGGTCTACCACAGACGTTCTATCAGCGAGAGAACAAATGCCTCCCTTACTTCTGTTGCAAGGAGCTTGCCATGCCTTGAAGCCACAAAACCTGCCTTTAGTGTGGTGCTTCTTCCGCCTTGCATGCTTTCTCGATTTGAAAGCCAGCCCTATTTCAATTCAACAACTTTAAATAATTATTTAAGAGATTAAAGAAAGACTTCTTAAAAATTTACTTGAACTCCCCCACCTGCAATAAAATAAACTTGTAACATGAAGTCCTCTGCCTTAACTTGGATACTGTCACCTAAAATCTATTGGTAGATATTGGGTAAACTTAAAGAATTAGTGTTACTTGCCTGTGTGTAGGCTCATCATTCAACAAATCAATAAGATTCAGGCAATACTAAGCATCCATGTAATTTTTTATTTGACATTGTTTTCTTGTCATTTCACAATTTGAAAAAAAAAATCTGTTCCTGATTTGAAAGTGTTATTTCCAGTTTAATTGTGCCATCCTTACTTTGAAAATAGTTGTCATACTCCAGAAAATTCTAGTTGAAACTGGATGAGATATTCATTGAAAAAAATATAGCAAAATGTGCTGCAGGATGTCCTGCCAAAACAAAGTTTTTGCAATTTAATAAACTTTTCCCATGTTTTTATGATAGAACCAATTAGGAAATGACATTTATAACCCAGGGACATAAATTGTGCTACATAGTGTAATTGTTTGAAAGATTGGACTAAAACCTAGAGAGAAATCACTGATCCACTGACATCATCATCATCATTACAATTAACAGGGAGACAAAGTGACGTTAAGGCCTTCAGCCCCTAATAATATATGCTTACAGCTCAACCTTCCTTTGCCTAAGGATATAGCTGAAAATATTGACCTCCCCATAGATATTCTACCTCCCAAACACGTTTTCCCACATTCCCCCAAATTTCTGGCATTAAAGGGAGCAGGGCACTGAAAACAGTTCACACGTAGAATTCGGTCACTTTCCTTGCAACTCTTATTTGGGTGTCTAACATGTATAGTAATCCCTTACTTTTGCTAGTTATGCATTTGCGGATTTTATTATTCATGCCTTTGTGCATTTGCCTCTGGTGCTGCTTTATGTGGAACCAAAAAATGTTCTCTGTAGGCATTTCAAGGGCCTCCAGCACAGTGACCATCTTCTGCTGGGATTTGAATCACACTGGAGAACCAAGAAATGCCTCCATAGATATACACGCTCTGTAACTAACACACTACATCTGCAGCAAGTACACTGGATGAAACACAACAGTGGTAATAAACCACTTCTGGCATGCCATATTGTAATTCCAGATATAGTAACGTCTTCTCTAGTGAAGGTAAAGGTTTTCCCCTGACATTAAGTCTAGTTGTGTCCAACTCTTGGGGGGGGGGGTGCTCATATCCATTCCTAAATCATTCTCTGTGGACACCTCCAAGGTCATGACTGCATGGAGTGCCGTTACCTTCCCACCGGAGCAATACTTATTGATCTACTCACATTTGCATGTTTTCGAACTTCTAGGTTGGCAGAAGCTGGAGCTAACAGCAGGAGCTCACCCTGCTTCCCAGACTCAAACTCCTGATCTTTCGGTCAGCAAGTTCAGCAACTCAGTGGTTTCACCCGCTGTGGTGCTGGGGGCTCCATTATCAAAAAGGAAACCTTTATAACACTAATACATATTTCTACTTTATTGTATTTCTTCTACATATATGCCCAGCTACTTATTTTAACTAAAACCTGTAGTTAATTCCACATCTTCCTTTTTAAAAAGTATTCAGTCACGAAACTCAATTCTTCCTTAAACATTCTACAGTCTCGTCTCCCCCTAAAAGACATAACCAGCTACATTTTGGGTGGGGACATGCTCCCATTTGTTGCATGAAAAAGCACTCTGTATATGTTCAGACCCGTTTTATTTTAGCCTTACTACTAAAGGCAAGATTTGAAGCTTCTTGCTGATGTGTCAGTTCTTACTCTAAGGCTCTAATTAAAAAGGAGATTTAAAATGATCTGTATTAATCATTGATGAGTATTGTGCCAGTTAAGTCCCACCAGGTTCACAATTGGAAGTAAGTTCACATCTTTGTGGAATATCGAAATCAGATTTCTCATCTTGCACCAGATCATGTTCAGATCTGATCACCGAAAAAGGATATCTTGGTTTGGAGGAGGCAGGGACTTCCTCCTCAGCAGCATATCAGAAATAGGCTTATGCAAATAGGCAAAACTTGTCTTGCTGTTCTGTCAATCTTCCCTTCAGTTTAAGTCAGCATGTATGAAAGAGCTTTGGCTTAGCAACTTTAAGAAACTGAAGGATTTGTAAATTGAATTTTATGATCCATTATTGGCCCCTTCTGCCTAATTTAAGTACCACCCCCATGGCAAGGTAAGTAGAAATTTTATTTATGATGAATTAACAATTTTCTCATCTAATTGTTTATTTATTTATTGAATTTATAGTCCTTCTCCCAAAGTAGGAGAAATTTAAGGAGGCTAGCAAGAATTTTTAAAAGGTGCTGCTAAAGCATTGGTTTACAAAAGTTATAAACAATTATATATCAATATTGTTAGGACATTATTCTAAATACAGCTAGAAATGCTTGAAACACATTGAAAGCATATTTTTAATAAAAAGATTTAACAAGTATAGCACTCCACTTACACATCTATATATATAAAAGAGTGATGGTATCACGGCGACCCACAAAACAACAAAACTACAGGCCCCCCAACCTCGGAATTTGACAACACAACCCATCATCCACGCCTCTAGGTTGATACAACAAAAAGAAAAGAAAAATAAAGTCCTAATTAGAGAGAGAGGAATAATTGCTTTTATCCAATTGCTGCCAGTTAAAAGGCTAAGCTCCTCCAACTTGGTCTCCTAGCAACCCAATAAAAAATAATAAAAAACACTAAAAAATTAATACAATAAAATACTATAATAACAGAAAATAACTAAAAATAATACAAGAAAATAATAAAATATAATAAATAAAAATATAACTTACAATAAAATTAATTAAAAAATGCAAATAACGTCAAATAAAAATTACACAACAATTTTTAACCAATACCACCACCACTTTGCCACAGCAACGCGTGGCCGGGCACAGCTAGTACTGTATATATTGGTGTGATTCTAGAATTCTGGGCAGTGTGTTGCCTGAAATCAGAGTTTCTCTCCATTTGACCTAACATTGTCTACACTGGTGTATTTGAGCTGTCTCACAGCCTCTCTCCAGGGTTTTACATTCCTTCTTGTCATAACTGGAAATCACCCCAATTGAACCTGTTCTGCATACAATCTGATTTACCATTAATAAATACAATAATAATAATAATAATAATAATAATAATAATAATAATAATAATAATAATTTATTTATACTCTGCCACCATCTCCCCACGGGGACTTGGGGCGGCTTACATGAGGCGAAGCCCAAGCAACATAATTAAGCAGAGAAACATCAACATAAATACAATTCACAGTATAAAAGACAAAAACAATAATACAATATAAAGCAGGAGTATTATAATATCAGTCAACCACTAGGCACAATTCTGTTGACTTCATAGGTGGAGAGACTGAAGCAGCTATGCAAGAATAAAATGATATGTTAATGTGCATAGATAATAAGGACCTAATAAAATACAGGGTAGGGGTATAATACCATCTAGGGTATTGTTTTTTGTCTCCTCCAATTGCTCTTTCAAAGGGAAGTCATGGAGTTTGACTGACTGCCAGCTATTGAAAATTGAAAACAACGTTGTTGTTTTTACCTTGTGTTAAAATATCTCACCAATAAACTCATTACGTCTATTGATGGTACATAGGTTGCCCTGCAGCACATTCAACCTGCCCAGAAATGTCTTGCAGAAATTAAATAATGCCGTTCTTGCCCTTGCTCTTCCTTCTTTCAGGAAGAAGAAAAGAAGAAGGCAAAAGAAGAGGAGGAACAACGGGAGTATGAGGAATACCTGAAGCTCAAGGAGACCTTTGTGGTGGAAGAGGAAGGCGTGGATGAAGCCTTGACGGAGGAGCAGGTAGGATCTAATATGCTGATGTATCCGAGGACTGGAACAACAGTTTGGATAAGAGATACTTAACCTGTACAGTAGAGTCTTGCTTATCCAACATAAACAGGCCGACAGAATATTAGATAAGCAAAAATGTCTGATAATAAGGAGGGATTAAGGAAAAGCTGCGCGTTGCTGAGAAACAGCTGCTTTTCTAGGCAGCAACGCACAGCGGGCCTCTCCAAGTGCCAGGTGCTTGCTGGGAGGGACAAGACTCCTGGCTTGGAGAGGCCTAGGAAAACAGCTGTTTCTCAGTGATGTGCAGCAGGCCTCTCCAAGCACCGGGTGCTTACCGGAGGGGAATATTATACAAAATGATAGTAGAAGCAAAAGAAATGATGTCTAGAACGATAATACAAAAATGGAGTAAGGAAAGGAAATTTTCAGAGGAAAGAGTAGAAAAGATCATGAAGGGGGTAAGTACCATTAAAATGGAAAAGTTCCAAGAGTTAGTAAAAAAGATTTATCAAAAATGGCACAGAACCCCAGCCCAGTTAGCATATATAATAAAAGGGTTCAGCTCAAACTGCTGGCATTGTAAAAGGGGGAAAGGATGGTTTACACATATGTGGTGGGAATGTGAGGAAGTGAAGATATTTTTGGAAAAGAACAAATAAACAGGTTATTCAAGGTAAAATTGTATATTGGGCCTGGTCTGCGGGAAATTGGAGCGTTGGGTTTACAAACGCTGAAGAAAGAGGTCCAACAAACTTTGATGGCGATGGTTAAAGCTGCCCATGCTGTAATAGCACTGGGATGGAAGGATAAAAAATGGACAATGGACAGATGGAATGAATATATTTATGAACAAGTACAATCAGATATTATAGAAATAGTACAACAAGATTTCCCATGGATTATAAAAAATACAAAGAATCAAAGAGAACTGGTTAATACATGTGAAATGGGTTGAAGAAGGGAAAGGAGAAAGTGATCAGATAAAGGAGAAAATAGACAGACTCCTGGACTAGCTGCACTTAAAAATGCTTTGTAAAGTTGGAGGGAGGGGGGGAAAGTGGGTAAAAAGTATATAAAGTGGATGTATATAAAGTAAGTTGATTTCTATGTATTAGATAGATACCATTGCAATAAAAAAAAATTAAAAAGGGACGAGACGCGGCCGGCATGTCGGATAATATGGAGTGTCGGATAAGCAAAAGTTGGATAACTGAGACTCTACTGTATTTGCAGTGAATTAATGAGACTCAGAGACCTTGATGAACAGCCAGGTTTTCACTTGGTGCCTCAGTGAAACAAGTATTGGCACCAATTGGGTCTCCGAAAGGAGGAAATTCCACAATTGGGTGTCCCTGTGATATTGAAAAAATGGCTTGTTGTGGAAACAAAGATTGTAGATAAGGCTTGACTGGAGACACTTTCCAGAATCACTCTTCCAGAAGTGAATTTCCCTTCTGAGGAGTAGATTTCCTCTCACTTTCTGTTGTCTCACTCCTGTTCTTAACTCGGAGTCTTATGTAGGTTGGCTGTCAGAACTCAGGGACTCCCTGAATTCTTTTTTGAACTCCTTTTGGGAAAGACGTAGGAAAACCTTTCTTTGAATGCCAGTATCTCACAATAAAAGCTGCCCAATTAGCTCTTTGTAAGGAGCAGAGGTGTCAAATCTTCTGATGATGATGATATTTAATGATTTCACTGTATTTGACCATAACTTTTCCACTGACCACAACTTCTTTAATCCTGCTTTGAATCAGCTTCTGCTTCAGGAATATATGGGTCTAAGAAAGTATTAGAAGCTCTATGTGTTGGGCGCCCACGCTCTGCGGAGCCCTAGTTATTCCGTGGACAGCTCTGCTGAATCATTGAACAAAAGGCATAACTTTAGCCAAGTCCGCTTTTATGTTGATCATTGCACCTCATTAATATTGCAGGCTAAATTTTGCCCTTGGGGCGAGGCGAGCAAAATGTACTGGAAGGCAGGCTGCGAGTTGGTTTCATCAGTAAAAAAAAGTGAAGCACAGCCACAAAGGCCTGGAAATCCTCCAAGGTCGCCTTATATAAATGCTGTCTTCTTGCCCTAAATCAAAGGGCATTTACTTCCCACCTTTTTATTGCAGGTGTATTGGTCAAATGATGGTCCTTTTCTCATTCGTCAAAAATGGGAAGAATTTCATTAGAAGATATGTTTTTTCTCATTTATCATTCTAAACGTCTGTGAAATGGGATAATTAATACCCAGATTATAAGTGTTAAAAAGGAGAAAGGGTTTTAACACTTAGGGTTCCCCTATCCTCAGTCTGAATTAGGTTTTAAATGTACAGTAGAGTCTCACTTATCCAAACCTCGCTTATCCAAGCCTCTGGATTATCCAAGCCATTTTTATAGTCGATGTTTTCAATATATCGTGATATTTTGGTGCTAAATTCGTAAATACAGTAATTACAACATAACATTACTGCGTACTGAACTACTTTTTCTATCAAATTTGTTGTATAACATGATGTTTTGGTGCTTAATTTGTAAAATCATAACCTAATTTGATGTTTAATAGGCTTTTCCTTAATCCCTCCTTATTATCCAAGATATTCGCTTATCCAAGCTTCTGCCGGCCCGTTTAGCTTGGATAAGTGAGACTCTACTGTAATATATTTTCATATCTTTGAGTCAGATTAGAAGGGAACCGTGGTGGCTCAATGGGTTAAATCCTTGTGCTGGCTGAACTGCTGAAATAAAGGTTGGGTTGCCGACCTGAAGATTGCCGGTTCGAATCTGTGGGACTGGGTGAGCTCCTGTCTGTCAGCTCTAGCTTGCGGGGACATGACAGAAGCCTCCCAGGTTACACATCCCGGCGTCCCCTGGGCAACGTCTCTGTAGAAAGCCAATTCTCTCACACCAGAAGCAACTTGCAGTATGTTCTCAAATCGCTTCTGACACAATAAAAAAAGTCAGAGTAGAGATTGATCTTGTGCCATATAGTGGATGGAAAGCCTTCTGAGCTACTTCAGAAAAAAGTTGTAAATATCTGATAGGTGAACTGTTGGACATTTTTCCAAAAATGTGAACTGTATCTTGCTCCTTTCTATTACTTTACAAACAGAGCAGGGTTTTGTTATTTGCTTTATCACAATTTAAAAGTTAATTTCTCATGCATACATGCATCTTCTTTTAACTAATCATGGTTTCTCTCGATTTGCCCAGTCCCAAAGCTTTCTAACGGAACTTCTTGACTACATCAAGGTATGTTACTCTCCTTTTTTTCCCTCTTTGCCTTTGAAGAAAGGAATATTCTTAATTTTTTTCTGGTGCTACAGGTCTGTGCTTAACACTCAAAGCATCTCGTTATAAATCCAAAGGATATAAACAGCTTCACTTATAAGAAACCTTTATTTATAGAGCAAATTGCTGATATTTATTTGTCAGCTTGGTCCTAGAAGCCCAAAGCGATAGTTATTGCATGGAACAGATATACAACTCTTGTTCAATTTTAGCGGGTTCACAAGTGGAAGTAGCTTGAAAACAGTCCATGTGAAAGGGATTTAAGGGTCTTAGTAGATCACAAGCTGAATATGAGTCAACAGTGAGATGCAGCAGCTAAAACAGCCAATGTGATTCTAAGCTGCATCAATAGAAGGATAGTGCCAAGATCGAGGGAAGTCATAGTCCCACTGTCTTCACGATCACTGTGTTTCAGTATTTGAAAGGATGTCACATTGAGGAGGCCAGTCTTTGGGCTCCCAAAGTGCTACTCGGAATCAGGATGTGTGATGAGCCTGCATTTGTTTTTGTTTTACCCGGCATCCTTTTAAAGGAGAACTCTGGCAGTTCCAAGCTTTGAGAACTGGTTTTCGTGGACTGGTTTCCATTTAGTCTTCTCAGTCCATAATGCTCAGTTTTCCAGCTTGGCTGCACCTGGCATCATAATTTTGGGAGTTTGGGTTTTATCAGATGAGTTGGTCATTGCAAGGCGTTTTGCTGCTACTACTATTGCAGTTTCTGTTAACACTTTATTTATCTGTGTTCGATATTTTCCTCTGTAGCTGGGATTCTAGGATAGCTTACAAAAGTGAAAAGAAATACAGATTAAAATAACATATAGTTCAGACTTTAAAATGTTATTGGGTACATGCAGATAAACTCTCTATAGAATTAAAACATATCAATCCAAAGGCCAAATAATAATAATAATGTGGATTTTTAATTTTTCTTTAATATCTTTGTCTTTCTTTCTGGTAACACTTTCTGCACTCAGTCCCAGTTTTATATTTTTACAAATGTATGATTTCTACGATGCAAACAGACATTTCCAAAGTTTTTAGTTTATCATTTCTTGTTACATTTGTGATACACACCTACACACTGTAGCCAACACATTAACGTGTCATGACACACACATGGAAATATCTGCTGTAGGGGCTGTTCTCGAATAATCCTATAACACTATGTAACAAAATGTAAAAAGAAATTCTGTTTTTGGTTTGAAAGAGTTATTTCCTGTTTAATGGAATGTTACTTAATTTGAAAGTACAGTAGAGTCTCACTTATCCAACACTTGCTTATCCAACGTTCTGGATTATCCAACGCATTTTTGTAGTCAATGTTTTCAATAAATCGTGATATTTTGGTGCTAAATTCGTAAATACAGTAATTACTACATAGCATTACTGCGTATTGAACTACTTTTTCTGTCAAATTTGTTGTATAACATGATGTTTTGGTGCTTAATTGTAAAATCATAACCTAATTTGATGTTTAATAGGCTGTTCCTTAATGCCTCCTTATTATCCAACATATTTGCTTATCCAACATTCTGCCGGCCCGTTTATGTTGGATAAGTGAGACTCTACTGTAGTTGTTATACTCCAGAAATAGTTTTTGTGGCTGCTGCAAACTAGGTTGAATTGGTTGAGACTCTATGAGATATTCATTGAAAAACTAGAGCAAAATGTGCTGCAGGATGTCCTTCCGCAAAGACAAAGTTTTTGCTGTTTAATAAACTTTTCCCATGTTTTTATGATAGAACCAATTAGGAACAAAAATCGTGTTACATAGTGTAATTGTCACCAGGTAGGAATGTCTCGGTTTATATCCCATTGCTGCCTACATCCAGATGTGGGATTACCGCTCTTTACTCCAGCTCTCTATATATAAATCAATATATCCCTATCTGGTGACAATTACACTATGTAACACAACTGACCTATTGGTCACTCTTTTTATCTTATAGAGAGTGTTCATTGTCTTTCCTTCAAAGGCAATTTGCGACACAATCCTGCACTGTTTAAGATTAAGGGGTGTGTTGCTATGTGTTTTCTGAGCTGTATGGCCATGTTCCGGAAGCATTCTCTCCTGATGTTTTGCCCACATCTATGGCAGGCATCCTCAGAGGTTGTGAAGTCTGTTGGAAACTAGGCAAGTGGGATTTATATATCTGTGGAAGGTCCAGGGAGGTAAGTGTGAATGTTGCAATTGGCCACCTTGACTAGCATTGAATGGCCTTGCAGCTTCAAAGCCTGGCTGCTTCCTGCCTTGTTGAGAGGTGTTAGCTGGCCCTGATTGTTTCCTGTCTGGAATTCCCCTGTTTTCTGAGTGTTTTTCTTAATTTACTGTCCTGCTTTTAGAGGTGGCCAATTGCTTAGTTTCCAACAAACCTCACAACCTCTGCTGATACCTGCCATAGATGTGGGCAAAGCATCAAGAAAGAATACCTCTGGAACATGGCCATACAGCCCGGAAAACTCACAGCAACCCAGTGATTCTGGCCATGAAAGCCTTCGACAATACATTCAATGGTGTTGTTATTTTCCACACTGAAAAGTGGATTTCCTTCCACCTGGCAGTATCCAGAGGCAGAAAATGGGCCTCTCTAGTTGCTAAACTTGCACACCCACACACCCCAAAATGAGCTGTAAATCAAGTACTGACTGTTAAGTCATACTAGCAGCACGTACCAAGCATCCATCTTAGAAACAAGTCTCAGTAGGACATCCCATAAATAATTAAGCACTGGCTTCCAGATTTGAGAGATTATTTGATGTCTGTCAATGACACCTTGAGAAGATGTCAGTTGAAACTAATTTAGTTAATTTCCATGTTTTAAAAAGCTATTCAACTTTCTTAGGCTTCATCAATTGCCTTTGAGTATTTTTTACCCTAGTTGTTGTAAGCACACACGGCAAAATGTATGGATGTATGTTTAAAATACATTGCTGACATAGTTAAGGAGACAAAGCATTCACTCTAGAGTTAGCCGTTAACTGAAATATTTCATTATGTTATCCAAAATTGGTATGTATTTACCCATACTCTTTGAGAGATACAATTCCAAACTCCACGTAGATGCCAAAACTGTAGATAGCAGGGAACACTATTAAAATGAAGGACTCCTGGCTCACTAATGCCATAGAGTCACACTGCAGGACCTAGAAAATGCCTTGTGGTATGACAACTCTCATGATTCCATAGCATAAAGCCATGTCTGTTAAAATGGTGTCAAGCTACATTAATTCTGTATAACTACACCCTAAATTAAGATGCCAGAATCCTTGGTCTCAGGTGTAGTTCTGCACAAGGGAGTCCTGCAAATTTCAGTCACATTTGTCACCATTTGTGGCTATTAGGGCGCAATTACATATCTTTACACTTTTGTTCAGACCGCCCTCTCATTTTATCCATTTTACCATTAAGTGGTGGTCTCTGCTTTATATCATCTTACCAGTTTATTGTATTGTTATTGTATTATATCATATTATTGCTTTTTAATTTGTTTATTTTATCTGTTTGATGATGTTGTTTACATGTGCTTTTAATTTTTTGTTCATGGTCTGTTATTTGGGCTTGGCTCCATGTTAGCCACCCCGAGTCCCTTTGGGGAGATGGAAGCGGGATAGAAAAATAAAGTATTATTATTAGTAGTATTAGTATTATTATTATTGAAACACAACAAGATGAGTTCACAGCAGACACTCTGCTGGCTGTTGTATTGGATCACACATCGGACACTTTCCTAGTGTCTAGGACTGTGTGATGTGTTGGCAAATAACGTGAGCAGATCCCAGTAAGGTGGTTTTCTGTAGCTGGCAGGTGGTAATTTTGTCAGCACCAATTGTATTTAAGTGCAGGCCTAGGTCTTTAGGTACTGGATCCAGTGTACCAATCACCACTGGGACCACTTTGACTGGCTTGTCCCAGAGTCTTTGTAATTCGATCTTGAAATCCTCATACCATGTGTTGTTGTTGTTGTGTTGTTACTATTATTATTATTGGTTCCTCTCATTAAGCCATTGTTTTGTACCTTGAATGCTGCCCTGGACTCTTGTTGGGATTTTAGCAAAAAGGCAAAGTGCAAAGTCTAATCATTCTGTGACCTCTATCATACATCTTATCAATCTGGTAATTGGGTTGCTGTGAGTTTTCAGGGCTGTGTGGCCATGTTCCAGAAGCATTCTCTCCTAACGTTTCGCTCACATCTATGGCAGACATCCTCAGAGGTTGTGAGGTCTGTTGGAAACTAGGCAGCATTAATCTGGTAATTTAATTACTCTGCAGGCCAATATGTAACTGCACAATTCAAGTGTAAGACAATGAAGCTTCAGAAAGTGTGCTCTTGGATAGCTTGCTATGACTCTTGTCTCTTCCCTACAGAGTGCCAAAGTGGTCCTGTTGGAAGACCTGGCTTCCTATCTGGGCATAAGGACACAGGTATGTAGTATTTGGAAGCAGAAGAACGCATCAATTGTTAGGCACCATCAAAGGCTAAAGGCCTTGTAAAACTATAGCTTCCATGATTCTACAGTATTGAGCTATGGCACCTAAACTATTGTCAAACTGCATCGATTCATCAGTGTAGATCAGGGGTCCCAAAACTAAGGCCCAGGGGCCAGATGCGGCCCTCCATGGTCATTTACCTGGCCCCCGCCCTCCGTTTTATAATATAATATTTTTATTATATCAGTTTTAATAACATATTATATATACATATAATATTGATAAAATATTATAATGTTATACAATATAATACTAATAATAATACCATATAATAATATTAAATTATATATTATATATTACATATAAAATTACAGTATAATGGTATAGTTCAATATATAGTAATATATAATGCTTATATTGTGCTGTGCTAATAATATAATTTATTGTATGTACATACAGCTGCTCTGAGTCCCCTTCGGGGTGAGAAGGGTGGGATATAAATGTAGTAAATAACTGTAGTAAATAAATAAATGAATAATTTTAGACTCAGGGTCGCCCAAAGTCTGACATGACTTGAAGGCACACAAGAACAAGAACAACAACAACAATCCTAATTAACTTGACTATCTCATTGGCCAGAAGCAGGTCCACATTTTCCATTGAAATCCTGATAGATTTATGTTGGTTAAAATTGTTTTCATTTTTAAATATTGTATTTTTTTTTTTCGTTGTTGTTGTTGTTGTTTTGCACTACAAATAAGACATGTGCAGTGTGCATAGGAATTTGTTCGTATTTTTTTTCAAATTATAATTCGGCCCCTCAACAGTCGGAAAGATTGTGGACCGGCCCTCTGCTTTAAAAGTTTGAGGACCCCTGGTGTAGATGAACCCCAAAAGTGGTAAAATCCAACTGATACAATCTAAATTAGGGGCTTTTAGGAGACTAGTGGGATTTCAGAGGCATAAACGCAGCCTGCATCCGAACAGTGCAACCCCATATAGATAATAATTTAGCTAAATGAGCCAGTCCTTGACTCTGTGTAACACAGGTTCTTCTTGGCTGGGTTTTCTGCACTTTGAATGCCTCCCAAAATAGACACTCTGTGGGCCTTTGTCAAAATGCTAGCATGCTTGTCTTCAAACATGCCAGCGCACCTGGAAGCATGAAGTGTGTTGCCTACTTGATTTGTTTTTCCTCAACAGGATGCAATTAATAGAGTACAAGACCTGATGGCAGATGGAACGCTCACAGGTAACAACAAAAACATGATGGGACTGCATCACCTTGTTTTAGATTGAAACAGATGTCTTGAAGCACCTAAACATCAACTCTGGGTTATTTTGGGTTTCATTCAGGTGCTGTTTCGATTTACAACTCAGCAGCACTGCAGATATCACTGTTTTGAGTAGAAATAACTCCAGGTAGAAAACCTGGTTGACAGAAATGACACTTGCTAGACTACAGTTAATGTATCACACAAGTGTAACGCTTCCAGCATAAGTGGAGCGGGAAAGGCTGCCGATGAAGCAGGCAGGAAGGAAGAAAGGTGCTGGAAAAATAAGTTTCTCAGATTTTGCTCCTGGGAAAAGTAAAAAAATGAATATAGTGCACCAAAGGATTTTAGCCACAGGACTTATATTGAAAGAAATATTAGCCTCACACTATTCTGCTTTGGTCAGATCTCACCAGGAATAATAGTCCTTGTTGTCCCTTCCAACTCTAAACTGTAAATCACACACACAGAGAACCACAGTGAACTTTACTTTGCCAACATACATGAATGGCTATTACTATCAGGGCCTTTTGTTGGATAGATAATGCTGTGTTAGATAGAAATACAATGTGTGAAAAATAAATGAAAAATACAGTTCTAATAGACATGTGGTCACAGCACATTCCACTGAAAGGTTAAGCAAGCGGAGATGTGGATGTAGACTCGGACAGCAGAGTCATGACTGTATGATAGACATGACGAGAATTGTATCATTTCCTGTGATTCCTATGGGTATAAAAATGGGTGACAGATGTGCATGATCTCTGGTCATGCGGTCTCTCTTTGCCATGCAGTCCTCTTTCAGTGATGATCCCTTGCCATGTTCGTCGCTTCCCGTTGTTTTGCTGTGTGTATATCTTCACATATACCGATATCAAACCTGATGTGTAAATAGTTGTATATATTCAGTGATTGAAGGTTAAAGCCTCCAAAGGAATTTGGATGAAAGCCAGAGCTCAAGTGTCTTATTAAACAAGGTCAGAGGCTGTGTTATAAATCTCTGCTAACTACAGATAAAGACTCTGCTGTGTTTTGGTTCAATTTAACTGCTCGCCTTGAGACAATTATTCCCGTGCACAGCACAGAGAGGATGTGAGAGGAAGGAATTAATTCACATATCTACCCAGCGGGCGTGTTGTTTGTTTTGTTTTTACCCCAACACCTTTTGATTGTTATTTTTAATGTAAAGGTTTTTATCTTGTGTAATAATGTGTTTTTTTATACTGTTTATGTATTGTATGTTGTTGTATTATTGTTGGAAACCGCCCTGAGTCCCTTCTGGGAGATAGGGCAGTATATAAATAAAGTTTTATATTATTATTATTATTATTATTATTATTATTATTATTATTATTATTATTATTATTATATTGTTACACTGAGGGTGAATTAGATTTCAGAAGAGAGACATAAGTGTTACTTTTTGCGGGCTTCCCCATAGACGATCTAGGCATAGTGTTTGCTGGTGTTACTGGCTGAGTGCTGATTGGAATGCATAGAATAGAATCCTAGAGTTGGAAGAAACCAAATGGCATCCAGTTCAACCGTATTCTGCTGTGCAGGAGGACAGTCAAAGCACTCCTGACAGATGGCCATGGGTTTCATTCTGTGCTTAGCCGTTGAAACCCACCTGAAGACCTTGGATGAGTCACATACTCTCAGCCTCAGAAAACATTGTGATAGGTTCACCCTCTGGTCACCATAAGTCAGAAACAACTGGAAGGCACATAAGAATAAAAGAGGAAGAAATCAGTGTCACCTAATGCTGTTTTTAGATGACGAATCACCAGCATTTTAATCAATAGATTACTATTTGGTGGGGATGGCATTCCTTCTTCCTCCTTTATACTCTTTACCAGGCAACATAAGCTGGCAAACCTCAACTGGCAGTGATGGAGTGACACTGGCAAACCTGCCAAGTAGGAATATAAGGCTCTTCTGCCTATTAATTAGTTGGGCACTTAAAATCACATTTAAAGCCCTAATGGTGCCCATTATTCAATTAAAGGTTGAAGGCCTGGCATTCCTCTCTCGCGACGCAGCCCAAACCGCGGAGCCAGACTGACAAGAAAGTTCTAATTAGGCAATTAAACGAGTGAAGCGCAAGCTGCGGCGTTTTTAATCCCGGCCTGGCCTTTTCCTCCAGGTGTCATCGACGACCGAGGCAAGTTCATCTACATCACGGCGGAGGAGATGAGCGCCATGGCCGACTTCATTCGCCGGAGGGGACGCGTCTCCATTACGGAACTGGCCCAGCACAGCAATTCCCTCATCAACCTGGAGCCGGAGCCCAGGGCACTTCTTACCAAAGGGGTGGCGTGAATTGCCTCTCTGCGAGGCTGGAAAAAATAAAGGTCTCAGTGAAAAAAACAGGCAAGACTCCGTTTCTCTTTGCACACCAAAATATTAATATTAAGCATATTTTATTTGGGTTGTTGTGTGTTTTTCGGGCTGTATGGCCATGTTCCAGAAGTATTCTCTCCTGACGTTTTGCCCACATCTATGACATGCATCCTCAGACAACCAAATCGTGGGTTCATCATTAGTCCATTTTGTTGCACTAGAGCCCGGAAACACCTTTTCACCACAAACCACACTCTGTCCAGATAATCCAGTCAGTAAAGGTTTATTTAAAGAAGAGTATATACAAAAAATAAGCAAATGCAAAAGAGATAATCAAATTTCAAAAGGTTATTTCCAAGATAGCCAAGAGTTCACAATCCTTCCAAATACAGTCCACAAAAATATCCATAAACAAGATAGCATGAATCCAAGACAGGCAACCTATGCAACACAAAAACTAGAAACAAGAGCAAACTTAGGAACTTGAATACATGAATTCCAAGAACATAGGACTCAAAAAATGAGAGCTGTTCACCTGAATACAATGTTGCTCTGACAAAGAATTGTACCAGCAGGAACCAATTTATAAGGCCTCAGTCCCTCCCATAACATCATTTCTCACACACCTGCTTTTCCTCTCCCTATCTCTAAGTCTCTGGGAAAAGCGAGTCTGTCTTTGCATGCTCTGTCTCCTCAATTTCAAGCGCCTTGACCTAGACAAACATTCGTCTCCCACATTTCTCTCAGCCCGCACTTCTGACAAGTTCCCATGAGAACAGATACCACTTTCTCCAGTCTCATGGGAACTGCCAGGAGATTCCAAAACAACTCTCTCTAGGCTACTTCTATCTTCCTCTGGGTCCTCCGAATCTATCCCTTCATCCCCTTCCTCATCTCAGAATCTGACCAGGCTACAACACATTTGTTAATAAGTGCAAAACGACTTTCAAACCAGTTTGCAACAATTAAAATAAACCAAAAATTGAACAGAGAAACTGGGATATTTTAACAGCAGATGAAAAAGTGAGTCAACAGAAAAAAACACAGTCAAAACACTCCCCTGAGTGGTGGGAGGGGGAAAGTTTTTGGGAAGCAAGCAAGGCGAGGGGAATAGGATCTGGGCAGTGAGGGAGTAAAGGCTTTTGGTGGCAAGGGAGGAGGGGAAATCCTTTTGGCAGCAAGGGAGGCGATGAAAATGACTTTTGGCAGCAAGGGAGGCGAGGGAAATCTTTTTGGCAGCAAGGGAGGCAAGGAAAAGGGCTTTTGGAAGCAAGGGAGGTGAGGGAAATCCTTTTGGCAGCATGGGAGGCAAGGAAAAAGGCATTTGGGAGCAGGGGTAGCAGAAAAATCCTTTTGGCAGCAAGGGAAGCATGGAAAAAAGGCTTTTGTCAGAATGGGAGGAAAGGAAAAAAGCCTTTTGGCAGCAAGGGGACCAAGGGGAAAAGGCTAATGGTGGTGAAGGAGGCAGGGAAAAGGAGCTGGAGCACACTTTGAGAATCACTGATCCAGAAGAAGGCCACAAGCAATGCATTAATCATCCACTCACTCTCCCACCCTGTCCACCAACTTGCTTGGTTTCTGCAAAGGAGCAAATCCGCAGATTTTGGTATCCACAAGGAGCCTTGGAACCAAACCCATTGGATATTAAGGTGTATGGAACTGGCCCTATAGATAGGGTTGGACTGCCTCTCCCATCAGCTCTACCCAGCATAGCCAAGGGTGCAGAATGCTGTGAGTTCCACTATCCATTATGCTTCCATTATCAACAGAGGTTCTATGGCTGCTATGGCTGCCCCCCGACACATGCGCACTTGCTTGCATGACGTATGAGGAAGGCATGTAACCAGTTATGTCGGAAAGGATGACTGAGTCAAGTAGTGCACGGTTGCCCAAGGCAAGTGGGGAAGGGAGGGCAGGGTTGAAAGAATGCAGCGCACTGCGTTGTAACGGCTATGGAACTACAGTTATGGCTGCACAGGAGAAGGAGGGCTGGGACGCATGGGCCGTGGCTGGGACCAAGGGGAAGCCCCTCCGATGCCCAAAGATGCGCAGGGCAGGGGCACACAACCAAGACTGTTTTCAAGGCCAAAACGAAGCCATGGGTGTCTAGAGCATCATTGTCAGGCCAGGTCTATAACGAAGCCATGGATACCGTGTGTGCCAAGGCCATCCTTCTCACATTAGGCCCAAAATTAAGCTGTGGCTAGCACGTGGCTGACATATAACTCTCAAGTCAGGCCCGAAATAAAACTGGCTAATGTGTACCCAACCCGACACATCTTTTGTCAAGCCAATCCCAAAAGGAAACTATGGTTAGTATGTGTGCCTAGCACAATGATGGGCAAGCTTTTGCGCTTGGTGTGTCAAAATTCACCAAAAAACCTAGCATGACTTGGGTGGTGTGTCACTTCGAGAGAGAAAACCCATATGTATAATTTAAATAATATATTTAAATAATAATTAATATAATATATAACTGTATTTAATAAATCAAAAACTATTCACTACCCTCATTTCCATGTACAACGATCTATGGTACCTCTTGCAGTTTCCATGCTGATTTCTCTCTATTGTAGTTTCAATGTAGTCATGAATAATGAATAATATAATAGTAATAATATAATAATATACTGCAATAATGATATAATAATAATAGATTTTTTAATATATATATTGTGCATAATTCCCATGGAGTAAACAACAAAACCACTGGACCAAATCACACCAAATTTGGCCACAAAAGACATAGTCATCCAATCAATCTGCATGCGGCAGCGTGTCAGCAAAAATGGCTAGGCGTGTCAGTGCTGACACTCGTGTCATAGGTTGGCCATCACTGGACTAGCACATCATTATCAAGTTAGACCCACAATAAAGCAATGTGCTTGGCATACATGTTTAACATGTGAGCCAAGCACATCATTGTCATGAAGCCATGTCTAACATGTTTGTCTAGCACATGACTGTCACATTAGGTCCAAAATTAAGCTATGGCTAACAGAAGCGTTTGACACATCACATTAACGACAGTATATATCTAATGTGTACCTGGTACATCACTTTCAAGTCAGGCCCAAAATTTAGCTGTGGCTAATGTGTACCCTAAGGAGCCCCAGTGGCGCAGTGTGTTAAAGCGCTGAGCTGCTGAACTTGCAGACTGAAAGGTCCCAGGTTCAAACCCTGGGAGTGGCATGAGCACCCGCTGTTAGCTCCAGCTTCTGCCAACCTAGCAGTTCGAAAACATGCAAATGTGAGTAGATCAATAGGTACCGCTCTGGTGGGACGGTAATGGTGCTCCATGCAGTCATGCCGGCCACATGACCATGGAGGTGTCTACTGACAATGCTGTCTCTTCAGCTTAGAAATTGAGATGAGCACCAACCCCAGAGTTGGACACAACTGGACTTAACGTCAGGGGAAACCTTTACCTTTAATGTGTGCCTGGGGGCCTCCGGTGTCACAGTGTGTTAAAGTGCTGAGCTGCTGAACTTGTGGACCAAATGGTCACAGGTTCGAATCCGGGGAGCGGAATGAGCGCCCGCTGTTAGCCCCAGCTTCTGCCAACCTAGCAGTTCGAAAACATGCAAATGTGAGTAGATCAATAGTTACCGCTCTGGCGGGACGGTAATGGCACGCCATGCAGTCATGCCGGCCACATGACCTTAGAGGTGTCTACGGACAAGCCGGCTCTTCGGCTTAGAAATGGAGATGAGCACCAACCCCAGAGTTGGACACGACTGGACTTAACGTCAGGGGAAACCTTTACCTTTTAATGTATGTCTGGCACATCATTGTCCAGTTAGCCCCACAATACAGCAGTGTGCTTTTCCCATGTTTTTATGATAGAACCAACTAGGAAATGCCAATTATAACCCAGGAACAGAATTCGTGCTACAATGGGACCAACCCATTCCTGCCTAGCTACTGGGGATCAAATTGAGAAGGGAAGGCTAATGCCTTTAATTCGCCAACTCCATTTGCCCGACAGCCGTGCAGGTAGCCAGATGGTTTGCACAAATCTTTTTTTCCCTTCTCCTTTATGGCAGGACTCAAAGGCTAGTACAACACAACCAAGCGCACCAACTCGGCTATTCACAGAGTCGGAATATGCGGCGCTCCAAATGCCGCGAGTCTCACAGCCGGCAAGTGCGGCGTTTCAAGCTCGACGCGAAACGCTCCACGAGAATATGCAGGAGCTGTCCATGGCCACGGTCTACAGCCTGCTGGCCGCGCTGATGGAGTGCTTGAGCATGGCCTGCCTCTGCGTGGCCATCTCCCTGCTCAAGTGGGTCATCGTGCTCCAGCACTACAGCCAACTCCCACGCGTTTTCGTGTCCAACACTTTCGGCGTGCCCTACGAGATGGTCGTGTACGCACCGCCAGGCAGCAACAAAACAATTACAGGTAAGTGCATTTGCAAGAAGGACAGGGAGTTGAGCGGATGCGCTCCTAACTTGGATGGTGAAATGCGATGACGCGCTTTGGACTTCAACTCCCACAATTCCTGGCCTCAGGCCCGTTCCTTTTCCCCTTCTATGCCATTGCAGACAAGACTTTTTGGTCCCACTTTGGATATTGTTCCACAGGTACCGTATATACTTGAGTATAAGCCGACCCGACTATAAGCCGAGGCACCTAATTTTACCACAAAAAACTGGGAAAACGTTGACTCAAGTATAAGCCAAGAGCGGTAAATCTTAATAATAATAATAATAAGTAGAGTAAAATAATAAATGTAACAATGCCAATAATAATAGAGGAAAATAATAAATGTACCATATATACTCGAGTATAAGCCTACCCGAATATAAGCCAACCAGGACCCTCACCCGAGTATAAGCCAAAGGGGATTTTTCAGTTCTAAAAAAGGGCTGAAAAGCCCAGCTTATACTCAAGTATATACAGTATATATATATAAACCTTACTTGCCTAGTTTCCAACAGACCTCACAACCTCTGAGGATGCTGCCATAGATGTGGGCGAAACGTCAGAAGAGAATGCTTCTGGAACCTGGCCGTACAGCCTGGAAAACTCACAGCAACCCAGAAAGGGATGTGTTTAAGTCTTCGTCTCAGCTAGGGCAGCAGCTGTTTCCTACTATTTGCAGGCTGTAATTGTTTTGCGGAGAGTGCAAAGATTCTTTATGTCTTTCTTTAATCAGCTCCCTCTTTCCTTCCTTCCCTCGTTACCAGGTGTAATGAAGTACAAATTTTGGTTTACAGCTATTATGTTTAATTGTGTGTATATGTTTTAAAAGGGTAAGTATTAAAGTGACCAGTGCGTGGGGGATGGTAGCCAGCTCAGCATTCTGAGGCAGGTTGCCATAGAAACGTAGCTGCTTCTGTAGAAATGTAACTATTTCGAAGCTAGCAAGAAAGGGGCGGAGCTAGCTGGATGAAAAAGGAGGGAATGTTTTAAAAAAGAGTTCAGTCTGTGATCAGAGGAATCACAGGGAAAGATTGGTTCTGAGATGGTTGGAACCAGGGAAGTTGGTTGTCTATTAGAAATACTGCACACTATTAACATAAATATAAGAAGTGCATTATTTTTATAAATTGAAATTGAGGTCATTTTATTCAGAGTACTATAGTTCCTCCTCTGATCTCCATACTAAAGGGAAGAAGTGGAATTCTGCCAGCCACAGCAATCTATAGCAAATAATGAATGCTTGCTTAATAATAAGCAAGCAGGCGGGAGAGCAAGCCAGCTGCAGTTAACTGCAATGAATCACTCAGACCAGGAGGTCATGAGTTCGAAGCCGCTCGGAGCCTATGTTTGTTTGTCTTTGTTCTATGTTAAAAGGCATTGGATGTTTTCCTATATGTGTAATGTGATCTGCCCTGAGTCCCTTTCGGAGTGAGAAGGGCGGAATATAAATTCTGTAAATAAATAAATAAGTTCAAATGTCAGTCTGTGATCAAGGAATCACAGGGAAAGACTGGTTCTAAGGTTGTGAGAACCAGGGAAGTTCAGATCTCTAGTTTGAGTCATTTTAAATAGGTCAAGTGACTTATTTGAGTTAGTACTGGAGTCTGAGTGCTAAGGGGAAGCAATCCCAGTTAGATCCAAAGTGATCAGTTGATAGCATCGGTTGTAAGAGAAGAAAAAGGTTTAAACTGCTCAAGGAAAGGAGAAAGTCTTTTGAAAGGGAATTCACCATATGTTATTATTGCAACTGTTGAAGAAAGTGTACCTCTAAGTGAGAAACAACATTGTAACCATTAGGCTCTGTGCCTGAATAACTTGTTATTGTTCTTTCAACATCCAAGCCTCTGTCGCATATATTCTAAACTAAGTTACGCTACCATCTAAAGTGAAGAAGAAGAAGAAGAAGAAGAAGAAGAAGAAGAAGAAGAAGAAGAAGAAGAAGAGTAAAAGGTCTCCTCCCTGAGTCGGTCACACATCGCTGAAATAGGAGGCACCTCCTTGTCAATTGGGGGCCACCACGTTACAAATTGGTGGCAGCAGGTGGATAAAAAAGATTCCCCCTGCCTGAAGGAGCCTTAGACATTCTTAGTCCCTCACAAATTGGTGGCAGTTGTTATAAATTCTTTACGCCAGGGTTCACCCTCCATTCTGCTCTGCCCCAACCAAATCTGAAATCCAAAACCAAAAATCCAACTTTTGTCATTTACAACTCTCTCTCTCTCTCTCTCTCTCTCTCTCCCCCCCCCCCCCTATTTTGACAGGGAAACTTTATTTCTTTGAGGATGAAGAGGAAGACAGCGTGGTGCCTGTGATGATCACCCTTTGTATCATGGGCCTGTTTTTTGGCTTTATGGCTTTCCTCATGGATTTTGTGAAAATAAAGCGCTTTGGCCGGCACCAAATGTCCATCACCTGCTTCCTCCACATTTTGTCAGGTAAATGTTTTCCTTGCCTTTGTGTGTAGCAGGAGATGATACGGGGCAGTTTCAAACAATAGTTTCAATGGAGTGTACACCATCACAATCTGTTGCTGCTGCTGCTGCTGCTGCTGCTGTTGTTGTTGTTGTTGTTGTTGTTGTTGTTGTTGTTGTTGTTGTTGTCGTCGTCGTTGTTAACACCATCATTTCGGAAGCAAATAGCCAGCTTATGGGTGAAATGTGGATCCTAGCTGTCCAGTGAGAGGTATCAGCAGATGCAAGGGAACGCCAAGGTTTACAAAACTTAGTTGTTGTTTATTGTTTGTCATCAAGCTGGCAAACAAGAGAGACTTTTAAGAGCCTTGGTAATTAGCTATCGTAGTCTGGACTTACAAAACTCAGAGTTACAACTGACTGAGTTACCTTGTTTTATTGTGTTTAATCTGATTTATTTTTTCTGTTTGTTGGTACTGTTCGTATATGCTTTTAATCTTGTTTATGTTTTGCCTTTGGGCTTGGTCCCATGTTAACCACTCCGAGTCCCTTCGGGGAGATGGTGGCGGGATATAAAAATAAAGTAGTATTATTATTATTATTATTATTATTATTATTATTATTATTATTATTTTATGACACAGCAAACAAGATAGACATGCTGGATTCCGTATCACCAAATCACAAGTCGGACACTTCCCAAGTGCCTAGGACTGTGTGATGTATTTTCGGATGATGCGCACAGATCCCAGTAAAGTGGCCTTTTGCAGTTGGTAGATCATAATTTTGTCAATGTCTATTGTTTCCAAATGCCGGCTGAGATCTTTTGGCACGGCACCCAGTGTGCCCATCACCACCGGGACCACCTGCACTGGTTTCTGCCAGAGTCTTTGAAGTTCAATCTTGAGGTCCTGATAGCGGCTGAGTTTTTCCTGTTGTTTTTTGTCAATGCGACTGTCACCTGGGATGGCGACATCAGTGATCCAAACCCTTTTCTTTTCCACAACTGTGATGTCTGGTGTGTTGTGTTCCAGAACTTTGTCAGTCTGGATTCGGAAGTCCCACAGTATCTTTGCGTGCTCCTTTTCCAATACTTTTGCAGGTTTGTGATCCCACCAGTTCTTTACTACTGGCAGGTGGTACTTGAGGCATAAGTTGCAATGAATCATTTGGGCCACATAGTTGTGCCTCTGTTTGTAGTCTGTCTGTGCAATTTTCTTACAGCAGCTGAGGATATGTTCAATGGTTCCGTCAGTTTCCTTGCACAGTCTGCATTTTGGGTCATCAGCTGCTGGGAGGTGGTACTTGAGACATATTATTTATTTATTTATTTATTTACAGTATTTATTTTCCACCCTTCTCACCCCGAAGGGGACTCAGGGCGGATTACAATGAACACATATATGGCAAGCATTCAATGCCAACAGACAAACAACATATATAGACAGACACAGAGGCATTTAACATTTTTTTCCAGCTTCACAATTCCGGCCACAGGGGGAGCTGTTGCTTCACTGTCCACTGGTGGCTGTACTTCCTCATTCCTTTCCTCGTGTTTTGCTGGCAGTTTTATGATGTTGTAAATTAGTTAAATTAGCCTCCCGCATAAAGCGTACCTAAATTTCCCTAATTGACAGATGCAACTATCTTTCGGGGCTGCATAGGTCAACAGCAAGCCAGGCTATTTAATGGTCAGGGGCTTAACCCGACCCGGGCTTCGAACTCATGACCTCTCGGTCAGTAGTGATTTATTGCAGCTGGTTACTAGCCAGCTGCGCCACAGCCCGGCCCTATTATTATTATTATTATTATTATTATTATTATTATTATTATTATTATTATTTACCCTGTAGACTTAATGCAGTTTAGTTCTACTTTAACTGCTATGGCTCACTGCTATGGAATCACAGGAGTTGTAGTTTTACAAAGTCTTTCTGGTTTGCTGTGAGTTTTCCGGGCTGTCTGGCCATGTTCCAGAAGCATTCTCTCCTGACAGTATGAGGGACGCCTGGCTCGACAGCAGTACGTGTGAAAAGGATCTTGGAGTCCTCGTGGACAACAAGTTAAACATGAGCCAACAATGTGATGCAGTGGCTACAAATGCCAATGGGATTTTGGCCTCCATCAATAGGAGTCTAGTGTCTAGATCCAGGGAAGTCATGCTGCTTCTCTATTCTGCCTTGGTCAGACCACACCTGGAATCACACTGTGCCCAATTCTGGGCACTTCAATTGAAGGGAGATGTTGATTCTAAGCTGGAATGTGTCCAGAGGAGGGTGATTCAAATGATCAAGGGTCTGGATAACAAGCCTTATGAGGAGCGGGTTAAAGAGGTGGGCATGTTTAGCCTGCCGAAGAGGAGACATGATAGCCATGTATAAATATGTGAGAGGAAGTCATAGGGAGGAGGGAGCAAGCTTGTTTTCTGCTGCCCTGGAGACTAGGACACGGAACAATGGCTTCAAACTACAGGAAAGGAGATTCCACCTGAACATCAGGAAGAACTTCCTCACTGTGGGAGCTGTTCAGCAGTGGAACTCTCTGCCTCGGAGTGTGGTGGAGGCTCCTTCTTTCGAGGCTTTGAAGCAGAGGCTGGATGGCCATCTGTCGGGGGTGCTTTGAATGCGATTTCCTGCTTCTTGGCTGGGGATTGGACTGGATGGCCCATGAGGTCTCTTTCAACTCTAGGATTCTATGATTCTATGACATTTCGCCCACATCTATGGCAGGCATCCTCAGAGGTTGTGAGGTCTGTTGGAAACTAGGCAAGTGGGATTTATATCCCTATGGAATGATGTCCAGGGTGGGAGAAAGAACTCTTGTCTGCTTGAGGCCAGTGTGAATGTTGCAATTGGCCAGCTCGATTAGCACTGAATAGCCTCGCAGCTTCAAAGCCTTGACTGTTTCCTCTTTGGACTGCTTTCCCTTCCAAAGAGGGAGAGTGACTCACCAAGCTACTGTCAGGAAAGGGTTAAATTGAGACACTTTTACCTTCCGTCTCAATTTACCTTCTCCGGTGATCTAGCAATCTGCTTAGTTGCACAGAAATAAATCCACACTTCTCAGCTGTTGGCTGAAGCCAGTGGTAAATTATCATTATTGAAGTAATTTACAATATTTACATAGCTCTGCAGGAGGTAACATCTAAGCATCCGACATGATCGATGGCCACGAGTGAAGCTTGTCTGCTGTCCACTCGCACATTCCAGAGCAATGACGAATGTCTTGTTGTATCCGGAAACCACACACTTTAGCCTGCTAGCAATACTCTATGCAATTAACTCTTACACTACTGGAATGCTGCATTACAGGCACACACAATCAATTTGCTTTAAACCATAAGTGAAATTTCAAAACTACACAATACAATACTCCAACTTCCATGAATCTGTACCATTGAGTTAAAGCAATGTCAAACTGCATTCATTTGACAGCGTAGATCCACTTTTCTTTGTCATGCAGTTTCAAACTTTATTCTATGACAGTGTAGATAGGGCCTTAGGTTAGCATAGGTAGGAAATGGCTTGAATACACACAGTGTTGTGACTCAGCTGGAACCTCAGAGTGATTCTGATGGGGATTATGGGATTCAGGTTCAAAATGACTCTGATGGGAATTATGGAATTCAGGTTTAGAGTGTTCCTGTTGTAGAAGATGAGGAACAGGGAGGCTTTCCCACAGCAGGGAATGGTGTTGATGATACTGAAACTAGCCAGGTGCAAACTGACTCAGAAAAGGAGGACAGTTCTCAGCCTGATAGCTTGCAGACAGACTCTAACGAGCTGGCTGGCCTTGATGAAACGGAATCACTAGATCGAGCTGGTCGTTTGGAATTCAGGCAGGTTCGAAGGAGTGTCAGAATAGCAAACAAGAAGGAGGTCAGAGGCCAAAGAAATGCTTTCATGGGTATTATTCAAAGGGTATTAGTATGTTGGGAGAGAAACCTTTGTCAAAGCAACTTCTTGCTCAAGTCAAGATGCAAGCTCTTGTTTCCTGGATTATCTTGCAGCCTTTGTGTATTCAAGTTCATGGGACTTTGTCATGCTCTCTTGGGACCTTGTGTATTCCTTATGATTTCTTGGATTATTCTTTGAAGCCTTGTTTTGTAACAATCTTTTGTAACTTTACTTTTACATTTAAAGAACTATTTATCTTTCTATTTCCTAATAAACTACAAAAGTCTTCAACCTTTTGTGCAGCCTGGTGTATATAGCAAGGTGAAACTAGCCTGAGGTGCGACACACAGGGATGAGGGATTTCTCCACGGCTTGTTTTGCTCATCGTCTCTCTTTCTTTCTTTCCTTCTTTCTCTCTCTCTCCCTCTTGTAGGCATATTTATCATCTCCCTCATAACCCTATGTTGTTGGTGCTTGATGAAGATCAAGTGGCGCACCACTGAAGAAGGATGGAAGATATTCCACTTGAGCGTTGTCCCCGGAGAGAGTTTCTACATCATCTTAATGTGTTTAGCTCTGATCATCTTATCCGTCGTATTCAGTGTGCGGTCAATGAACAGCGAATAATGAGGGGACCACTACGAAAAGAGCCGCCTTTCCAATGAAACAATTGAAACACAAACAGCCACTGCAACACAGAAATGTCCTGAGTTCAAGTACAACATTCCTGCTTTCATTGGCCATGGTTTAGGAGGGGGCCGGCCAAGTTAATGCGTTGGACTGCAGTTCCCATTGGCCTGCATTAGACTAGCTAATGCCGAGTCCTAAAATGCAGTTTTTATCTAGGAGGTCACGTTTGGTCCACTCTAGTTAATAGAAATGGAGACAAATATGGTTTCCTTCTATCCCTTGTCCCTTGCATAGAAACCCTGGTTTGCTTAAGATGGATTTCCCAATTCTGTTTTAAATCGGCACCTCTGGTTTGAGCAGGATCTTATCCCAAGACGACTAACCAAACTGGAGTTAGATTGCAAAAAGGGGATTGTGGTTCGAAAGCAAAGAGGGTTTCCATACCAAACCTTGGACCCAAAGGAGGAAGGAAGAGCAAGAAACAAGGGGATTGTTTACAGTTCCAACACTGTTTTACGCTTTTTAAAAACCATGGCTTAGGAAGCAAGAAATGTTATATCTGAACCAGCTTACATCAGATCTGCGAATCAACCTAGATAAGAAAATGATTAAAAAAGGAGAACATAATATCTAATCCAGTCCTTCGTTATAGTAAAGTTGCTTTATTCCAAAGTGCCAGTTCACAGCTATATATATTTATATATAATTACATATAGATATCTATAGAGAACATAATATCTAATCCAGCCCTTCGTTATAGTAAAGATGCTTAATTCCAAAGTGCCTCTTCACAGATATATATTTTATATATAATTAGTACATATAGATATCTATAGAGAACATAATATCTGATCCAGTCCTTCGTTATAGTAAAGATGCTTAATTCCAAGTGCCAGTTCACAGATATATATATATTTATATATAATTACATATAGATATCTATAGAGAACATAATATCTAATCCAGTCCTTCGTTATAGTAAAGATGCTTAATTCCAAAGTGCCTCTTCATAGATATATAGATATTTATATATAATTAAATATAGATACGTACATATAGACCACATCCTGGAAGGAACAAATATAGTAGTGTTAGCATCTACCATTGCAGCAGCCTTCCATTTATACGCTCTTGTGGTGTTTTACATCTCTAAATAATCTAGTTGTCTCCTTCCTTCTAAAGCTGTCTTGCGCATAGGAAGGTGGGTTCCTGCTTAATTAACACAGAGATGTGCATATTTGAGCATCTTATTTTCCCGTTGCCTTACTTAACTCCTTCTGTTAAACTATTAAAAGTTGGCTTGGCTTGTTCTTTCGGGAGGTTTTGTGTTTCCTAATGCACAGGAGATTTGTTTCAAAACAGCTATGAGGGTTGAATGAAAAGTAATGCCTCCACCTTCGTAACTCCTCAACAGATGACAGTCCTGGTATGTGGCAGGTCCTGGCTTGTTCAGTAGACTCTCCTCTACAGTTCCATTTGGCGAGAAGCCTTAGCATTGAACAGTTGTGTTGTTAAAGTACAATGTATGAAATCCTGCGCAGATTGTCGGTCAATGCAACTTAAGCAATGTGCAGTCATTGAATTCTTGACAGAAGAAGGTGTCACCCCAAAGGAGATTCATCAGAGAATGCAAAGTGCTTATGGTTATTGTGTTGATGTGAGTACTCTGCGTTGTTGGGCGAGTAAGTTTAAAGATGTTGAGGTGAGAACATCTGACTTGTGTGACAAACAAAGTGTTCGACATCCTGTGACAGCAACTACCAAGTTTCACAAGCAAAAGGGTGACAGATTGATTCAAGACAATCATTGTACCACTCAGAAATTTCAAGCATAATCAACATTTCACAAGAATGTGTGGGTCACATTATTGCTTTGCTTGGCTATCAGAAGATCTGTGCACGATGGATCCTGTGAGATGCTGGTTGCGGAAACAGAGTGTCAACTTCTTCCATGACGGCTTCAGAAAACTTGTTCATCGTTGGCAGAAATGTATCCAATTGTCTGGTGATGATGTGGAAAAGTGAATAGTGGTAGTTAAAGAGCACGTTCTAAGGATTATTTCTGCATTTGATTTATTAAAATACTCCCATCCAAACCCAAGTAACGAAGGTGGAGGCATTACTTTTCATTCAACCCCTACAACTGCCACAGATACACAAAATCAAATGCAGTGGTTACCATGCAGCTGTGGACAAGTCTACATAGGGACCACGAAACACAGCATTTCCCAGACACAAATCAAGGAACATGAAAGGCATTGCAGACTAACTCAACCAGAGAAGTCAAACATAGCAGAACACTTAAGGAACCAACCTGTACGCAGCATATTATTTAAAAACACAGAAATGCTGGACCACTCTCACAACTACCATGTCAGGCTACACAGAGAATTCATTGAAACCCACAAGCATGTGGACAGTTTCAACACAACGGAGGAAATCATGAACATGGACAAAATCTGGCTACCAGTATTTTAAAAAACCTCTAAAATCAGGACAGTAAATAAAAAACCTCCTGGTCAGAGTGATTCATTGCAGCTAGTTGCAGCTGGCTTGCTCTCCCGCCTGCGCCACAGCCTGGGCCCAATTATTATTATTATTATTATTATTATTATTATTATTATTATTATTATTATTAACATTGAGGCTGGGTGGGCATCTGTCAGGGGTGCTTTGCTTGTGCTTTTGGCGCACAAAGGCAGAAGGGGATTGGACTCAATGGCCCAAAGGGTCTCTTCCAACCCTCTTTATTGTTGTTGTTTATTTATTTATTTATTTACTTACAGTATTTATATTCCGCCCTTCTCACCCCGAAGGGGACTCAGGGTGGATTACAATGAACACATATATGGCAAACATTCAATGCCAACAGACAAACAACATTCAGTTTTTAGACAGACACAGAGGCATTTTTTTACATCTTTTCCAGCTTCACGATTCCGGCCACAGGGGGAGCTGTTGCTTCACCGTCCATTGGTGGCTGTTCTTCCTCTTCTTTTCCTTGTGAGCAGTGTTGTAGATTAGTTAAATTAGCCTCCCGCATAAAGCGTACCTAAATTTTCCCTACTTGACAGATGCAACTGTCTTTCGGGGCTGCTAGGTCAACAGCAAGCCGGGGCGATTTTGTTTATTTTTTTATGGTCGGAGGCTTAACCCGACCTGGGCTTCGAACTCATGACCTCTCGGTCAGTAGTGATTTATAGCAGCTGGTTACTAGCCAGCTGCGCCACAGCCCGGCCCCTGTTTTTGTTGTTGTTGTTGTTAATTATTATTGTTTGGTGGCCAACTATAGTCCGGCCCTCCAACGGTCCGAAGGATCGTGAACCGGCCTCCTGTTTAAAAAGTTTGGGGACCCCTGACCTTCAGTGTCAGGAGGGGTGATTTACGGGATGGCCCTTGTGGTGTCTTACAACACTATAATTCCATTATTCAAGGGCCAATCCATGGCTTGCCCAGGGGATGGCAGCAGTGTATCTCCCATTGCACATCGCAGAAGCAACCTTGTGAGCCACCGCAGGGCAAGCATCCAGGTCGCATGCTGCTCCATTACCTTAATTCAAACCGGCGCTGGCTGCAATCGGTTGCGCCCTTTGCAAAATTGTGCTGCGTCTCCTTCCTTCCTTTCTTCCCTATTTTGCCCCCTGTAATATCCATGCTCTCACCTGCAGGCAATGAATGCAATCCTGCCAGTTCCCAGGCACTTTTAACGATTCTATTCAAGGTTATTTGTTCACTTTTATTTCATTTTATTTTTATTTTTTTGCCGAGCCAACGGTCCCGATGAATAGAGCCATTGTGCGCCCTGGGACAGCGCCATGAGCCCAAACAATGGAGCAATGAAAAAGAATAAAGTGGAAAGACAAGATATTCAACAAGGATAATAGGCCTGGGCCAAAGCAAAGCACAACGGAGACATGTATGCTGGCAGTTTGGCCAGGCCCAAGGATTACCTGTTACTAATTCAGTAATTTTTAAATATTTTTTTCCTTTTGCCCCACCTCACTATATGAAGTTTATATTGAGGGCAAACAAGAGAATTCTAATATACTGTAAATGGTTTCTCTTCTTATATCTGAAGGGATTAATTGGACAAATATCATTAGCAAATCAGCACTAAGTGCACATTGAAACACTGGGAATGATGAAACTGCAACAGGGATGTTGAGATGGAATAGAATAGAATTATTACGTATTATAGAATAGAATTATTAATAGGACTATAGAATTACAGTAGAGTCTCACTTATCCAACACTCGCTTATCCAACGTTCTGGATTATCCAACGCATTTTTGTAGTCAATGTTTTCAATACATCGTGATATTTTGGTGCTAAATTCATAAATACAGTAATTACTACATAGCATTACTGTGTATTGTACTACTTTTTCTGTCAAATTTGTTGTATAACATGATGTTTTGGTGCTTAATTTGTAAAATCATAACCTAATTTGATGTTTAATAGGCTTTTCTTTAATCTCTCCTTATTATCCAACATATTCGCTTATCCAACATTCTGCCGGCCCGTTTACGTTGGATAAGCGAGACTCTACTGTAAATGGTTTCTCTTCTTATATCTTCAGGGATTAATTGGACAAATATTATTAGCAAATCGGCACTAAGCGCACATTGAAACACTGGGAATGATGAAACTGCAACAGGGATATTGAGATGAAATAGAATAGAATTATTACGTACTCTACAATAGAATTATTAATAGAACTATAGAATTATTACAGTCTGACAACACTTTAACTGCTGTGGCTCAATGCTATGAACTCCTAGAAGTTGTAGTTTGGTGAAGCACCAGAGCTCTTTGGCAGAGAAGGAAAAATGACTTGTAAAATTACAACCCCTACAACCCCATAGCATTGAGCAATGGCAAGTGGTTTCAAAGTGCATTAATCATACAGTGTAAATGGCAGGGAAGACTAAAGATTTCTTAAAGCCGCAACTCTCAGGATTTCTTATCACCAAGCCCTGGCACTTAAAGTGTTGCCAAACTACATTCATGCACTTAGTGTGAAAGAAAGAAAGAAATATTATATATGTATACGTAATATATATACCTAATCTAATCCTGAGTTTTGCCATCGTGGTTGAAGACATTCTTGGGTATTCACACGAAACTTCAGGCCTTGAAAAAGCCTTGAATTGCACTTGATACACTTTACATGTGTTGGTGGTGTATTACCTCTGTTTCATGATTTACCAGATGCTATTGACTGGTAAATCTGGAAAACGGCGCTCCATGCAGTCATGCCGGCCACATGACCTTGGAGGTGTCTATGGACAACGCCGGCTCTTTGGCTTAGAAATGGAGATGAGCACCAACCCCCAGAGTTGGACACGACTGGGTTTAACGTCAGGGGAAACCTTTACCTTTACCTTTATTGACTAGAACTTTGCACCGTCACCGATTTGGATTCTATCTGAGAATCTAGGAATCAAACTGTCAAGTATTGTTGGATTTTATTTTTATTTAATTGAGAACACAGTTATAATGTATAGAAAAACCACAAAGTTAAAAACCTGGCATTATAATAAATTTCCTTTGACCAGAAGCTGGCCACTTGGAGTGCCTCTGGTGTCTCTGTAAGAAAGTCCTCCCTTGTGCATGTGGCCAGGCTCAGTCAGTGATCTGTGGTTTGCTCTCCTCCACACTCACATGTCGTGGACTCCACTTTGTGGCCCCATTTCTTAAGGTTGGCTCTGCATTTCATGATGCCAGAGCGTAGTCTGTTCAGCGCCTTCCAAGTCTTCTGTGTGCCCAGGAGGGAGTTTCTCATCTGGTATTGTCTTACAGTATCAACCACTGATTGAAGTTACAGGTTTTAGCCTGCCACTTTTGGACTCTCGCTTGCTGAGGTGTTCCTGCGAGTGTTTCTGTATATATCCGGAAGCTGTTTCTTGATTTAAGGTGTTGGCATGCTGGCTGATGTCCGAACAGAGGATGGGCCGGAGATATCAATGCCTTGGTCTTTTCATTACAGGCTGCTACCTCCCAGCAGCCTGTAATATCAGTTAAGCAGTATAGCTTCTCCAGCAGTGATAATGCAGCATGTGTTATTAAGAGCCACATCCACTGTTTTAACATGGTGAGATGTATTCCACATTGGGCATGCATAATCAGAAGGAGAGTAGCAAAGTAGAAGGGCAGGTGTCTTCATTTTATTTGGTTGTGATTCCCAAGTTGTGCCAATCAGTTTTTGTATGATGTGCTTCTTGTAAGTCAGAGTATGGTCCAGAGTGACTGCCTGGTATTTTGGTGTGCTACAATGCTCCAGTGGGATTCCTTCCCAGGTCATCCTCAGAGCTCAAGATGCTTGTCTGTTCTTAAGGTGAAAAGCACATGTCTGGATTTTAGATGGATTAGGAATCAGTTGGCTTTCCCTGTAATAGGCAATAAGAGCACCTAAAGCTTCAGAGAGCTTCTGTTCAACAATTTCAAAGCTCCCTGCTTGAGCGGTGATGGCACGATTGTTGGATAGTGTGATGTCTTCTAAGTAATGCCACATTTTATAACTATGCTACTGTGACCTTATCTACAGTGATTTAACTCGGATATTTAGCCTGTCCATTTGGGTTTGCTCCCAGACAGAAAGGACATTTGGTAATGGAACCAATTGTCGAGAAAGGTCTCCTTCTCTGGATGTTTTCAAAAAAGAAATTAGGCAGCAACCTGCTTGGGATGCTTTTAGTTGAAGACCCTGCAAACACAAGGCTGTATGGAAGACCAAACCAGAAGTTCGAAAACATGCCAATGTGAGTAGATCAATAGGTACCGCTCCGGCGGGAAGGTAACGGCACTCCATGCAGTCATGCTGGCCACATGACCTTGGAGGTGTCTACGGACAACAGCAGCTCTTCGGCTTAGAAATAGAGGTGAGCACCACCCCCCAGAGTCGGACACGACTGGACTTAATGTCAGGGGAAACCTTTACCCTTTACTTTAACTACCAACAATTCCTCAATACTTTATTTCCCATACCACTATACATCACCACAGCAACACGTGGCCGGGCACAGCTAGTAACAGTATGTTTTGTTATGCTTATCCAACACGATTGCGATGACACAAGAGGATGGTGCAATGTAATCCTAAGATCTAGCCATTTGTGCCTACAGCAGGAACTGGGGATAAGATCCATAAGCTTTTACATAACTCTTGATGCCAAGGAATCCATGCTCGCACATCCCTTTACAGGCCTTAACAGAACAAATGCTTGTAAAAAGCTGTTTGTAATCCAGCAAATTTGCCTGCTTAACTGGGAAACAGCTGCTTGGGATCGTGAAGCATTTGTCTCTCTGAAGCATCCAGCAACGGCATCCATAAAGAGTATGACAATAGAAAGCCCCTAAACAGAGCCTTTCTATATGGGTTAAATTATCCCCATGTTCCTGTGGGGTGTTTGGGTACATTTAGTGGAAAAGTATTAAAAATATTGGGGAGTCAAGAGGTTGCTGCCAGGGAAGGTTCCTTGGGTGCTCAGTTGTTGTTATGTGTCTTCAATGGCACACAACGTCATGGATGGTTAATGCAATATCCTAAATAGAAAGCATTGTCTCACAAATACACATTCTTCCCCCATTATATTTTCCTTTCGCTCCCAAATTTCTTTGTAGAGAGTGAGAATTCATTGTTGATGTCAGACCTCACACCTCTGAGGACGCCTGTCATAGATGTGGGCTAAATGTCAGGAGAAAATGCTTCTGGAACATAGCCAGACAGCCTGGAAAACTCAAAGCAACTGTTGTAGCTCAGCCTAAGCCTGAGATGGGCCCATTCAGCCAGTGATTGTCCCTGCACTTGCTTTGCCAAAGGATTCTGGGTTTGGGCTTGACATGCAGCCAGAATTTGTCCCAGTGGATTCTGGAACCAGAGACCAAATGGTTGCAAGCAGGCATTGTGATCCACATTCCTCCCTGCAGTCCAGGTGTCAGATGGACATTCTAGTTTAGAGGAGGATAATGAGTTTGACAGGAGGGGAGCGATAACTCACCAAAGGAGGGAACGAGAATGTTTGCATAGAAGTAAACGACTGCTTTTGAAGCGCTCTGTCACACCTCAGGCTAAGTTCACCTTGCTATAGATACCCAGTCAGACACACAGGTAGTCTTTTGAGGTTTTTATTAAGCAAAGCAGAATATAAATCAAGCAATCAATCAAAAGGTAATTCAAAGTTGTAGTGAAAGAGTCAATAGGTCCAAGAGATTCACAAAGAACATGAATGTCTAATAATCCAAAAGGGCTAGGTCCATAGGTTCAAAGAGCATAGCAAGAACAATAATCCATAAGGCAAAGAATTAGTCCATAGAGTCCAAAGCACAAGGTCCAAGAATCCAAGATAATCCACAAGGCAAGGTATTAGTCCATAGAGTCCAAAGAACAAGGCCCAAGGTTCCAAGAACGCTGGCAAGGTAAAACATCCACACAGATGAAGCGATGAAATTGCACTGACAAATAGTCTGTGAAAGCATACTTTAATAACAACTTAGGAATGCATTCCTCTTCCCACAGCTAGATTCCCGTTTGCGCGCCAAACGCTCACTTCTACAGACCTGGGAACCCATCCAAGACAAACGGTCCTCTCTAGATAACTCATCGTTATCTTGCACCTGGTCATCCTCATTATTTTACAAGGCTGAAGTCTCTCCCTCAATATTTCTCATGTCAGCTTGACCGTTATCTGTTTCTCCTGGAATCAGCAGCTCATCCTGCTCAAACCGAAACTGCATGTCTGAGCTGACTTCAGCCTCAGACTGCTGATCTTGAATCCCAAACCCAGAATCCCCTTCATCATCATCTAGAATCTGGCCAGCCTGTGGCTGGGATACAACACGCTCTAATGAATAGTTTTTGTCGCATCTCAGGTTAGCTTCACCTTGCTAAAATACACCAGGCAGTACACAGCATATAGTCTTTTGTTGTTTATTGGGAATAGGGGAAAAGATAGTTCTTAAAAGGCAAAAGTTCAGGTCCAAAAGATAGTTGCGAAACAAGGCTGTAAGAAATAATCCAAAGAAACACTTGGCATGAAACAAAGTCCTTTCAGTACATGACAAAGTCCCATGAGCGAGAGTACATCAAGGCTACAAGACAACCCAGGAAAGCAGAACTTGCTTCTCGATTCAAAGAGACATTGCTTTGACAAAGATTCCTCTCTCAGCAGACTGTTTTAATAGCATAACATGAAGGCATTCCTTTGCCCTTTGACCTCTCTCTTATTTGCTATTCTAAGACTTCTGTGAACCCCCCTAAATTCCAAGCAGCTGGCCCGGTCCAGAAATGCTGCATTGTCAAGGCCAAACTACTTGTTAGTGTTATCAGGCTGGGAGCTGCTCTCCCTTCCTGCTTCTTGCACATGTGAAACATCAGCATCCACAACACCATTTCCTCCCATGGGAAAGCCTCCCTGTTCCCCATCTTCACCCTGCAGGGGAACACCCTGCAGCGGAATGCCATAATTCCCATCAGAGTCATCTTGAAACTGATCCTGAACCTGAATCCCATAATTCCCATCAAAGTCATCTTGAAACTCATCCTGAACCTGAATAGCTTCTTCTTGAACCTGTATCCCAAAATCCTCATCAGAGTCACTCTGAGGCTGAGTCACAACAGTTTTCTCATGAAAGAAAGACCTCGGATTTTCCTTAAATGCCTGGTTCTTCTCTGCCGTAGCAGAGGTGGCAACTTTGCAATTCACGAGAGAAAGAACTTTGCTCCATGTTCCTGTATATTCTTGCAGCTGTGGATTTTCCTTCAAGTTCCAGGCTTGTTTTGCCTTTGAATCCAGTTGAATGTTCTAGTAACTTTGCTCTTTGAATCCATTTGAATGTTGTTTGGATTTCTATGACCTTGGATTACCTTGGAGATTGATCCTACATTCTAGTCTTGTTTCCTGTGGTTCCAGTTTGTCTCATGCCTTGGAATTGAACCTTGTTTCTTGATGCCTTTTCTTGGACTGAGTTTGATATCTGGTTTGGATTATGTTCTTTGAGTGACTTTCTTAGACTCTTGCTTTAAGATTTTCAAGTACATTGCTCTTGTGGATTTAAACCCATTTTATTGACTCTGAACTTTATTTGCTTGTGCTTACTTATAACTTTCAATAAACAGCTTGTTTGCTTATATTCTGAAGCAGCCTAGGGGTGTAACGGCAACCCAGTGATTCTGGACATGAAAGCCTTCGACAACACAATTTACAGACGCACCAAGAAAATTCAACAAATGCTACATTCAGCAACGGGATCCTCTCACCACTTCATCTCCATAGGAATCCCCAGACAAAGCATTGCCCAGACAGGAATCAAGGAACATGAAAGGCACTGCAGACTAACTCAACCAGAGAAGTCAGTCATAGCAGAGGACTTGATGAACAAACCTGGACACAGAATATTATCTGAGAACACAGAAATGCTGGACCACTCTCACAACCACCATGTCAGACTACACAGAGAGGCCACTGAAATCCACAAGCATGTGGACAATTTCAACAGAAATGAGGAAGCCATGAAAATGAACAACATCTGGTTACCAGTATTAAAATACACCACAATCAAGACAGTAAATAAAGAACAACACTCAGAAACAGAGGAACTCCAGACAGCAAACAATAAAGTTCCAGTGAACACCTCCCAAACAGAGGGTGCCTCCAGGCACAACAGACAAGCTCCCTCTATGCAGATACCCTCACTGATTGACTTTTCAGCTGCAAAGGCTACTCATTGTTAGTAATCAAGCTTGCCAATGGCAACATTCACACTTGCTTCAATCAGACAAGGATTCTTTCCCCCACCCTGGACATTATTCCACAGATACGTTGTATACATTCCACTTGCCCCACTAGCAACAGAACCTCTGAGATTGCCAGCCATGGATGCAGGCAAGATATCAGAGATAATGCCACTGGAACAAGGCTATATAACCCAAAAAATGCACAGCAACCTGCTATAATGCAGTTTGAATGTGGATTTAAAGAAACTGGTTCCTGTAGTGGTTCAGTGTGATGATGAAGAGGGATTTGGGTTTATGCAGGTTGACCAAGAAAATGTTGAAGGCTCTGAATTGTCAGAAAGGCCACAGACTAACAGGGAGGCTGAAGTTAGTGATAAGGGTGACCTTTCACAAGATTTAGAACATCAACAAAGTCCAGGTGGCTCAGGCAGCGAGTCAGAGGGGTCTTCCTTAGATAGAGACACAAGGTTAAGGTTAAGAGTTCATCCCAGACGTTCTGTGAGAATCGCTAGGAAATGGATGGGAACCCAAGGTCAGAGGAATGCTTTCTTAGCTTGTAAGCATGGTTAAATAGGGAAAAACAGGAAAAGATTTCAGATGAAGCAATGTTGATTTTGGAAGCTTAATTCCTGCCTTGTCTCTGCTCATGGAAAAAGATTCTTGCTTTTGTTCCTGCCTAGATTCTGAGATTGGATTGTATTTTGGAGTTCATGCTACCTTGTTTTTCAGGACTAATTTGCTATATTAGAGACTTTGAACTATTTTCTATAGAGACTTTGAACTATATTCTGCAGATTGCCTTTGCAATTGGATTCCTGCTTTCTTTACTGCTTTTTATTAAGATTTTGCTATCTTTTGCTATCTAAACTGAAAAAAACCAAGTCTGCTGTGGTGGAGTGTGTGTTAAGAGCAAGGTGAACCAGTGCTGAGGTGCAACAGTTCCTCTTTGGAGTGCCTAAACAATTGCTCCATCCACCATCTGGTAGAGTCAGAGAGTTGGAAGGTTGGCTCCAACCCTCTGCTCAAGGCACTAGCTCTAGCTAAAATATCCCTAAAAGGGATATCCAAGATGACAGTAGAACGTGATTCCTGGGAGTATGGTGCAGTCTCCTTCTCTGGAGGCTTTAAACAGAGCCTGGATGGCCATCTGTTTGGAGGGCTTTGATTCCTGTGTAGTAGGACTGCACTGGGTGACCCTTTGGGGTCTCTTCTCATTCTAAGAATCTATCATTCTAAACTACTACCTGATCTACAGAGAAATCCACTTTGTCTTGGATGGAAGATGTCCAAGTCAGCAGAGGGATGAAACGGTGCCAAAGTTCCACCATTGTGAAATATATTCCATCATTTCCCAGGAACGGGGTTTCCTTTACATCCGACTCGGTGCGTGCGTCTACAATGGCTCAGGTGGAAGCCCTTGGCGTGCGAAGCGAAATGCTTAGAAAAGCCTAATTAAATTATGCTGCTAATGAACGTGTGCATTCTTTGGCCATGCTGCCTGCTGCCGGCTTGCCATTCAGCGCTTTGCACCTACATTGCGGGGCCTTTGTGCATTGTTTATCCTTTTTTGGTGGACGTCGCTGTGCAAAATGAAGGGGTTGCCGTGATTTGGTGGCTGCTGAAATCTGTAATCCAGTGCCAAAGCCGTCGATGATCGACCTTTGTGAGAAGCCAAGGAAAGTATTCTTAGGGGCATCACCACTGGAGAATGAATGCAGCTGACATCACTAACTGCCATGGCTCAATGGTATGGAATTATAGTTTAGCAAGGACTTCTCTGCCAAGGGTTGCTGGTGCTGCACCAAATTACAAATCCTAGATTCCATAGCATTGAGCCATGGCCTTTAAATTACCTGGAAAACACTATAATGCCTGTATGTAGCATGCTACAGACCTCTCATTTTGTGGATGACACTATGGATGGATAATTTCACCTTTCTCCCAATATAGGATCCTCTGTATTAAAGTATATGGAGATAAATGTCTCTCTTTCTTCCTTGAGGTCAGTGAATGGATATTGCAAGCCTGCAGAGCCCTTCCATTCCAGCTAACCATCTCTATTCGGTGTAAAAAAATTGGCATTCCCAAGTATTGCTAAGGGCAATTTGCTAAAGGAAAGAACCATATGCTTCCTGAACGTGCTTGTTGGATAAGAGAGCTAAAAATACTGCTGCATATGAGATGTTTTTTAATGTGGTTATGCAACCAGGTTTAACAGATGCATCTGTGACACATCTGGGTTTTTTTGAGCAATAAAGAACAAGGCTCTTCCACTCGCAGCTTAGAAAAGCTCGGCTTGCTCCTAAGTCTCCATAAATGTGCCAGATTGAGGAAGGGTCCTTCCTTTGTGCTGGACAATGGACCACTCTCTTTCTTTGTAGGACATTTGCCACTTGCTCCCAAGACAAACTCCAGTGAGACTAGTATTTTTTAACAACCAACAAATGCACAAATGGTAAAAAGGACAGGCAGGCAGGCTGTCGAAAAGCGAGGGACATCTGCACATTGTTTTTTGACTTTCCATTAAGTATTCCCTTACCAAGTTTCCATTAATTTACTGGCTTTGTTTTAGTTGTGACCAAGAATAGGATTTAGGCCATAGTCTCTCGATGTTCTCTCCAAGACCAGATGTTTGCTGAATAGTCACACCAAGTGAAGTCTATGATCAAATGAAGTAGGAGCTTGATCTGTCGGATTCTGCTAGGGTTGCTCTGTTGCTGTTCCCAGGACTCCTGTTATGGCACCCCTTCCCTATGGCAATTATTTTTCTGGTGGAGAATGGGGAGGATCGAAGAAGTGCTTGACAGTGTCCCCATTGCCAGGTGTAGACCAAGGACATCTTCTGCTGAGGTCTGCTAAGGTCTTCCAAAACTCTCAATGGATGTTGTCATCAGTTTGCTTCTGTTGGAGATAGCAGCCTTCTCAAGCCTCCTCTATCCAATGTTTTGTCTGTTTATAATGTTGTTTACTTCCTGAAGTGTATGTTTTCCGTTGTCTTAGCTCTATGTACTTGAGGTAGTGGGAGGGGCTGCAGACCACGTGACTGGTTCAGCAACTGTTTAGATACAGTTTAAAAGGATGACAGTTGAGGAATGACAGTTGAGGCTTGAGTCTGTTTGAGTACAGAAGCCAGTGTTAGAAGTTAGAAGTCAGTTGAGGCTTGAGTCTGTTTGAGTACAGAAGCCAGAAGTTAGAAGTCAGATGAGGCTTGAGTCTGAGTACAGAAGCCAGTGTTAGAAGTTTGAGTCTGAGTACAGAAGCCAGAAGTTAGGAGTCAGATGAGGCTTGAGTCTGAGTACAGAAGCCAGTGTTAGAAATAGAAGTCAGGTGAGGCTTGAGTCTGTTTGAGTTCAGAAGCCAGTGTTAGAAGTTTGAAGTCAGATGAGGCTTGAATCAGTTTGAGTATTGAAGCCAGTGTTAGAAGTCAGATGTTGGTTGAGTCTGTTTGAATACAGAAGCCAGTGTTAGAAGTTAGAAGTCAGATGAGGCTTGAATCTGTTTTAGTATAGAAGCCAGAAGTTAGAAGTCAGATAAGGCTTAAGTCTATTTTACAGAAGCCAGTGTTAGAAGTTAGAAGTCATATGAGGCTTGGGTCTGTTTGAGTACAGAAACCAGTGTTAGAATTTAGAAGTCAGTTGAGGCTTGAGTCTGTTTGAGTACAGAAGCCAGAAGTTAGAAGTCAGATGAGGCTTGAGTCTGGGTACAGAAGCCAGTGTTAGAAGTTAGAAGTCAGATGAGTCTTGAGTCTTGAGTACAGAAGCCAGTGTTAGAAGTTAGAAGTCAGGTGAGGCTTGAGTCTGTTTGAGTACAGACGCCAATTTTAGAAGTTAGAAGTCAGATGAGGCTTGAGTCTGAGTACAGAAGCCGATGTTAGAAGTTAGAAGTCTGTTGAGGCTTGAGTCTGTTTGAGTACAGAAGCCAGAAGTTAGAAGTCAGATGAGGCTTGAGTCTGAGTACAGAAGCCAGTGTTAGAAGTCAGATGAGGCTTGAGTCTGAGTACAGAAGCCAGTGTTAGAAGTCAGTTGAGGCTTGAGTCTGTTTGAGTACAGAAGCCAGTGTTAGAAGTTAGAAGTCAGATAAGGCTTGAGTCTGAGTACAGAAGCCAGTGTTAGAAGTTAGAAGTCAGGTGAGGCTTGAGTCTGAGTACAGAAGCCAGTGTTAGAAGTTAAAAGTCAGGTGAGGCTTGAATCTGAGTACAGAAGCCAGTGTTAGAAGTTAGAAGTCAGATGAGGCTGAGTCTGATTGAGTACAGAAGCCAGTGTTAGAAGTTAGAAGTCAGATGAGGCTTGAGTCTTGAGTACAGAAGCCAGTGTTAGAAGTTAAAAGTCAGGTGAGGCTTGAGTCTGAGTACAGAAGCCAGTGTTAGAAGTTAGAAGTCAGATGAGGCTTGAGTCTTGAGTACAGAAGCCAGTGTTAGAAGTTAGAAGTCAGATGAGGCTTGAGTCTGAGTACAGAAGCCAGTGTTAGAAGTTAAAAGTCAGGTGAGGCTTGAGTCTGAGTACAGAAGCCAGTGTTAGAAGTTAGAAGTCAGATGAGGCTTGAGTCTGTTTGAGTACAGAAGCCAGTGTTAGAAGTTAGAAGTCAGATGAGGCTTGAGTCTTGAGTACAGAAGCCAGTGTTAGAAGTTAAAAGTCAGGTGAGGCTTGAGTCTGAGTACAGAAGCCAGTGTTAGAAGTTAGAAGTCGGGTGAGGCTTGAGTCTGTTTTAGTACTGACACCAGTTTTAGAAGTTAGAAGTCAGATGAGGCTTGAGTCTGAGTACAGAAGCCGGTGTTAGAAGTTAGAAGTCAGTTGAGGTTTGAGTCTGTTTGAGTACAGAAGCCAGTGTTAGAAGTCAGTTGAGGCTTGAGTCTGTTTGAGTACAGAAGCCAGTGTTAGAAGTTAGAAGTCAGATAAGGCTTGAGTCTGAGTACAGAAGCCAGTGTTAGAAGTTAGAAGTCAGGTGAGGCTTGAGTCTGAGTACAGAAGCCAGTGTTAGAAGTTAAAAGTCAGGTGAGGCTTGAATCTGAGTACAGAAGCCAGTATTAGAAGTTAGAAGTTAGAAGTCAGATGAGGCTGAGTACAGAAGCCAGTGTTAGAAGTTAGAAGTCAGATGAGGCTTGAGTCTTGAGTACAGAAGCCAGTGTTAGAAGTTAGAAGTCAGGTGAGGCTTGAGTCTGAGTACAGAAGCCAGTGTTAGAAATTAAAAGTCAGGTGAGGCTTGAATCTGAGTACAGAAGCCAGTGTTAGAAGTTAGAAGTCAGATGAGGCTGAGTCTGATTGAGTACAGAAGCCAGTGTTAGAAGTTAGAAGTCAGATGAGGCTTGAGTCTTGAGTACAGAAGCCAGTGTTAGAAGTTAGAAGTCAGGTGAGGCTTGAGTCTGAGTACAGAAGCCAGTGTTAGAAGTTAAAAGTCAGGTGAGGCTTGCGTCTGAGTACAGAAGCCAGTGTTAGAAGTTAGAAGTCGGGTGAGGCTTGAGTCTGTTTTAGTACTGACACCAGTTTTAGAAGTTAGAAGTCAGATGAGGCTTGAGTCTGAGTACAGAAGCCGGTGTTAGAAGTTAGAAGTCAGTTGAGGTTTGAGTCTGTTTGAGTACAGAAGCCAGAAGTTAGAAGTCAGATGAGGCTTGAGTCTGAGTACAAAAGCCAGTATTAGAAGTTAGAAGTGAGATGAGGCTTGAGTTCCTTGGAAGTAGACTGTTATAAAAGAGAACTATACAGAGCAATATGGTTTTAAAGTGACTGTTAAAGACTATAAGTTAAAGATACAAACTGAAACGTTTTAAAGTTTAACCTGACAAGAAATGTACCTGTATATTTAAATACATGAAGTTGTGAGTAAACAAACATTATTTTCAAGAAGTCTTCTTGAATCAAGATATTTACACACCCAGTGATCTTCCATTACCCAATAAACTAAAGGAATACTCCTGAAACTCTGCTACCCAATAATTTTTGATCCTAACAGGTCATAATCCAATAGGCCAATAGCTTCTGACTATGAAAATACAATTGGACAATAATTGTGCCCTCTAACACCTGCATGCACATGCTTCATCATCATCATCATATCTCACTTTCCTCTCATGTCCCCATTACCAGCTGCAAAATTATTGCAACAGGAATGCGGTGGGTCTATGACTTCCTATAACCCGGAAGCACCTATCTAAAATATTATTTGTGGACCAAAATAACCTAAAAGCACCATCTCATCTTGGAAGCTAAGCAGGGTTAGGCTGGGTTGGTCCTTGGATGGGAGAATACCAACGAACCAGGCTCTGTTTTGGAAGAACCCACTTCTGAGTATTCCTTGCCTAAGATAACTCAACAGAAATTCATGTCATTGCTTTAACTCACCAGTGGACTTGAAGGCACATGTTGTTGTTGTTGTTGTTGTTGTTGTGTGCCTTCAAGTCATTTCTGAGTCATGGCAACTCTAAGGCGAACCTATCACTGTGTTTCCTTGGTAAAAATGGTTTGAAGGGAGTTTGCTATTGTCTTTCCCTGAGGCTGAGAGAATGCGATTCACCCAAGGTAGTCTTCTGAGTTTCCATAGCAAAACATCAATTTAAAGCTTGGTCTCCCAATGTCCTAGCCCAAACCACAAACCACCACATCATACTGTATCTCTACTTCTTTATCCATTTACCCAAATGTAGTGATAACTCATAGCCCACAATGAGATACAATGTGGCACGTACACGCACAATGATATTTGCCTTCTTTGCTGCAGCAGCACACACTGTCACGTAAGCCAACATGAGGATTTCATCTCGCAGCTTTGTAGCTCCTCGCCTTGCAGCTTTTGTCCTCACTACAACCCTCTATGAAGGACATCGGTTGAAGGTCTTAGTTTCTTGCTATTTTGGAGCACACACAAAAAAACCCAAGCCATTCTCCCTTTCCAATCCCGTCTAACCTTTCGCTTTCCGCAGATGTATTTTAGTCCCAGGATGTGATTCTCCTGGGGCTGGGAATCTCCTTATATGATGAAATGAACATCTGGCAGGAATCAGATCAAATGGACGCTAAGCTCTAAATAAGCTGGGAGCTGAAATAACATCCATATGCTTACAAGGGGACGGCTCAGATTTGCACAACTGAGAAGTTGTGGCTCCAAAGCCAAACAGAGTCATCAATCTGCTCCAGTTTATAATCTAAGGAGCGATCCAGTGTGGAAAACACAATCAACCCTCAAAACAGGTTCAACATCTTGAATGGTTCTGTCAAAAGTTTGGACCAAAACAGAGAGCAAATGGAGCTTCACATCGGCATTGAATAATAATCTAGTCTGCAATTCATACCTAAAGCACCTACACTATTATTATTATTATTATTGTTGTTGTTGTTATTATTATTATTATTATTATTATTATTATTATTATTACAGTAGAGTCTCACTTATCCAACACTTGCGTATCTAACGTTCTGGATTATCCAACGCATTTTTGAAGTCAATATTTTCAATACATCGTGATATTTTGGTACTAAATTCGTATTGAACTACTTTCTCTGTCAAATTTGTTGTATAACATGATGTTTTGGTGCTTAATTTGTAAAACCATAACCTAATTTGATGTTTAATAGGCTTTTCCTTAATCTCTCCTTATTATCCAACATATTCACTTATCCAACATTCTGCCAGCCCGTTTACGTTGGATAAGCGAGACTCTACTGTATTATTATTATTATTATTATTATTATTATTATTATTATTATTATTATTTCTTACCTGCCTCTTTTTATGGCTCGAAGCAGGTAAAATAGCTAAAAACACATAGCCATCATAAACATTATATAAAACACATATATTAAAATGTATATCTGCAAAATACATATATTAAAATACACAGAACAAAGTTTAAACTATAGTGAACACAAGGCGCAAGTTTAAAATTCATAAGATGTGAGTTTGAAAATGAGAGCACTATGATCCTGTTTTAAGTATGGGTGCATCCACACTGCAGAGTCAATGCAGTTTGACACCATTTTCATGGAAACTTGGAAGTTGTACGAGGGTTGAATGAAAAGTAATGCCTCCACCTTCGTAACTCCTCAACAGATAGCAGTACTGGTCTGCGGCAGATACTGACTTGTTCAGTAGACTCTCCTCTACAGTTCCATTTGGTGGGAAGCCTTATCATTGAACAGTTTTGTTGTTAAAGTGCCAAGTATGGAACCCTGCGCAGACGGGGAAGCCTTAGCATTGAACGGTTGTGTTGTTAAAGTGTGAATTGTGGAACCCTGTACAGATGGTCGGTCAATGCAACTTAAGCAACATGCATTCACTGAATTCTTGACAGCAGAAGGTGTCACCCCAAAGGAGATTCTTCAAAGAATGCAAGCTGTTTATGGGGATTGTGTTGACGTGAATCCTGTGCGTCGCTGGGCGAGTAAGTTTAAAGATGTTGAGGTGGGAACATCTGACTTGCGTGACAAGCAAAGATTTGGACATCCTGTGACAACAACCACCGAGTTTCACAAGCAAGTTGACAGATTGATTCGGGATGATCGTCGTATCACTCAGAGAGAAATTCCAAGCATAATCAGCATTTCACAAGAACGTGTGGGTCACATTATTGCTTTTCTTGGCTATCGGAAGATCTGTGCACGATGGGTCCTGTGAAACGCTGGTTGCAGAAACAGAGTGTCGACTTCTTCTGTGACGGCTTCAGAAAACGTGTTCATTGTTGACAGAAATGTATCCGATTGTCTGGTGATGATGTGGAAAAGTGAATAGTGGTAGTTCAAGAGCACATTCTAAGGATTATTTCTGTGTTTGATTTATTAAAATATTCCTATCCAAACCCAAGTAACGAAGGTGGAGGCATTACTTTTCATTCAACCCTTGTAGTTTATTTACTTATAAAGTCTTTAACTTTTTGCACCAAAGAGTGGTGGTGCCGCACCAAACTACAACTCCTAGGATCCTATAGCATTGAGCCAGGGCAGTTAAAGTGGGATCGAACCACAACGGACACAAATTAAGCAGCAGAGAGACACAACATTCTTCAATGCAAGCCAATCTTTTCCCCTTTCCCTTGAAATTTTCAAGACAGCTGCCTTTCCTTTTGAAAATGAATTCTTCCGTCCCAGGAAGAATTGTGTTGCAGCAGAAGGATGAACGAAAGGGGAGATAAATAAAGGGAATGTATCAGCCCCTTTAAGACTAACTTGACTTATATATTGGCGGGACCGTTTGCGGCTATCAATCCGCTTCTTCAAGCTGCACTCTGGGCACTTGGGAGGAATAAATCGCCAGGAACAGATGGCACACCGACGGAGCTGTTTCAAGCTGCAAGGATAGAATCCATCCCCATTCTGAGTTTTAATTGTCAACAAAGATGGGAAACAGAACCATGGCCTATAGATTGGAAATGCTCGATATACATCCAAGAAGAAGGGCACACCAGAGATTGCAAAAATTGTGAAGCTACCGTGTTTCCCTGAAAATAAGACAGTGTCTCATATTAATTTTTGCTCCCAAAGATGCTCTAGGTCTTATTTTCAGGGGATGTCTTATTTTTCCATGAAGAAGAATTCACATTTATTGTTGCATTAAAAAAATGAATATTTATTATATACTGTACAGTAGTTGTTGTCACAAACCAGCACAACCAGACAAATTGTGAATCCTATCAAGAATTTCTTGTTACATACACGATATGGATTCATTAACATTTCTGATTAAACAACATAACGGGCGACCAATGAAACGCACAGATTGGTCAAGTTACATAGAATACAAGCAACAAAGGAATAGGAATTAACTAATCGAAAAAGTATTTAGATTAACAAACTTTGTTCGGTACACCAGAAAAAGGAAATAAAACCTACCCAGTACGACAGGAAGAATTGTAATAATAGCAAATTACACCGAAGTGATGAGGATGGAAGACTGAAAAAAAAAAATTCCCCCTACCCCCCCCCCTACTTTTCACCATCAATCCTTGACCCCCCCCCCCCTGGTTTTTTTTTTCTCTCTTTTCTCCTTTTCTTTTATTGAACTGTGCACAAAATACTCAATAAAAATTTAATTAAAAAAAAAAAGAATTTCTTGTTACTACCATTATTTCCATGTACAACTGGTATGTACATTTACCAATCCTGCATGCTCTGGTGTTTTGTTTGGCGGGTGCCAAGCATGCTTCCAAACAAAAACTTTGCTAGGTCTTACTTTCGGAGGAGGCTTTATATTTAGCAATTCAGCAAAACTTCTACTAGGTCTTATTTTCTGGAAATGTCTTATTTTAGGGGAAACAGGGTATTGCATTACTTTCCTGTGTATGCAAGCAAAGCCCTGCTAAAAAGAAACAAGACTTTGGCCATATAGAAAGTGAGAAATGCTAGATGTCTAAACTGGGTTCAGAAAAGGAGGAAGCGCTAGGGATCATATTGCAAACCTATAATGAAGAGCATCAAAAGATTTCAGATGATATTTATAGGATACTAGCTAAACCCGGCCACGCTTCAATACGGCTCGGTATGATAGGTACCCTGTTTCCCCTAAAATAAGACATCCACAGAAAATAAGACCTAGTAGAGGTTTTGCTGAATTGCTAAATATAAGGCCTCCCCCAAAAGTAAGACCTAGCAAAGCTTTTGTTTGGAAGCATGCCCACCAAACAGAACACCAGAGCTTGTAGGATCGGTAAATGTACATACCATAAAGTGTTGTACATGGAAATATTGGTAGTAAGAAAGAAATTCTTGATAGGATTCACAGCTTGTCTGGTTATGCTGGTTTATGATAACTACTGTACAGTATATAATAAATGTTCATTTTTTTTGTTCAACAATAAATGTGAATTCTTCTTCATGGGAAAAATAAGACATCCCCTGAAAATAAGACCTAGAACATCTTTGGGAGCAAAAATTAATATAAGGCACTGTCTTATTTTCGGGGAAACACGGTAATGAATCTGAAATGCCAAATTTGATCCAGACCTGTTGTGGGCTGGGTTTAGTGCACTCTGGATAAGGGTGAACTACAATTCCCATAATCAAGGTCAATTCTGAACATACTGCTCATGTTGTGGCTCAGCTGGGACCTCAGATTGACTCTGATGAGGATGATGGGATTCAGGTTCACAATCAGTTTCAAAATGTCCCTGTTGTAGAAGATGAGGAACAGGGAGTGCAATTTCCCACAGCAAGGAATGATGTTGCTGATACTGAAACTAGCCAGGTGCAAATGGACTTGGAAAAGGAGGACAGTTCTCAGTCTGATAATAAGGCTCAGCAAACTAACGAGCAGGCTGGCCATAATAATAATAATAATAATAATAATAATAATAATAATAATAATAATAATAATAAACTTTATTTATACCCCACCACCATCTCCCCAACGGGGACTCGAGGCAGCTTACATGGGACCATGCCCAGAACAATACAATATAACAAAATATAATAGAACAACAAATCATGATGAAATAGGTTCCTTAGATCGAGCTGACCGTTTGGAATTCAGGGTTCGGAGGAGTGTGAGAATTGCAAACAAGAGGGAGGTTAGAGGCCAGAGAAATGCTTTCATGCTTTGCAAAGGGTATTAAAGCAATGTGTTTGGAGACAAACCTTTGTCAAAGCAATTTTCATTTAACCAAGAAGCAAGGTCTCGTTTTCCGGGATTACCTTGCAGCTTCTGTGTTCATGTTCTTGGGACTTTGTCATGATATTGGGACCTTGCTTACTCCTTGTGATTTCTGGATTTGTTCTTTCTGACTTTGTTTTGTAACCATTTTTTGGAACTTTACTTTTGCCTTTAAAGAACCTTTTATCTTCTATTTTCTGATAAACTAAAAAGACTTCCACCTGTGTGCAGTTTGGTGTATACAGCAAGGTGAAGCTACCCTGAGGTGCGACAGCTCACAGTAGTATGTTCAGTTGGTCGTGGGGGTTCTCTGTGCCAAGTTTGGTCCTGGTCCATTGTTGGTGACGGTCACAGTTTATCTGAATGAAGGTGAACTATAACTCCCGTTAGACAAGGTCAGTATCCCCCAAACTTCTCCAGTATTTTCTGCGTGTCATGGGGAGTCTGTGTGCCAAGTTTTGTCCAGGTACGTCATTTGTGTGGGTCTCAGTGGTCTGTTGAAGATGGAGCTGAATCAGGTGAAAGTACTGCAAATCCCATCATTCATGGTCCATCCTCCTCCTATCGGCACCAGAATGTGAATGTAATGGGGTGTCTGTGTGCCAAATATGGTCCAGGTCCGTCGTTTGTGGGGGTCGCAGTGGTCTGATTTGGGTGAAGGTACTGCAAATCCCATCATCCTTGGTTTGTCCTTCCGTAACCACACCAAGATGTATAGTGGGGCATGGGGGAGTCTGTGTGCCAGATTAGATCCTGATCTGTCATTGGTGCAAGTCGCAGTGTTCTGTGTGAAGTGAAGTGATTGAAAGTACTGCATATCCCATCATCCATGCTTCTCCCTCCCCCAAATTCATTATTAAAGCCTATGTGTATTAGTATACCATGTTGTGTCAAAATTTCAATTTGATCGACCAACTACTTTTTGGGTTTTGTGTGCACAAACATACGCAGGCTGTATTTTTATATACAAAGGTGGGAATGGCTTTGATTGTGTAGGCCGAAGACTGTGCAAAACTACAGCTTCCATAGTTCCAAAGCATAGAGCCATGGCAGGTAAAGTGCTGTCAAACTGCATTAATTCTACAGTGCAGATGCACCCTTTGACTTTGCAAGAGAGGAGGAGGCACCGCAACTCGTATCACAACATCGAGATATAATGGAAAAGACATGTTTTCCAGAATGGCTCATAACCACAATGAACTGGGCTATAATTACTGACAGCTTCTAATTCTGGGAAGCTGTTTAAATTCCCGGCGATCTTTGTGTTATTATTACGGGAATCGCCTTTTATTACTCAGCCCCTGTAGCTTCAGTGCTTGTAAAAGAGGGGAGCAGAAGCAAGTTGAGGTGCGCTGCAACAGTGGTTAGTTTATGATTTGCAAAACCAAACCTTTATCAAATCTTCAAAATACATGTTCCAATATCAATGGGAAAGATAATCCAGTTCAACTGTGCTTTCAAGGAGCTGTTTCAGATGCTGAAGCTATTTGGGTTTAAGACCCAACACCTTGGAGAGCTCCTATAAGTTGGCTGAAACTTACAGAAAATTAGACACCTCTTAGACCTGGAAGACAGCCTGCTGCGTGAAATGCAAAGCAAGGCATCTATACTTTTAATACAGTGCAGGATTCCTATACCTTTCATACAGAGCAGGGCTTTTGCACCTTTAACTTAGAGCTTTGCACTTGTAGCTCTCATGTAGACAGAGTAAGGGGTTCTGTACCTTTACTATATAGTTGCGCTCTTGTCCCTTTAATATGGAGTAGGGTTCCTATATCTTTAAAACAGAGTAGGGCACGTGTTCCTTTAATATAGAATGGGGCTCCTGTACCTTTAATATACAGTAGGGCTCCTGTACCTTTAATATACAGTAGGGCTCCTGTATCATCAATATAAAGCTCTTATACCTTTCATATAGAGTAAGGACTCCTGTATGTTTAACATAGACCAGGATTCTTGTCCCTTTGATATACAGTAGGGCTCCTGTACCTTTAATAAAGAGTAAGGCTCCTGTACCTTTAAAATAGTACAGGGATCCGGTACATTCAATATAGAGTAAGGACTCCTATGCCTTTAAGAAAGAGTAGGGCTCCTGTACCTTTAATACAGAGCAGGTCTCTTGTCCCTTTAATACACAGTGGGGCTCCTGTTCCTTTAATATAGAGTAGGGCTCCTGTACCTTTAAAATAGTGCAGGGATCCGGTACATTCAATATAGAGTAAGGATTCCTATGCCTTTAAGAAAGAGCAGGGCTCTTGTCTCTCTAATAGAAAACAGGACTCCTGTTCCTTTAATATAGAGTAGGGCTCCTGTTCCTTTAATATAGAGCAGGTCTCTTGTCCCTTTAATATAAAGACTCCTGTATGTTTAACATAGAGCAGGGCTCTTGTCCCTTTAATACAAAGAGTAGGGCTCCTGTACCTTTAATATAGAGCAGGGCTCCTGTACCGATAATATAATTTAGGACTCATGTACCTTTAATATAAAATAGGGCTCCTGTACCTTTAATATAGACCAAGGCTCTTGTCCCTTTAATACAGAGTGCGGCTCCTATACCTTCAATATATAACAGGACTCCTGTACCTTTAATATAAAGATTCCTGTATGTTTAACATAGAGCAGGGCTCTTGTCCCTTTAATACAAAGAGTAGGGCTCCTGTACCTTTAATATAGAGCAGGGCTTCTGTGCCGTTAATATAGAATAGGACTCATGTACCTTTAATATAAAATAGGGCTCCTGTACCTTTAATATAGAGCAGGTCTCTTGTCCCTTTAATACAGAGTGGGGCTCCTGTACCTTCAATATAGAGCAGGACTCCTGTACTGTCAATATAGAGTAGGATTCCGGTACCTTTAATATAAAATCGGGCTCTTGTACCTTTAATACAGAGTGGAGCTCCTGTACCTTTAATATGGAGCAGGGCTGTTGTCCCTTTCATATAGAATAGGGTTCTTGTCCCTTTAATATAGAACAGGGCTCCTGTACCCTTAATATAGAGTTCTTACTTCTTTAATGTAGAGTAGGGCTCTTGCACTTTAACTCCTCATCGTGCTGAAATATCCTTTTCTGTGCAGCCATCAAAGGTGTAAAGGCCTTGTCCTGTAGGCTAATGGTAATGAATGTGTCATGGTTTGCAAGGATACTATATGTGTTGTTGTGTGTCTTTCGGGCTGTGTGGCCATGTTCCAGAAGCATTCTCTCCTGACGTTTCGCCCACATCTATGGCAGGCATCCTCAGAGGTTGTGAGGTACCTCACAACCTCTGAGGATGCCTGCCATAGATGTGGGCGAAACGTCAGGAGAGAATGCTTCTGGAACATGGCCACACAGCCCGAAAGACACACAACAACCCTGTGATCCTGGCCATGAAAGCCTTCGACAACACATACTATATGTGTGTTAACTGGAAAATCAAATGCATGAAGCCAATTGGCTGAGTTTGCAAGGACCTGGGAATCAGTTTGCAGCTGTTGCTGTCCTGTTCAGAGAACTGGTCTGAACATGTTTATCTATGTTTGTGAGAGAGTCTTCTGACTACTAGCTGGAAAGATGATGGCTCTGTACTCAGAGAGGCCTGACTATTTCTGAGGCCTTGTTTGCTGCTGATCTTCACTGAAGCAGATTTATGGACTATGAAAGCACTGCTTATGACTGCTAATTTTGTAAGCAGTCAGAAGGACTAAATACCATTGTTCTGTTGATCTCTCGGACTTAGTAAAAGTTCCTGTGTTATTTGTTCTGCAAAGCTGAGTGGTGCATCATTCTGCGGGGTGACTCTTGGTTTGTGGGCACACGTAAGAGCTGCTGGGCCCATAACCCTTGACAATGTGAATGATGGATGGATTGGTGGATCGGAGCAGATCGGATTTGAGCAGAAGTTGCACAGCGGAAGCATGCTGGGCCCATAACCCTTGACAATGTGAATGATTGATGGATTGATGGATCGGAGCAGATCGGATTTGAGCAGAATTTGTGCAGCAGAAGCGTGCTGGGCCCATAACCCTTGTCAATGTGAATGATGGATGGATTGATGGATCGGAGCAGATCGGATTTGAGCAGAATTTGCGCAGCAGAAGCGTGCTGGGCCCATAACCCTTGACAATGTGAATAATGGATGGATTGATGGATCGGAGCAGATCGGATTTGAGCAGAATTTGCACAGCAGAAGCATGCTGGGCCCATAACCCTTGTCAATGTGAATGATGGATGGATTGATGGATCGGAGCAGATCGGATTTGAGCAGAATTTGCACAGCAGAAAAGTGCTGGGCCCATAACCCTTGTCAATGTGAATGATGGATGGATTGATGAATCGGAGCAGATCGGATTTGAGCAGAATTTGCGCAGCAGAAAAGTGCTGGGCCCATAACCCTTGTCAATGTGAATGATGGATGGATTGATGAATCGGAGCAGATTGGATTTGAGCAGAATTTGCGCAGCGGAAAAGTGCTGGGCCCATAACCGTTGACAATGTAAATAATGGATGGATTGATGGATCGGAGCAGATCAGATTTGAGCAGAATTTGCACAGCGGTAGCGTGCTAAGCCCATAACCCTTGACAATGTGAATGATGGATGTGAGGTGGATAAATTGAGACGGATGGCTGTAAGTGTCTCAATTTATCCACCTCACACTCCATTCACATTGTCAAGAGCTTCTACATATCATCCACGATCCCCAACAGAGTGGTGATCCCCACCCATGATTTTTCACTTAAGACACAACAAAACACAAATAAAATTCCAGTACTTTGAAAGACTGGGAGGACAGTTCCCTCACTAATTTCCTTACATTTTATCTTTGGAATAATAAAAAAAGCAAACACTTTTGCTCCTGGATGGGGAAAGCATCTTGAAATCATAAAGAGAAAGCTATTTATTTTTTTCGCCTTTCTGTTCCCTAAATCTACTCTATTCTCCGTATCCGAACTCTCTTAAAAAGCTCGAGAAACTCGACTTCTCGGTGATGGATGGTGGAGGAGGCTGCAAGAATAACTTCGGCAAGAAGAGCTGCGTAGGAAACCAGTTTGCTTCAAAAGCAAGGTGGGCAGGAGCTGGAGGGTTTGTTCAGTAGCTGCAGGCAAAGCGGAGCGGAGGGGGCGGCACAGGTGTGCATTTCCAAATTGCAGCAAATGCAAAACCAGAGCCCTAGGCTAGGATCAGACACATGGCTCCTTGGCACAACTGTCAAGTCGCTTAGGTTTTGCCCGTCCTTGCTTCTGAAATATAGACTGAGAGCAACTGGTATTTGCTGGTGGTCTCCCATCCAGGAACCAACCATAGCTGACCCTGCTTAGTTTCCAACATTTTTGGAAAATTTGCTTCTGAGATCTATGCCTCATTCTTTTTTTTCTTTTTTTAAATGATTTTTATCGTGTTTTAAGTGGTATATACAGTGAAAGCGAGGAAAACATTTGCACAGGGATAGCAAGACGGAGGTGTCAGGGATAATAAAGGTGGGAGAATCAGAAGAAGATAGAGAGAAAGCAAAAAAAAGCGAGAGAAAAAATGAAAGAAAAAAAGGCATATATATATCTATATATATAAAAGAGTGATGGCATCACGGCAGTGGACAAAACAACAAAAGTAAACACCCCACAATCTCGAAAATTGACAGCACAACCCCTCATCCATGCCTCTAGGTTGATACAACAAAAAGAAAAGAAAAATAAAGTCCTAATTAGAGGGAGAGGAATAATTGTTTTTATCCAATTGCTGCAAGTTAGAAGGCTAAGCTCCACTCGCTTGGTCTCCTTGCAACCCACTCAGCCCAGGGAACCCTTTACCTTAACTACCACCAATTCCTCAATACTTTATTTCCCATACCACCATACTTCGCCACAGCAACGCGTGGCCGGGCACAGCTAGTATGTATGTGTATATATATATATATATATATATATACACACACATATACAGTAGAGTCTCACTTATCCAACATAAACGGGCCGGCAGAATGTTGGATAAGCGAATATGTTGGATAATAAGGAGGGTTTAAGGAAAAGCCCATTAAACATCAAATTAGGTTATGATTTTACAAGTTAAGCACCAAAACATCATGTTAAACAACAAATTTGACAGAAAAAGTAGTTCAGTATGCAGTAATGCTATGTAGTAATTACTGTATTTACTAATTTAACACCAAAATATCACGATGTATTGAAAACATTGACTACAAAAATGTGTTGGATAATCCAGAATGTTGGATAAGCGAGTGTTGGATAAGTGAGACACTACTGTAATAATAATAATAAAAGGGAAAAAAGGTAGGGTGTTGTGACTTCCCATTGTCCTCTTGAGGATCTGTGATTCATGGTATTTACCATTGTCTTTTCTGGTCTAACCATCTTAGTATTATAAAGTTTATTCATACGTTGGATAGGTCTATTTTTAATGTGTATCCGTCCTTTCAAATAAACTCTCTAAAGCCCGACCAGTCTGTTTTTACCTTTACGTTTCTTAGCTTTTGTGTTAAACTGTCCGTTTGAATTACCGTATATATTGACCCGTATATAAGCCGAGGCACCTAATTTTACCACAAAAAAACTGGGAAAACATTGGCTCCAGTATAAGCTGAGGGTGGGAAATTTCAGAAATAAAAACAGATATCAATAAAATTACATTAATTGGGGCATCAGTAGGTTACATGTTTTTTAATATTTACATAAAGCTCAAAATTAAGATAAGACTGTCCAACTCTGATCAAATCATTATTCTCATCTTCTTCAATGTAAATGTGGTTATGTATCCTTTTAATAATAATAGAGTAAAACATATTCAAAGTTAAGAACCACAGCAGAAAAGGACATTCTCTAGTTTCTTGCCCATTATAGTAACATACTCTAAAGAAACTATTAGAAGGAAGGACCCTTCCATGCAATTAAACTGACTATTGTACAAACTCAATCTTAAAAATTTGGCAGAGAAGTGACTGTACACTTCAATGCATGAAGAGGAACCTCACTCATATACATATTTTTGAATTTCAAAAGTCCTTTTACAGTACAGTTTTATACTTACAATATAGTTGCACAGTGTATAAGTAGGACTTTTTCTTAGTTGGTGTGCATATACTTGTTTGGCCTCCTGTTGCCAAGCAGATGGATTTTGGAGTCCTTGAGTGCATCTACACTGTCAATTTAATGCAGTTTGATGCTGCTTTGGTCACTATGGCTCAATGCTATGGAATTGTGGGAGTTATAGTTCAGTGAGGCACCAATCCTCTTTGGCAGAGAAGTCTGAAGACCTTGTAAAAACTACATCTTCCAGGATTCCATAGCATTGAGCCATGGCAGCTAAAGTGGTGTCAAACTGCATCACTTCGATAGTGTAGGCACCCTCCTTGTTCACATCAGGGCCAGACATTAGCAACTGAATGGACAGGGTTAATTTGTATTAGTCAGGTTTTTTTTTTCTTAGATACTATTTTTACATTAGTTTGGCAGTGTGAAGCTGGAATTTGAAGGCTGGGGAGGGAATGGGGGAGTGAATCCTGCTCTGTTGCTAAACCACTTGCACGGTTTTCATTGCTATTGGAGAGATTGATCATATTTCCATACTTTGGTTTTCTTTGCTTCTGCACTGCACAGGTTGACTTTCCCTTATTCAACCTGTGTTTATAGCCAAGACTTCAGCATAAACGTCCAATGAGTACCATGTGAACCAGGTTGTTTTGCACCGTGAACTTCATTTGCAGCCATTAAGTAAACTGAGCACAAAGAGGTGGAATGGGAAGAGAAACTGGGACACTTATTTAAAAATTGAGATTTTGTTGTTTATTCCTTCGGTCACTTCCGACTTTTTGTGATCTCATGGACCAGCCCACGCCAGAGCTTCCTGTCAGCCGTGGCCATCCACATCTCCTTCAAGGTCAAGCCAGTCCCATCAAGGATACCGTCCATCCATCTCGCCCTTGGTCGGCCTCTCTTCCTTTTCCCTTCCATTTTCCCCAGCATCGTGATCTTTTCCAAGCTTTCCTGTCTCCTCATGATGTGGCCAAAATACTTCAGCTTTGCCTCTAATATCCTTCCCTCCAGTGAGCAGCCATTGGGCATTATTTCCAGGAGGATGGACTGGTTGGATCTTCTTGCCAAGGTCCAAGGCACTCTCAGGATTTTCCTCCAGCACCAGAGTTCAAAAGCGTCTCTCTTCCTTCGCTCAGCCTTCCTTATGGTCCTGCTCTCACATCCATAGGTTACTACGGGGAATACCATTGCTTTCACTATGCGGACCTTTGTTGCCAGTGTGATGTCTCTGCTCTTCACTATTTTATCGAGGTTGGCCATTGCTCTCCTCCCAAGAAGGAAACATCTTCTGATTTCCTGGCTGTAGGAATATTCACTCCTAGAAATACAAAGTCTGTCACTGCCTCCACGTTTTCTTCCTCTATTTGCCAGTTGTCAATCAGTCTGGTTGCCATGATCTTGATTTTCTTGATGTTTAACTGCAGCCCAGCTTTTGCACTTTCTTCTTTCACCTTGGTGATGAGGCTCCTCAGCTCCTCCTCACTTTCGGCCATCAGAGTGGTATCATCTGCATACCTAAGGTTGTTCATGTTTCTTCCAGCAATTTTAACTCCAGCCTTGGATTTATCAAGCCCAGTATGTGGCATGATGTGTTCTGTGTACAAGTTGAATAGGTAGGGCGATAGTATACAGCCCTGATGTCCACACTCCTTTCCCAATCTTGAACCCGTCTCCTGTTCCGTGGTCTGTTCTGACTGTGGCTACTTGGTCTTTATACAGATTTCTCAGGAGACAGACAAGGGGACTTGGTATCCCCAGACCACCAAGAACATACCATAGTTTATTATGATTCACACAGTCGAAGGCTTTAGAATAGTCAATAAAGCAGAAATAGATGTTTTTCTGAAACTCCCTGGCTTCCTCCATTATCCAGCAGATATTGGCAATTTGGTCTCTCATTCCTCTGCCTTTTCTAAACCCAGCTTGGACATCTGGCAACTCTCGCTCCATGTCTTGCTGGAGTCTGCCTTGCAGGATCTTGAGCATTTCCTTACTGGCATGGGAAATAAGTGTCACTGTACGGAAGTTCGAGCATTCTTTAGCGCAGGGGTCCCCAAACTAAAGCCCGGAGGCCGGATATGGCCCTCCAAGGTCATTTACCTGGCCCCTGCCCTCAGTTTTATAATATAATATTTTATATCAGTTTTAATAATATAATATATTGTATATACATATAATATTGATAATAATCTTATGTTATACAATATAATACTAATAGTAATACCATATAATAATATTAATTATATGGTATATATTACATATTATATAATAGTATAGTGGTATAGTTCAATATAGTAATATATAGTGCTAATATTGTGTTATGCTAATAATATAATATATTGTATGTACATATTTATTATTATTTATTTATTTGCGACATTTATATCCCGCCCTTCTCACCCCGAAGGGGACTCAGGGCGGTTTACAAGTATATAAACATACAATATATTATATTATACAACTATATCGCAATATTATTAGTAATATTGCATGTAATATAAATATACAATTATAATAGTCAATTATAATTATTATTACATTGTATTACATACAGCTGCTCTGAGTCCCCTTCGGGGTGAGAAGGGTGGGATATAAATGTAGTAAATAAATGCAGTAAATAATTAATTAATTTTAGACTTAGGCTCGGCCAAAGTTTGACATGACTTGAAGGCACACAACAACAACATCAATCCTAATTAACTTGACTATCTCATTGGCCAGTAGCAGGCCCACACTTTCCATTGAAATCCTAATAGGTTTATGTTGGTTAAAATTGTTTTCATTTTTAAATATTGCATTCTTTCGTTGTTGTTGTTGTTGCACTACAAATAAGACATGTGCAGTATGCATAGGAATTTGTTCGTATTTTTTTCAAATGATAATTCGGCCCCTCAACAGTCTGAAGGATTGTGGACCGGCCCTCTGCTTAAAAAGTTTGGGGACCCCTGCTTTAGTGTTTCCCTTTTTTGGTATGGGGATATAAATTGATTTTTTCCAATCTGATGGCCAATCTTGTGTTTTCCATATTTGCTGGCATGTGGCATGCATCACCTTGACAGCATCACCTTCCAAGATTTTAAACAGCTCAGCTGGGATCCCTTTGTCTCCTGCTGCCTTGTTGTTAGCAATGCTTCTTATGGCCCATTCAACCTCACTCCTCAGGATGTCTGGTTCTAATTCACTCACCACACCTCTATCCTCTATATTATTATCCTTCCTATACAGATCTTCTGTATATTCTCGCCACCTATTCTTGATCTCTTCAGCTTCTGTTAGGTCTTCTGTATATTCTCCAGAAACTCTGTAACTCTCTGTAACTGTAACTCTCGTTCCATGTATCGCTGGAATGAGGTTTCATTGGGTCTGCCAAATTGGGACAGTAGGAGGAAAGGCATATTCAGTAGTCTCAGCCAAGGTAAAAGAGGGTCTTTCCCAGCTGGCCACCTTCCTTCTTTTTCCTTATATAATCTGTGCAAATTAAATGAGGCTTCGGAGAACAAGAGAGATGCGCCCACTCACGCTGAGTAACCACTGTCAGGTTGGATCGTGCCACATTGAGCAATAAATAACATCTCTTCCACCCAAGTTGCTATCAACTTCATCGTGCCTTGTTAGAGCTCCTTATTCTCCTAAATTCAAGACAATGCATCTAAAAAAAACCAACCCATCTTCATGACTGCCCCTTTTCTTAGGGTGCAGAATTAATGCAGTTTGATACCACTTGATTCCTGCCAACCTAGCAGTTCGAAAACATGCCAATGTGAGTAGATCAATAGGTACCACTCCGGCGGGAAGGTAATGGCGCTCCATGCAGTCATGTCGGCCACATGACCTTGGAGGTGTCTACGGACAACGCCGGCTCTTCGGCTTAGAAATGGAGATGAGCACCAACCCCCAGTCGGTCATGACTGGACTTAACGTCAGGGGAAACCTTTACCTTTACTTACTACCACTTGATAACATGGTTCAATGTTATGGAATCCTGGCAAGTTGTAGTTTACGTACCAGCATACTTCAGCAGAGGAAGCTAAAGACCTTGTACACTAAACTATGTACCTTCAAACCATTCCCAACCTATGGTAACCCTAAAATGAACCTATCACAGGGTTTTCATGTTCACAAGAGGTTTGCCATTGCCTTATTCTGAGGCTGAAAGACCATGACTTTATCCAAAGTCACTGTCAAGACCCAGGCTACGGAGCACCAATAACCATGCGCAGAGGCCAGATTCTATCTAATATCTTTATTAAAGGAATATATAAAGTCAATAAAAACAAGTGAAGAATAAAGTTCAGAAGTAGACCTTTCAGGAAAGGTCAAATATAGTCCGGAAAAGCAATGTCCAATATGTGATATTAAAGTCCAAAGTTATAATCCAATAACCGAAACACACACTTTGCCAAGCAAAGTGTGGGGAAATGACAAGGTCCTTTAGTCCAATGGAGCTTGACGACAAGGCTGGGAAACAAACTAGATTCTTGGCAACCAAGACTTGATACGAGGCAACAAGAAGCGAGAACAAGGTCCGTGGCGAGGTCCGAGGAACAAGGCAGGCTTGGAACAAGAACAAGGTCCTGGAAACAAGGAACTGGAGTTGCTTAGTCCACACACGATCTTACTCCCGAAGCTGACGAATTGACTCCGCAAGGATCCCCTTGCGGAAAACAGCTATATAGGATCTTGTTTTCCCGCCAAGGAACACTTTCCCTGGGGAACAAGAAGTGAAACCCAAGCTGTGTCCAGATGCATGACTCCTTAAGATTTCCCAAGGGAAACAGGCTTAATCAGCTAATTGTCTGGCAGCGATTCTGGCGCTTCGGCGACTCGCCTCCCTAGCGCCTCTATCTCGATTATAATTATCCCGGCGAGAGAACGGGGGAGAATTCTGCCCAAGGCTTGTTTGGCTGACTTCTTGAGGGCAAACATCCTGCAGGTGCAGGGGCTCCGATTCTGGCTGAATCGGTGGGAAACCAAAGTTTTCCTCTTCGTCTGCCACCATTGTACTAGGAACGGGACTACATGGCCCATGAGACATCACAGTCACACAATGAGGTTCATGGTCAAACAGGGGTTCAAACCTCGATCTCCAAATTTATACTGCGACAGAACAGTAACTCTCCAATTAACGATTACAACTCCCATCATCCCTTATATGTAAAGGACAGTAATTTTGGGGACGGAAGTCACCAGCTGCCACTGCCTTAGTGTATGTTCATTTCGGCATATGTACCCATTGTTCCATATTTAACATCCCACCAGGTCATAAAAAGCCTGAAGGCAAAACTGTGTCTCTGTTTTTGCTTAACAGTACAGAACGGAATGACTCATGACACAATTAGGATTAATGCTTACATAATTTTGTTGGCTTCTTCTCTCTTTAAAAAAAAAGAATCTGTCACCGAAACAAATATATTCCAATAACAGAAAACATCCTACTGTGTCCCCAACATAAAAGAGTTTGCTTGGGAATAATAACATTGAGCATCCAGGGACACGGTCCTTAGTAGATCCTTGGTGCTTGAAGGTGCCATCGCACTCCGATGGGGTTTCACACACACACAAGTTGTCGAAGTATTAATCAGTGTTGTCAGCGTGTCCAGTGATTCACCAGGATTGTGGAAACAGGAGAGACATTGTTGTGGGGCTTCTAAGTCATATTTTACTTATGGCAAACCTGTTGTACCTCAGCGCTGGTTCACCTTGCTCTTAACACACACTCCACCACAGCAGACTTGGTTTTTACAGTTTATTAATAAAAGATAGCAAAGTCTGAATAAAAAGCAGTAAAGAAAGCAATAATCCAAATGCAAAGGCAATCTGTAGAATATAGTTCAAAGTCTCTAATACATCAAATCAGTCCTGAAAACAATGCAGTATGAACTCCAAAATGCAATCCAAACACAGGATCTAAGCATGAATAAAAGCAAGAATCCTTTTACATGAGCATAGACAAGCCAGGAACTTAGCTTCCAAAATCAACGTTGCTTCGTCTGAAATCTTTCCCTGTTTCTCCCTATTTAACCATGCTTACAGGCTAAGAAAGCATTCCTTTGTCCTTGGGTTCCCACACGTTTACCAGCTATCCTAAGAGAATGTCTGGGATGATGAACTCTTAACCTTAACCTTGTATCCCTATCTAAGGAAGACTCCTCTGACTCGCTGCCAGAGCCACCTGGAACATGTTGATGTTCTGAATCCTGTGAAATGTCACGACCCAGGCTGCAGAGCACCAATAACCATACACAGAGGCCAGAATCTATCTAATATCTTTATTAAGGAAATATGTAAAGTCAATAAAAATAAGTGTAGAATATAGTTCAGAAGAAGACCTTTCAGGAAAGGTCAATTATAGTCCAGGAAAACAATGTCCAATATAAAATATTAAGGTCCAAAGTTGTAATCCAATAACCGAAACACTCACTTTGCCAAGCAAAGTGAGGGGAGATGACAAGGTTCTTAGTCCAAGGAACTTGATGCAAGGCTAGGAAGTAAACTTGATTCTTGAGACACAAGGCTTGATACGAGGCAACAAGGAACGAGGATCAGGGACAAAATCCGTGGTAAATACTTGGCAAGGTCCTGGAAAGCAAGGCTGAGTCCTAGGAAGCAAGGCAAGGTCCGTGGAGCAAAACAAGGCTGGAAACAGGAACGAAGGCTTGGAAGCGGGAACGAAGGCTTGGAAGCGGGAGTAGCGCTGTCCACACACAACCTACTCCAGTAGCTGACGAATTGACTCCGCAAGATTCCTACAGGGCAAAGAACCTAAATAGGGTCTCGTTTTCCCACCAAAGAACACTTCTCTGGGGAAACAGAACCGAAAGTCAATCTCTGTGTCCAGATGCATAACTCCCTAAAGTTTCTCATGAAAGCAGGCTTAATCAGCTGAATGCCTGGCTGCGATTCTCAGGCTTCTGCGATTAGCCTGTTGAACTCCTTTTTGTTGTTGATAATAATTACGGCGAGAAAATGGGGGAGATTTTGACTCAGGGCTTGTTTGGCAGATTTCTGGAAGACAAACCTCCTGCAGGTGCAAGGGCTCCAATTCAGGCTGGGAAAGTTCCAATTCTGGCTGAAACGGTGGAAAACCCAAGTTTTCCTCTTCATCTGTCACAACAGCGCTAGGAACGGGACTACATGGCCCATGAGTCATCACATGAAAGGTCACCCTTATCACTGACTTCTGCTTCACTACTAGTCTTTTTATTGAAAACTTCTGCTTTACTGCTGGTCTGCGGCCTCTCTGACAATTCAGAGCCTTCAACATTTCCTTGGTCAGCCTACATAAATCCAAATCCCCCTTCATCATCAGACTGAACCACAACAAACCCTAAGACAAACATGTCATAGGGTTTTGGTAAGATTTGTTCAGAAGGGGGTTTCACCAATGCCTTCCTCTGAGGGTCAGAGCCAAGAAGGTCGGCAGCCTTGTCCTAGAAACATTGGAAGTCAACCCAAAAATATTTAAAGCAATTCAAGAACCAGACATTAAGCCCTTTCATTGCTGAGTTCTGGAGAGTGAAATGCCAGCTACAAAAGAGCAGGAAAGCCTTGGTCACCTTTAAAAAGAACTTGCTGGGATAACTGAGCTAGTTAAGCTGATCGCACAACTAATGCTATACAATGTCTGTACAACAGAACCAAAACATAGATGAACAAATGAAGAGAATCTTTACAGACACTTTCAAAAGTAGGGTTGTGTTATAATATTGTGGATGAGTGGGGCATTTGCACGATCGGAACACAGATTAAACCAGTTTGCAATCCCAATTCTGAGATGAAGACAGAACTTGGGAAAACTTCTTTTGTGCCTGGTTGCAAAGATGAACTTTTCCGTCCGTGAGCCCATCATCTTCCGTGCTCTACAGATATCCCTGCGATTGATGAAAACAGAGCCAATGCAAAAGCCACATTTGGCAAAATTGCACCAACAAGCAGATTCCCAGCCAGGGCATTGTTCCAAAAGGGTTGATGTTTCTAAAGAACCGCCGGGCCATGTGTTAAATCTGGCGCCGCTCTTGCTCTGGAGCAAGATGTTCTTGCTTTGGGGACACAAAGCATTGATCCTTCGGGATCTCCGGTTTCAGAGCATTGCAGCACACAAAAGATGGACGGACCACAGAAAGCGAACTCTGCCTATGTACAAGAGCTTTGGCCAGCAATAAGTCAACACATGGGCATCCTTCTGTATCAGACCACAAAGGCTGCATCTACACTGCAGCTGAGGATATGATCAATGGTTTCGTCAGTTTCCTTGCACAGTCTGCATTTTGGGTCATCGGCTGATTTTTCAATCTTGGCCTTAATTGCATTTGTCCTGATGGCTTGCTCCTTCCGAATCCAGACTGCAAAAGGCCACCCTACTGGGATCTGCGCGCATCATCCGAAAATACATCACACAGTCCTAGACACTTGGGAAGTGTTCGACTTGTGATTTTGTGATACGAAATCCAGCATATCTATCTTGTTTGCTGTGTCATAATAAAATAATAATAATAATAATAATAATAATAATAATAATAATAATAATAACAATGCTTTATTTTTCTATCCCGCCAACAACTCCCCGAAGGGACTCGGGGCGGTTAACATGGGGCCAAGCCCAAAACAAAAACAAATAGGACGGTTAAAACCAATATAAGTAAGTAAAAACAAAATCAAATATAAAAAAAACAAAAACACAAAATACAAAAAACAACCATAATGACCAGATAGGGAAGGTAATAAAGACGAACATCACCATCAATGGATAAAATGGGTAAGGATGGGACTATTCTCCTGACGGCATGGAATTTTATCTAATTATTATCCTTCATATATCACTTTTCCCTGCGTAGTGGGTTGCATTTAGTGTTGGAAATCTGTCTCTATAGCAGCAACGGCATCACATTGTTCAAGGGAGAAAGATAGGGAAGCAGCTAGTTGGAGAAAACCAAGAGCAATTGATTCATGCAGAAAGTGGCAATGCAAGGAAGCAAATGCTCCCATGGTTCTTGGATGCAAAGAAGAAGAATTCTGGTGCGATGGATGGGTGATTTAGTTTTATTAGTCCTAAGTCTACCATTAAGTATCCATAGATGGTCAATGGAGTTCTAATATAATACAATGCGAGCTGGTGGCTCTTATGTCAAGGTTTTGGTCTATTTTAGTAAAAGTATCCAATGTTTGGAAGGAAACTATTATTTTATTGAGAGGTAGTAGTATAGTGTTTCTCAACCTGGGGGTCGGGACCCCGGGGGGGGGGTCGCGAGGGGGGTTTCAGAGGGGTTACCAAAGACCACCAGAAAACACATATTTCTTATGGTCTTAGTGTCCTGTTTTGTCTTTCAAGAACAGCCTTAAAACTCTGTGCTAAGTAAATGAAAACTGCTTTACTTCAGCAAAACATAAAGAACAGCACACTCAGTGGAATAATGCAAAAAGAAGCAAGGAAGTCGTAGGCAAGCACAGTTCTTAGTCTCTGACAAATTCCCAAATCAAATAGCAGTCTTACTTCAGACAAAGAAACAACAATAAATCCTTAGGAGCAGTTTCCCAGATGCAGACTTGAAGCAGGCACAAGAGGAGCGAAGGCTTAGGCCAGGGGTCCTCAAAGTGGAGGGCCGATTCACAGTCCCTCAGACTGTTAGGGGGGCGGACTATGATGAAATAGTCCAAAATTAAGATTGTTGTTATTGTGTGCCTTCAAGTAATTTCAGACTTAGGTCAACCCGAAGTCTAAAGTTTAGGACAGAGGCCAGGTCAATGGCCTTGCAGGGCCTTAGTTTGGGAACCCCTGACCTAGTCGATCTCATAAGACCATAGATAAGCAAAGAGACCTTCAAAGACCATCTAGACGGTCTCATAAGACCATAGGTAAGGAAAGGGACCCTCAAAGACCATCTAGATGGTTTCATAAGACCATAGAGAAGGAAAGGGCCCCCAAAGGCCATCTAGACAATATCATAAAATCATAGGTAAGGAAAGGGACCCTCAAAGGCCATCTAGACGGTCTCATAGGACCATAGGTAAGGAAAGTGACCTCCAAAAGCCATCTAGATGGTCTCATAAGGCTGTAGCTAAGCACAGAGACCTTTAAAGTCCATCTAGACGATCTCATAAGACCATAGGTAAGCAAAAAGACCTCCAAAGACCAGGAAGACTTAGGTCAACTCTAAGTCTAAAGTTTAGGACAGGAGCCAGGTAAATGACCTTGGAGGGCCGCATCCGGCCCCCGGGCCTTAGTTTGGGGACCCCTGGCTTAGGCATTAGAGTCAGTTTGTTACCAGCAAGAGCTGGCTGCACCTGCATCTGATTTATAGCCCTGAGTCCCCTCACAGCTGCTAGGGAAGTTCCTAATTACTCAGCAGCATTTCTGACAGCTATTCTAGCTGAAGGAACTCTCTGCTCTGTTTCCTTTCACCTCTCCTGAAATGTGGGTACTTGCAAAATTTCCTCCTCAGATTCCAACTCCCCCTCAGATTCATGAACACTTTCCTTCTCTCCTTCCTCTTCTGAAGAAGAGGAATCCCTAACTCCAGTGTTTTCTGTTGGTCATGGGGGTTCTGTGTGGGAAGTTTGGCCCAATTCTATCATTGGTGGGCTCTTTGATGGTAGGTGAACTATAAATCCCCACAACTACAACTCCCAAATGTCAAGGTCTATTTTCCTAAACTCCACCAGTGTTCAAATTTGAGCATATTGAGTATTGGTGTCAAGATTGGTCCAGATCCATCATTGTTTGGAATCCACAGTGCTCTCTGGATGCGGGTGAACTACAACTCCCAAACTCAAGGTCAATGCCCACCAAACCCTTCCAGTATTTCCTGTTGGTCCTGGGAGTTCTGCGTGCCAAGTTTGGTTCAGTTCCATTGTTGGTGGAGTTCAGAATGCTCTTTGATTGTAGGTGAACTATAAATCCCAGCAACTACAACTCCCAAATAACAAAATCAATCCCCAACCCCAACCCCACCAGTATTCAAATATGGGCATATCGGTTATTTGTGCCAATTTTGATCCAGTGAATCAAAACATATCCTGCATATCAGATATTTACATTACAATTCATAACAGTAGCAAAATTACAGTTATGAAGTAGCAAAGAAAATAATTTTAAGGTTAAGATGATGAATCCATCCAAGGCTTTGGTCTATTTTAGTAGAACTATCCAATGTTTGCAAACAATTATTTTATTGATAGGTATGGTTAGTAGCTCAAATATTTTCTTTAAAATTAAAAGGGATAAAAGCAGGATATTATTATTATTATTATTATTATTATTATTATTATTATTATTATTATTATTATTATTTCCTTTGGGACATGGCCACCTTTCAAAAGCAACTCTGCAGTCAATGCATGAAACAACAACAACAACAACAACAACAACAACAACATATTTGTTACCTGCCTCTCTTGAAGATAGATTGTAGTAAAAATAGTTTTCCTTTAAAGTTTAGGACAAAAAAAATAGAGCATCTTTCAATGAAGGGATAAAAGCAGGATATTATTATTATTATTATTATTATTATTATTATTATTATTATTATTATTATTATTATATTTCCTTTGGGACTTGGCCACCTTTCAAAGGCAACTCTGCAGTCAATGCAGGAAATAATTACAATATTAATATTCGTATATGTATGATTATTAATATTATTAATATTAACAGTATGATATTAATATTAATATTATTTACACAAGACTCAAAGTGTCTTGCTAATACTAATATTAATACTGATATTTATATTATTATTAATATTAGTATAAATACTAGTATGATTATTATCAATGTTATTAATATTAGTATGGTTATAATATAATTAATATAATAATATAATATATTGTTAAGATATAAATTTATTAATATTACTATCTGTATGATTATTTATATTATTAATATTAACATTATAATATTAATATTAATATTATTTACACTAGACTCAAAGTGTCTTGCTAATACTAATACTAATACTAATATTTATATTATTATTAATATTAGTATAAATACTAGCATGATTATTATTATCAATATTAGTATTAATATGAGTATGGTTATAATCTATATATATAAAAGAGTGATGGCATCAGGGCAGCGGACAAAACAACAAAACTACAGGCCCCCCAACCTTGAAATTTGACAACACAACCCATCATCCATGCCTCTAGGTTGATACAACAAAAAGAAAAGAAAAATAAAGTCCTACTTAGAGGGAGAGCAATAATTTTTTTTATCCAATTGCTGCCAGTTTAGAAGGCTAAGCTCCGCCCACTTGGTCTCCTAGCAACCCAATCAGCCCAGTGTTAATAAAAGAATAAAAAATAAAATAAATACAAATAATACAATAAAAAATAATAAAAACACTAAAATAATTAAAAACACTAAAATATTAATACAATAAAATACTATAACAAAATAACTAAAAATAATACAACAAAATAATAAAATATAATAAATAAAAAAGATAAGTTACAATAAAATTAATTTAAAAAATACAAATAATGTCAAATAAAAATTCCACAACAACTTTTAACCAATACCACCACCACTTTGCCACAGCAACGCGTGGCCGGGCACAGCTAGTCTATATATATAAAAGGGTAATGAAATTTCGGCCTAGGACAAAACAACAAATCTACACATCCCAGAAACACTAAGCTTGGCAGCACAACCCCTCATCCATGCCTCTACGTTCATACAACAAAAAGTTCCAGCTACTCCAGAAAACAGCCAGGCTTTGAGACTGCAAGGCTATTCACTGCTATTCCATCTGGCTAACAAAGGATTCCCATAAGCCACAGCAACGCGTGGCCGGGCAAAGCTAGTATAATTAATATAATAATAATATAATATTTTGTTAAGATATAATATTATTTATATTACTATCTGTATGATTATTAATATAATGTCTTGCTAATACCAATTATTAATATTGTGTCTTGTTAATACTAATATTAATACTGATATTTATATTATTAATATTATTAATATTAATATGATCGTAATATAATTAATATAATATATTGTTAAGATATAATAATATTAATATTACTATCTGTATGATTATTAATATTATTAATATTAACATTATAATATTAATATTATTTACATTAGACTCAAAGTGTCTTGCTAATACTAATAGTAATACTTATATTATTAATATTAGTATGAATACTAGTATGATTATTACTATCAATATTATTATTAATATTAGTATGATTGTAATATAATTAATATAATAATATAATATTTTGTTAAGATATAATATTATTTATATTACCATCTGTATGATTATTAATATTAACATTATAATATTAATATCATTAATATAATAATATATTGATATTAATATAATTACAGTAGAGTCTCACTTATCCAACATAAACGGGCCGGCAGAATGTTGGATAAGCGAATATGTTGGATAATAAGGAGGGATTAAGGAAAAGCCTATTAAACATCAAATTAGGTTATGATTTTACAAATTAAGCACCAAAACATCATGTTTTACAACAAATTTGACGGAAAAAGTAGTTCAATACACAGTAATGTTACATAGTAATTACTGTATTTATGAATTTAGCACCAAAATATCACGATGTATTGAAAACATTGGCTACAAAAATGCGTTGGATAATCCAGAACGTTGGATAAGCGAGTGTTGGATAAATGAGACTCTACTGTATTAATATTAGTATGATTGTAATATAATAAATATAATAATATAATATTTTGTTAAGATATAATATTATTTATATTACCATCTGTATGATTATTAATATTAACATTATAATATTAATATCATTAATATAATAATATATTGATATTAATATAATTAATATTAATATTAATATAATATTATTGACACTAGACTCAAAGTGTCTTGCTAATACTAATACTAATATTAATATAAATAATATTTGCAAGGTTATTAATATTACTATATTGACACAGACACACATTCATATATTTACCCACATACAGTACAGACACTTAGTAAAATAATTAATATTAATATTAATATAATTAATATTAATATAATATTATTTACACTAGACTCAAAGTGTCTTGCTAATACCAATACTAATATTAATATAAATAATATTTGCAAGGTTATTAATATTACTATATTGACACAGACACACATTCATATATTTACCCACATACAGTACAGACACTTAGTAAAATAATTAATATTAATATTAATATAATTAATATTAATATAATATTATTTACACTAGACTCAAAGTGTCTTGCTAATACCAATACTAATATTAATATAAATAATATTTGCAAGGTTATTAATATTACTATATTGACACAGACACACATTCATATATTTACCCACATACAGTACAGACACTTAGTAAAATAATTAATATTAATATTAATATAATTAATATTAATATAATATTATTTACACTAGACTCAAAGTGTCTTGCTAATACCAATACTAATATTAATATAAATAATATTTGCAAGGTTATTAATATTACTATATTGACACAGACACACATTCATATATTTACCCACATACAGTACAGACACTTAGTAAAATAATTAATATTAATATTAATATAATTAATATTAATATAATATTATTTACACTAGACTCAAAGTGTCTTGCTAATACCAATACTAATATTAATATAAATAATATTTGCAAGGTTATTAATATTACTATATTGACACAGACACACATTCATATATTTACCCACATACAGTACAGACACTTAGTAAAATAATTAATATTAATATTAATATAATTAATATTAATATAATATTATTTACACTAGACTCAAAGTGTCTTGCTAATACCAATACTAATATTAATATAAATAATATTTGCAAGGTTATTAATATTACTATATTGACACAGACACACGTTCATATATTTACCCACATACAGTACAGACACTTAGTAAAGCTTCAGCTGGAGCAGCGCGGGGAGCAAAGGGTTAAAAGAAAAGTGGGCGTGGCTCCGCGTTACTCCTCTCCAGCGCCGCGCTCCGATTGGCCGGGGCCGTGACAGCGGGGCGTGGCTTCGCGCCTTTGCCGCAAGAAAAGGGACCAGACGCGTGTCGGCGGGGAGGGAGGGAGGGCGAACGTGTGAACGCGTGACGCCGGGCCAGAGATGCGAGTCGGCCGCCCGCCCAGACCCGGATCCCGCTTTTGGCCTTTTTTGCATTAAGAAACCCTCATTTATTGATATATTTATATATATATATAAAAGGATTTGGACGCCTTCCCGGCTGGAGCGGATCCTGCAAACAGTAAGAGATGCACCCTCGCAGGGTGTGTAGAAGTGTGCATGTGTGTGTTGCAAGTGTGCATTTGCAAAAAATATATATATATATAGAGAGAGAGAGAGAGAGAGATAAAATGCAAATTGAGTGGGATTCCTGAAGGAGGGAGTGTGAGTGTGAGTGAGCGTGCAAGTCAGGTGCAAGGCACAGCATGGAGGGTGTGAGTGTGAGTGTGAGTGACACAGGCAGGCGGGCATCACGGCTTCTGGCCATTTTTAAAATATATCTGTGTGTGTGTCTGCATGCACACACACACACACATACAGACACAAACACATGCATATATATGCACACACACACACATGCACAACTATGCACACACACACACATACAGACACAAACACATTCATATATATATGGACACACACACATGCACAACTATGCACACAAACACACACACATACAGACACAAACATTCATATATATATGGACACACACACATGCACAACTATGCACACACACACATACAGACACAAACACATTCATATATATGCACACACACACATGCACAACTATGCACACACACACATACAGACACAAACACATTCATATATATGCACACACACACATGCACAACTATGCACACACACACATACAGACACAAACACATTCATATATATGCACACACACACATGCACAACTATGCACACACACACATACAGACACAAACACATTCATATATATGCACACACACACATGCACAACTATGCACACACACACACACACATACAGACACAAACACATGCATATATATGCACACACACACATGCACAACTATGCACACACACACATACAGACACAAACACATTCATATATATGCACACACACACATGCACAACTATGCACACACACACACACACATACAGACACAAACACATGCATATATATGCACACACACACATGCACAACAATGCACACACACACACACATACAGACACAAACACATGCATATATATGCACACACACATGCACAAATATGCACACACACACACACACACACACATACAGACACAAACACATGCATATATATGCACACACACACATGCACAACTATGCACACACACACACACACACACATACAGACACAAACACATGCATATATATGCACACACACACATGCACAACTATGCACACACACACACACATACAGACACAAACACATGCATATATATGCACACACACACACGCACAACTATGCACACACACACACACATACAGACACAAACACATGCATATATATGCACACACACACACGCACAACTATGCACACACACACACACACATACAGACACAAACACATGCATATATATGCACACACACACATGCACAACTATGCACACACACACACACATACAGACACAAACACATTCATATATATGCACACACACACATGCACAACTATGCACACACACACACATACAGACACAAACACATTCATATATATATGGACACACACACATGCACAACTATGCACACAAACACACACACATACAGACACAAACACATGCATATATATGCACACACACACACGCACAACTATGCACACACACACACACACATACAGACACAAACACATACATATATATGCACACACACACATGCACAACTATGCACACACACACATACACATACAGGCACAAACACATGCATATATATGCACACACACATGCACAACTATGCACACACACAAACATATATATACAGACACACACATTCATATATATACACCCACATATATGCACACACACATGCACAACTATGCACAGACACAAACATATATATACAGACACAAACATTCATATATATACACACACATATATGCACACACACATGCACAACTATGCACACACACAAACATATATATACAGACACACACATTCATATATATACACACACATATATGCACACACACATGCACAACTATGCACACACACACACACATACAGACACAAACACATTCATATATATGCACACACACATGCACAACTATGCACACACACAAACATATATATACAGACAAACACATTCATATATATATACACACATATATGCACACACACATGCACAAATATGCACACACACAAACATATATATACACACATTCATATATATACACACACACATATATGCACACACACATGCACAAATATGCACACACACATGCACAAATATGCACACACACAAACATATATATACACACACATATATGCACACACACATGCACAACTATGCACGCACACAAACATATATATACAGACACACACATTCATATATATACACACACATATATGCACACACACATGCACAACTATGCACACACACAAACATATATATACAGACACACACATTCATATATATACACACACATATATGCACACACACATGCACAAATATGCACACACACAAAGATATATATACAGACACACACATTCATATATATACACACACATATATGCACACACACATGCACAAATATGCACACACACAAACATATATATACAGACACACACATTCATATATATACACACACATATATGCACACACATACACACACACACACACATATATATATATATATACACGTACACACAGACACCTACATTCATACATACACACACAGAGATATCTATATATGCACACACACATGCACAACTATGCACACACACAAACATATATATACAGACACACACATTCATATATATACA